>NC_049911.1:12647813-13247813 GCF_001411555.2 Juglans regia | reverse complement strand
CCAGCCTAGAGGAGCCTTGGGATATCCTCAAACCGATAACAGATGAGATCGACTCCATTCTTCATGTTGCAACAAAATTCCAACAAGAGAAATTTGCTGAAATGCTCATTGACATGAACGAATCACTGGTTGATCTAAAAAATAAGGAGGAGGATACTCCGCTACATATTGCAGCAAGGGTTGGGTGTTCAGGCATCACGAAACTCCTAATAGATCATTCAACATCTAGTATTCTCGAGATGGTGAACATGTACAAGGATACAGCATTGCATGATGCTGTGAGATATGGTCACCAGTCGGTTGTGGAGTTACTGCTTAGCCAAAAACCAGGGCTGGCTATGATGATGAATGAAGCTGGAGAATCCCCACTTTATCTGGCTGTAGACAGAAAAAATTACGATATTGCTGACTACATCCTGCAAAATGCTCCGGAATTCCCCTATGGAGGAAGGGACGGCATGAATGTGTTGCATGTAGCCACCATTCGCATGGCGACAAGTAAGTTGATTTACTGATTCACTACTAATTAACACATGCATAAGAGACATGTGATCTTTGTTTTTTTTCTTAATCAAGAAAACCATCACCTTTCATATATCAATAAAGTAGTCATTACAACACTTATATTGTAAAACAACAGAAAAAAACCCCTCAAGGCCATCTTCTATCCATACCAGCTCCTCACTAGAATTTACTGCAAACTATGCAAGAAAGTGAGCTACTCTATTCCCTTCTCTATATGTGTGTTTTAGTATCCAATTTGGATGTGTGCAAAGAATCCCTTTAATGTCTTCTATTCCCAGCATTCCTCCCTATTATTTACAACTTTAATCACCTCCAATGAGTCACCTTCAAGTATTACTTTCTGTATATTAAGTTTTGCACATAAGCATAGGGCCCTCCATAAAGCAGCAGCTTCAACAATCACAACAGATTGAATTCGATCTTTTGGCAAACACAGAGACACCTGCACATTTCCTTCCTCATCTCTAATAAACACTCCAGCCCCCATCTTTGTTTGGTTTGCCTTGAAAGCAGCATCTTAATTTACCTTTACATAGCCTTCTCTTGGAGCTTCCCATTTAACCATTATCCTCTCTTCACTGCAGCAGGTATAACTCTCTCTGCCCCCCTCTATTGTGCTTGTTGAAAATCAATGAGACTTGCTTTTGCTTGCTGAAAGACCATCCCAGGGCTACTGAATTTCCCTTAAAAATCCATCCATTCCATCTGAGCCATATATGTCGCATAACAAATACCACCAGCTCCACACTTTCCAGAGCTAGCTTAGCTAATAATTTCCTCCATACTGCAGCCAAATCCATCTCAGATGGCATCCACTTATGCACTGGACTCTCTCTCTCAGCCCATACATCCACAGCTGCAGGGCTGCTCCATAAAGCATGGCATACAGTTTCATCTTCCCTTAAGCAAATAGGACATATTGACTTCTCCACCACCTTCCTTCTGTAGAGGTTCTTTTTTGTGGGAAGACAATTGTTAAGAGCCTTCCATAAGAGATTTTTAACCACACCCAAGGTTTTAAGCTGCCATAGTTCTCTCCACCCTTCTTTAATTTTTCTCCCATCAGATGACTCCCCTTTCAAATCCTTCTTCCTACTTAGATCAAGGTGATTGGCACTCCTTACACTAAAGCACCCATTCTTAGAGTAGGCCAAAATTCTTTTATCCTCCAAGCCAGTATGACTCAGAGGAATATTGCATATTACTTCAACTTTCTCTTCATTAAATGTAGCCCTCATAGCCTCAATATCCCAACTACCACCATTCCTTAACAACTCTACCACATTTTCTTCAACATTCAGATGCTTAATAGGAGACTGCACTTGATGAGAGGGTTTGCTAGGTAGCCATTTATCCTCCCACACTTTAATGTTCAAACCATTGCCCACTCTCCATAAAAGCCCTTCCTTAAGCAGTTTCAAAGATCCCCATATAATTCTCCATATCATGGAAGGTCCATAGCCCAGCTTAGAGCTCATCACATCAAAATTCTTGTAATACTTAGCTTTTAACACCATAGCAGCAATAGAGTCTGGTTTAGTGACAAGTCTCCAACTCTGTTTTGCTAAGAGAGCAGTATTGAAACTTTCCAGCTCTCTAAAACCAAGACCCCCAACCAACTTTGCATAACCTATCTTCTCCCAACTGGCCCATTGAATCTTTTTCTCATTGTTTTTATAACCCTACCAGAATCTAGCCATAATACCATATATTTCCTTGCACAACCTCTTGAGCAACTTGAACACACTCATGTGGTAGGTAGGTATGGACTGAATAATTGCTTTGAGCAATACTTCTTTGTCAGCAGGGGATAGGAACTGATTTTTCCAATTGTTAATCTTGTGCCAACTCTGCCCATGATTCCTCTAGAAGTCTTATAACAGGCTCTTCTAACCAAAGTAGGCAATCCCAAATATTTTTCAGAGTTACTTTGCACCCTTGCCCCAAGATTTGTACAATCATTTCCTTCTCTTCCTGTCTAACTCGAGAGCTAAACATCACAGTGGTTTTTTTGTAAATTCATGCCCTAACCAGAATCTACTTTAGATACCCTTAGGATTTCCTTCACTTTCAACCATTCAAGCCACTTAGCTCTTGCAAAGATAATGCAATCATTAGCAAATAGAAGATGAGAGACCTTTATACCTCCTCTTGCAACAACCATCCCTCTTATCTCACCCTTATCCTCAGCTGAATTAATAAGACTGCTAAGCCTCTTAGCACATCAAAAAAAACAGGAAAGGGATATTGGATCCCCCTACCTAATACCTCGTGAAGAATATATAACATCACATGGCCTTCCATTCACCAACACAACATAAGATACAGATGTTATACAATCCATAATCAACCCAATCCATCTCTCCATAAACCCCATTCTCTACATGACAGCTTTCAAGTAGGCCCATTCAACCTTATCATATGCTTTTGAGATATCCATTTTAAGTGCCATACTTCCTCCTTTCCCCTTGGATCTAGTCTTCATCGAGTGCAAAATCTCATAAGCTGCTATTACATTGTCCAAGATCAACCTAGCAGGGATGAAGACTAAACCCATTAGTTAATTAACTGGTGTGTAGTTAAATATCTAGTGGGGAATTTTTTAACTGATGCTAAACCCACCTATGATTTTAACCCATATAGACACTATATGGGTCAGAGTTGCCCATTTACTAGCATCTCACACTTGTTGGTTGCCATGCCCATAAACTGTCTCCTCCTCCTGATCTCTCAACTAATTATCTATTCATATAGAAAATTAAGCATGCTACCTAGCATGAGGACAAATGATAGGAATACTATTGGTAGGCAATTAATAAGAAGTTTGTGGAATTGCCCTTATGTGGGATGGACCACGCTTGTCTCCAAGGATGCTTCAGGGGGTATTCTAGTGTTGTGGGATAAGAGAGTTGCTGACTTGATGGAGGATTTCATCGGTAAATATTTAGTAGCTTGCTCTTTCTTGAATGTAGAAGATGGTTTCAATTTGGGGTTCTTAGGAGTTACGAGCCAAATGTTGACAATAAAAGAAAACTCCTTTGGGATGAGATCACTGGTTTGTGTAGTGGGTGGGACATCCTGTGGTGTATTGGAGGTGACTTCAACGTCACTTGGTTCTCGAGTGAATGAACAGGCAACTCTTGCTTCGATACTGCCATGGCAAACTTCTCAACTCTTATTTTTGAGTTGGACTTGGTAAATCTTCCATTAGCGGGGGGAGATTTCACTTGGTCTAAAGGGAGGGCCTAGTCTAGGTTGGACAGGTTCATTGTCTCTCCTTTCTGGGATGTCCATTTCCCCAATCTTTGCCAAAAAAGGCTCTCTAGGACTTTTTATTTTTTTTTTATTTTTTTATTTAAGAGAAGGAATCACATGTCCAAGAGTGACCCCTACCCGAATTTATTAATGATCCCTCACTTGTGACGGAGGAAAACCGTGGTTACAATTACCAAAAAAAAAAAAAAACTCTCAAGACCAACCAAAAATTACAAAACAATTAACCAAACAACCAAGAAAAACCATCTAAACAGGCCTAATGAATAACACAAAAATAAAAACTACCCAACAGCAAAGTACTCGTCGCTCATATGACGAGTTGGAGAGTTCTGCAACACCCTTCCCAAATAGACACTACACAAAAAAGAGATCTTCAAAACACACAGCATCCCCTAGAGGCTTAACACCTAACCTCATGCGATTTGCACCGAATGGACGCAATGCCCCATTTGTCCATCCTAATTAAACCCCGCAGCATAGCAGGAGCATCCGACATATTCCTCCATTCCGCATCACCCACTCTTGCCCCCCATCGAGCAAGCCAATCAGCAACAGCATTCCCTTCCCTAAAAATATGAGAAACTTTGTAATCCATATCTTTAATCAGCTCCTGCAACTCCTCCCAGAAGTCCTCCAAATACCAGATTCCGCACCTGTTTTTCTTCAGCCACGACAGAACCACCTGTGAATCCACTTCAATATCCAGAGCAGACAAATTTAATTCTTTACAACGTTTTATCCCTTCCAGTAAAGCCCGTAGTTCTGCTTTGGTACTATCACCATATCCCAAATTCATTGAAAAAGCCAATAAAACAGACCCCTGCATATCTAGAATAACCCCTCCCGCACCTGAAATACCTGGGTTACCCAGGTAGCTCCCGTCCGTATTTAACTTGACTCTGCCAAGTAGTGGTTTAGACCAAGTAATGAGATGAATTGGATGATGTTGAATAGGGATAGGATTAACATTTAGACACCCGAGAATGTAAGCATCATGCTGATTAAATTTTTTAAACCTAGTCATTCCTTGACCAAGAACGCCTACCCAGTACTTGATAGAAAGCCAAATCACCTGACTTGTTTCCAATTTATTCTCCATTCGAGCAGAACATCTTCTTCCCCATAATCTCCACGAAATTATAGTAGGCAATAAACCAAGTATAACACCAATTTGAGATGAATTTGAGGCTTTCCGAAACCAGTTAATACATGTTTCACGCCATAATCTTCCAACCCGAATCCCAAACAGAGCTCCACACTTCTTCCAAATCCCAGCTGCAACCTCCCCTTCAAATAAAACATGATTTATATCTTCATACTGCCCATTCTTACAACAATTACATTTCGATGCTAGTGGAATACCAATCCTCCTAATATTATCATCAACAGCTAGAGCTCCATTCCACGCCTTCCACATAAAAACAGAAAACTTCTTAGGTAGAATGTTATTCCATATCCATTTATGTCCCTCTAGAATAGGACTTCTCACTCGAATACCTTCCCAAGCAGACCTTGTAGTAAAATCCCCACTTTCAGTTTTAGTCCATATCAGGATATCTTCACCCACTTTACTCCTTTCCAACACATTAGTGACATTTTCAGCAAGTTCCATGCCCACCAACCTCTCTAAAAACTCCACATCCCACCCATGATCAAGCTTTAAATCTTTAATTTTAAGAAGAGGGTGCTCAACCACAGGCAAGATTTCAGCAAATGGCTCTTGCGCCAACCACTTATCATACCAAAAGAAAACATTTCCATCTTTAATTTTCCATTTAGTATAATTCAAAATAGTAGGAATATTTTTTGCAATCATACACCAAAATCTTGTACCCTTTGGAGAACCAAGTAACATAAAAGGTTTATTACCTATATACTTATTCCGAAAAAAATTTGCCCAAAGAGAGTCTTCATGCATAAGCTTCCAAGCAAATCTTAAATGAAGAGCTTTTTGCATATCTTCTAATGACCGAAATCCCAAACCACCTTCTGCAATAGGCCTACATATATTCCTCCAAGCCACCCATTTTCTCTTATTCTTTCCATCCCTTTCTCCCCAAAAGAAAGAACTCATAAGCCTATTTAAAGTATGAATAATCTGTTTTGGAACACTTAAAACCGCCAGAAAATGCACAGCCATGCTAGCTAGTACATGTCTTAGCAAGATTACCCTTCCTCCCACAGATAAAAGTCTCATTTTCCACCCACTTATTTTGGTCTGAACTTTTCTTACTAGTTCCTCCAAATCCGCAATCTTGAGTTTGCCGGAGACAATGGGAATCCCCAAATATTTAAAGGGGAATTTTCCTTCCGAAAAACCAGTCAATCTTTTGAGATTCCTTTTCCTTGCTATGGAAATTTTATTAGAAAAAAACATGGCAGTTTTTTCTTTGTTGATCAATTGACCTGTCCAACTCTCATAAGTGTCCAGAACTCTTAAAATATTTTGGATAGAAGAACGACCCCCATTAGTAAAAATAACCACATCATCTGCATACATTAGATGTGATATCAACCTAGTACCACGGGCTTGAGAAAACTGACCAAACCTCTTTTCTTCCACACTTTGTTTTATAAGACGAGAAAGAATTTCCTGCAAAATAATGAACAAATAAGGGGACAATGGGTCCTCTTGTCTCAGCCCTCGACCTCCCTTGAAAAAACCCTTCGTAGTACCATTCATTAGAATGGAATACCAAGGCGTGGAAATACATTCTCTAATCAAACTACAAAAAGAATTAGAGAATCCAAAAGCAAGAAGCACTCCCATAAGAAAATCCCAATCAACCCGATCATAAGCTTTAGCCATATCCAGTTTTAACATCACATTTCCAAAACTAATTTGATTATGTATGTTATATGAGTTAAGCAAATTAACAAGAAATTGGATCATATATTAAATGTATCTCATTGGATATTCGATCGAGTTTGACAGAACCCTATTACTCTAAACCCTAACGGCCACTAATCTTGTACACATTCTGCCTAGCTCTCTAGGACTTGCTCTGACCCTTTTCCCCTCTTATTAGATTGCAGGGGTCTTCATGTGGGACGAAAATACTTTAAATTCTAGAATATGTGGTTGACAGTTAATGGGTTTTCAAAGAAAGTTAGATCATGGTAGGCCTCTTATCAAATCACAAGCACCCCTAGCTTTGTTATGGCCAAGAAACTCAAAACTTTGAAAAACGATCTAAGTAAATGGAATTGGGAAGTCTTCGTGAACATTAATGACCAGTGGGGTCCTTTATTCCAAGAGTTGCACCATCTTGATGATAAAGAAGTGGATGGGTTTCTATCAAAGGAAGATAAGGCAAGGAAAATGATCGTAGCAGCTGAGTTGGAAAAAATAACTCTTATGGAGAAGATCTCTTGGAGACAAAAATCTCGAACCATTTGGTTGAAGGAAGGGGACAGGAGCACAAAGTTTTTCCGTAGAGTTGCTAACTCTAATCGTAGAAACAATGTCATTTAGGTTCTTTATATTTTAGGTAGAATCTTGACAGATAGAGATGCTATGAAGAATCATATTGTACATTCTTTTGACAACATGCTAAAGGAATAATACCAATGGAGGCCTAAGGTAGATGGACTCGTTTTCGATGCGATTGACCAATCAAGTGCAACTTGGTTGGAGAGGTCCTTTAAAGAGGATAAGGTGCTTAGCGTGCTTAAAAGGATGGATAAAGACAAAGTACTGGGCCCAGAAGGCTTCACAATGGTATTCTTTCAAGCTTGTTAAGACATTGTAAAGGAGGATCTCATGAAGGTTTTTCTCTAATTTCACTCTTTTATGAAATTTGAGATGAGTCTTAACGCCACTTTCATCGCCCTAATCCCTAAAAAGGCAAGGTCAGTGGAGGTGCAAGATTTTTGTCCCATAAGCTTGGTATGTGGGGTCTAGAAGATCATCTCAAAAGTTCTTGCTAAGTGACTAAGTGAAGTTATTGGGAAGATCATCTTGAAGTCATAAAATTCTTTCATTATAGGAAGACAAATTCTTGACACTGTTCTTATTGCAAATGAATGCTTGGAGAATAGAGTAAGAGACGGCACCGCAAGTATCATGTGTAAATTGGATATGGAGAAGGCGTTTGATCATGTGAACTGGAATCTCTTGTTTTATATTCTTGGCAAGCATGGCTTCGGGAAAAAATGGTGTCAATGGATAAAATATTGTATCACAACTGTCAGATTCTCTAGTTTGCTCAACGACACTCTCGAAGGCTTCTTCAACAGTTCTTGGGGTTTGAGATAAGGAGACCCCTTATCCCCATTGTTATTCATTATTGTGATGGATGTGTTGAGTAGAATCATGGAAGGGTGGTGGACAGGGGCTTCATTTCAGGTTTCTCGATGGGTGATTCCTCACAAGGTATCATATCAGTCACTCATCTCCTTTTTGCCAATGGTACGTTGATTTTATGTGACCCAGATCCTAATCAGATTCGCTCCCTAAGAACTCTTCTTCTGTGTTTTGAAGTTGTCTCAGGTCTTAAAGTGAATTTATCTAAGTCTAAGATTGTCCCAGTTGGTTTGGTTAATAATCTAAATGAAGTGGCAGCCATTTTGGGCTGCAAGGTGTCATCCTTGCCTATGAAATGCTTGGGACTTCCTTTGGGAGCTCCTCATAAATCCAAGCCAATGTGGGATGGGATTTTTGAGAAAATTGAACGCAAACTGGCGGGTTGGAAGAGAATTTACTTGTCTAAAGGCGGTAGAATCAAACTTATTAAGAGCACTTTATCCAATCTCCCAACATACTTTCAATCCTTGTTCCCCTAGCCTGTAATGGTGGCAAATAGATTGGAGAATCTTTACTGTGATTTACTATGGGGAGGGTTAGAAGATGAGAAAATTTTCATTTAATCAAATGGGATAAAGTCTGCACTCCTTTGTCTTGTGGTGGTTTGGGGGTTAGGAAATTGAGAATCTTTAACAAGGCTCTTCTTGGTAAATGGCTATAGAGGTATCATCAGGTAGGGGATGCTCTTTGGAGAAGTATCATCGATACTAAATACAGGAGCATTTGGGGGGATTGGTGCTCTAATGCAGTAACAGGGGCCTAAGGAGTGGGGGTTTGGAAATCCATTCGGAATGGATGAGAGGACATACTCCACAAGTCTTGTTTTAAGGTGGGAAGGGGTACACGAATCAGATTTTGGCATGATATTTGGTGTGGTGATGCAGCCTTTGAAAAGTGCTTTCCCCGCTCTTTATAGGATTGCATCAGATAAAGAAGCTTTCGTGGCTGTTAATATGAGCATCACTGCTAATTCTCTGCACTGGGAGGTGAATGACATTGCTAACTTTTACAATGTATTATATACGATGAAAGTGCAACCCGGAAGAGAGGACAAGCTACTATGGACACTCACAGGGAACAAGAAATTCTCAGTCCACTCTTATTACAAGGTATTAATGGTTAACCCCTCCAATGCCTTCCCTTGGAAGAGCATTTGGAGGAATAATGCTCCCTTCAAAATAGCTTTCTTTGGCTGGTTGGCATCCCATGGGAAATTATTGACCACTGATAAGTTGAAAAAGGGCGGCTTCTACTAAACAAATTGGTGCTTCATGGGTAAACACGGTAGTGAATCAACAGATCACTTGCTTCTCCATTGCGAAGTAGTAAAAACTTTATGGGATGACATCTTCACTAGGCTCGGTATAGCATGGGTTATGCATAGGAGGGTGTTGGATTTATTGTGGTGTTGGAGAGGGATTCGGGGTCATCGTAATATTCCAGTTGTTTGGAAGATGGAGCCCCTATGTTTAATGTGGTGTACATGAAACGAAAGAAATGGTTGATGTTTTGAAACTAGGGAACGTTCTCTGGATGGTTTTAGGGCATTCTTCTATTGGGCTTCATCCATAGTATGGAATGAAGCGAGCTTTAATGACTTTTATGCTACTTTTCGTAGCAGGTAGTTTATAATTAGGCTTTTTTCTTGTATATTTCCTGTGTACTTGAGCATTGTCTATTTACGTGGATCAATAAAACTTCTTACTTATAAAAAAAAAACTATCATCTAACTAATATAATAGTTTACTCATAAAATCGCATAATGACCTAGACTAATTGATCTCCTAAGGTCACGGATCTTTAATCAATCCCGTAGGAGTTTATAACTCAAAGAGATTCTTGACCTCATAATATACCGCTGCCAGTACATAGGAACGTGACAAAATCTCAATCTTACCATTCTCAGTCAATCAAGTACTTCCTCAAGGATGCCATAAAACATTCAATATAATGATTCATATTTGAACTAAAACAATAAACCCCAAGATATATAATCCAATTGTATAAACATAACTGACATGTTTAATTTATAAATCTCCACTTACAATACATCTATACCCTTTTCTAAAAGTGATCCTTAGTTTTTGTGCAGTCATTGTAAAAGTGATTAGTTAACGATTAAAATTTCTTAAAAAATTCTCTTCTAAGCCTATAAATGATAGAAATTTTAGTTTTGCCCTTAATATCCTATTTAATTACAGCTTTGCCATGGGGATCGTGTGAGTTGTAGTCCCCAAACAACATGGTTGTTAGAGATCCAGTTCCCTATACTCCCCAAATCTCTAAATTTTAGGGAATCATCTTAATTTCTTTGACAAAAAAAGTACTTAATTCATCCAGTTCCCTATTTTAATATATAAGTAGGATGTGAATAGTGGCTCTTTATATTATGAGAGTCTCATCCCCTAAATCAATTTTTATATATATTTTATAGGGAATAGTTAAAGATGTAGAAATAAAGTAGTAGAAATAATAATAAAGAAAGAATAAAAAATATTATTTTAATAAAATAGAGAAATCATGAGAAATAAGATGTAGGAGGTTTTTTAAAGATGAGTAAAATTTAAGAGAAAATTATAGGAAATTTCTAGCTAAAATTTAGGAAAACTTATAGAAATCAGATGTGAATGCTCTCAGCGGTGGAGGAATGGAGGTCATAGAAGAGAAATTGGAGAAGCTACGATTGATTGTCGGAAGAGGAAATCTCATCCCGAGAGAGTTAAAAAACAAAGGTGATCCGAGTCTTGTGGGAAAAGTCTTCTATGAGAGAAGTATAGGGAAGGAGATAATCGGAGCGACAATGGCTAATTAAGGTGTGGAGAGTTAGTAAGCCAGCAACATTTCAAGAGGTGAGAACCAACATTTTGTCATCACCTTTGCATCTCGTGCTAATAAACAAAGGGTTTGGGATGGGAAGCCTTGCCCCTTGGCTCTTTGATAACAGCTTCTTTTTCCATAACCTGTTTTATTCATTTATACAACCACATAAGATGAGTTTTAAAATGGAGACATTTTGGGTCCAACTGCATGATTTGTCTTCGGCTTGTATGATGAGCCACTACTTATACAACCACTACTTATTCACGCATCTGACCTAAAATAATGGATCCCTCAATCAACTACTACTTATTCGGCTTGTATGGTTGGATAATAGAAGATGCGGCAGTTGGTATTTGGAGGATTTTTGGGAGGAATTGCAACTTTTGCTCACTAATATGGATATAAGGTTTATGCACGTTCATAGGGAAGGAAATGCGGTTGCGGATTGGTTAGCTAGAAGGGGGGCAAGAGAAGGTGAAGTGGAATGGAAGAATATGAGTGAGATCCCTCCTCTGTTGCGGGGTTTGATCAGAGTAGATAAATGGGGTCTTCCTTCAATTAGGCGGAAGAGCTAGATGGGTTTAAGTGGTGCGGAAGTGTTGCCAGTTTGTTTATGGGCTCTTCTGCTGGTTTTCCTTCGCGCAAGTACCTGATACATGGAGGCGTTGTTCGGTTTTGTGTCTCTTTTGTTCTGGTTTTGATTTTATAGGCAGGTTTTTGGTATTGTTAGTATGGGTCTGATGTTTTTAGGTGGTCTTGTTAGGTTGGTTTTGGTTTTGTTTAGTTGGATACACGGGATGGTTTTATGTGTGGTTTTTGTAAATCCCGAGTGTCGGTTTTGTTATCACGGTTTTCCTCCGCCATAAGTGAGAGTTATTAATAAAATTGAGACGGGATCACTATGAGGTAGCTTCCGATTCTTCTATAAAAAAAATGGATCCCTCAATCAATGATATATATATATATATTAGAACTCATAAAATAACAATAAATTAAAAGGTAGAAACCCTTAAAGCATATTTTCATACATTCTTGAATTTTGTCAAGCTAAATCAAACCGTTGTGATATGGTTTTCTATCTCTCCCATAGATTTTCTGCCGAAGGCAATTGAAAAATGGCCATCTTTGGCCTCTGAAGCTGATGACTTTGGGTGGACTCCTCTTCACTATGCTTCATATAACATTGACAATGTTGGAGCTGTTGAACTGTTATTGAAAGCTGATCGTTCCGCAGCATTCAAAAAGGACAAGGAAGGGATGTCTGCTCTCCACATTTCGGCGGAGAGAGGCCACATCAATGTAACCAGAAAACTAATTTCAGAATTGCCAAGTACATGCGAATTGTTGGACAATAAAGGTCGCACGCCTCTTCATCTTGCTGTGGAAAAGGGAAAAAACATCAAGGCTATCAAATTTATGCTTCACTTACTACCTGTAGATCTCATAAATAAGCGAGATAGCAATGGCAACACACCTATGCATCTGGCCAGCATCGATGCATCGACTGTAATGGCAGCGATGCTATCACGTGATAAAAGAGTGGACAGAGGGGCTATCAACAAGGAAGGCCTAACGCCCATTGACATTATTAGATCAAGAATACAGCGTAAATGGTTTGAAAAGGTATGATCGATGGATTTGGCTTAGATTAAATTCTTCTTATAAATTAGATAAATTGCATAGGAGACACGTATCCTATCCTATACACGTCCTGTTATGAGACATATGCCTCATATCGTACAGATCCACACCTATCGACCTTCCCCATGACCCATATACATATATGTATGTATGTATGTATATATATATAATAAGTGCTAGATCCATAAAGAAGCTCACAAAAGTAGACTCATAAACTAACTTAACTTAATGTGATATGTTAGATATATCTTACTGTTAAAAGAACTTTACAATATTATATATCTCATCAAGGTATATCAGTTTATGCTTTTACTTTTATGAGATCCCTTTATAGATAAAGAACTTCCCTATAAATATAATTATATACATGTGCATGCTACTAGTGATTTGCTAAAAAGGTACAAAATTCTTTCAATGTGAAAAATTTATTCTCGTGTCAATATAAGAAAGCATTACTATACAACAACACATCAAGTTAAATGATGGGGTTGTCAATCATCATTATTATGCATTCTTATCCGATGATTTTGGATTTTAATAAAACTTTACGAGCCATTTTTGCTTGTACTTCTCGGCTACTTTTTAGTTTTTGGAGAATTTTGTGAGCCCCTTTTTTGGAAATGCTTCAAGATTTACCACATTGTCAACCAAAATGCTTGTTGCACCCATTTTTAAGCTGACTGCTTGGATGTTTCTGTTCTCATCATAAATCATGTCTTTGCTAGAATTGATATTGTCTTGTGTTTCCAACTAGGAAAGACCTCTAGGGCTAAAACATGGACTTGATGCTTAATTTTCCAATAAATGTCTTTGCTATGTCTATTGTCTACAACTGGTGCCTTTGCTCTTGTATCTCTAATAAGCCTATGTGATAGTGTACGTAGATAAATGGATATTAAGGTGTATAGGGAATGAAATTTTCTTGGTTGCGAGTGCATAGAATTTGCAGAGTCAAATGCTCGAGTTCGGGAGAATCCTTAGTGGCATGAAAATAGAAGTTTGGTATGATATCTAGAGATTCTAGCCCCGTTTGAATGTTGAGCTGAGTTGAGATGAGTTGAGTTTTTTATAAATAGTAGTGAGTTGAGATGATGGAGTGAGTTTTGTGGAGTCCACCTAAGATGATTTTAGATGTATTTGGATGTTAAGATAAGTTTAGATATATTTATGTGAAGTTGAAAAAGGTTGTGGGTCTCGCATGTAAAAATGTGTTGATTTGAAAAAAGTTGTGAGTCCCATGTGTAAAGAGGTTTTGAATTGAAATGAGTTTAGTGATTTGAGAGTTGGGTGTTTGAATGTTAGACTCAGTTTAAGATTATATTAAACTGAGATCAATCCAAATTACAAACGTGGCCTAAAAATCCCAAATGCAGCAAAAGTATTCCTCCCGCAAGCTTGTCTCAACAAAGGTGAATCTGTTTAAAATGAAAATCAATAATAGTCCCACTTTTTCCATCTACTTAACACTACTAGAAACTATAGGGCGTGCTTTATGGGATTGATCTCCAAGAAAAAAAAGAGTTGTTAGCGATCTGGTTCTAGATGCAACTACTGCTGAAACACTGGCAGCCCTATTAGTTGCTTTTAATTGCTTCGATTTCATAGACACTGTTATTCTAGCGATGGATGCACCACAAGCATTGGAGGCCATAAACAAAGAATTAAAGTTGAACAATGGAGCAAAGCAGGGAACCTAACAGAAGATATCAAGAAAAATGTCTTTATTTCATACCTGGGTATTTTTTATTGAGTGAAATCCATTTATTTAATTACTAAGTAAATCTTAGAATCCATTAGAAATGAGAATCTATAAGAACCCTTTGCAAAATAAAATCAGGAGTAGTACTATTCTACCAAACAACAATGTTTTCCATGTACACCTCTAGCTTGACGAGCAACTAGATACATTGTCTCAATGCCTTCCTACCCACATGAAGCATGCACTTCATGATGTTGGATGTTTGGATGCCAAAAATGTTTGAAATATTTGAGAATTGTGAGAATATGCTTGAGAATAGGTATTGGTTAAGGAGAGAGAAAATACTGAATAAAAATATTTTTTTAAATAGATATTGTATTAAAGTTTGTGAAAGTTGATAGATAAAATTAAAAAGTTCTTTAAATATAGTTTTTTAAAATTATTTTTATTTTGAAGTTTGTAAAAGTTGTATTGATTGTTGTGTTTGAGTAATGTCTAGGTATTGATTAGAAGAAAAGTGATGCAAAAGTTTTTTATGTTTGAGTATTAATGTTTGAGAACGAAGTTATCAGAAATTTTAGAAATTTTGTAAATTTTAAAAATTTTATGTGTTGCCAAAGTTGTGGTCAATTATAGGCCTTATTCTCAACAAGTTAGGCAAGGTTTCCTTTATAGCTTCAATAATAGTTAAGGAGTTTCCTTCCAATATCACCTCACAAATGCCTATATTACGCACCAATTTGTGACCCTCTAAGTGATGTTAGGGCTTCATCAGTATCTGCACGCTCCACTACTTCCTCCCTTTGGCTCGTTGCCATCATCACCTCTCCCTTTTCATCACGAAGTATAACACCTACACCTACTCTCCCTTTTCAAATTCTGTACAAAGAGTGTCTGGTAGGAATGGATCTCTGCTGCCATGTTGTTTACTTCACACCACCTCCCATCTATGTTCTTGAGTCCATTAACGAAATTTCTTCGCTTTCTTTGTGAAGCTTTATGGTGAAAAAATATGTGCGTTGTTCAGGACCCCTGGATCACTAGCCATGAAACTCTTGACTTCTGCCTCCAAATGATTTCTTCTTGTTCCAGCAACTCGTTAATCTCATGCCTAAGCTGATTCGACATATTACAACTGTCTTTGGTTTGACTGGTATTCTATAAATGAGCAAATTCCTACTGTTTTAGTTTTAGAACTCTCCGTACATTCCCAAAACTACACCTATCCCATTGCAAGAGCTTTTTTCCATAGGTCTCAAGAGTAGAGAGCA
Source organism: Juglans regia (assembly GCF_001411555.2). Lineage (NCBI taxonomy): Eukaryota > Viridiplantae > Streptophyta > Magnoliopsida > Fagales > Juglandaceae > Juglans > Juglans regia. The sequence continues at coordinate 13,232,275 of NC_049911.1, read as the reverse complement.
CATCTCCTCCACTTCTAAATGTTAACTTCTTGTTCATTCTTCCCTCCAAGTCTTCACACTCCTTCACACCAGGGGCTAATGGATTAGCTGATCATGCTATGGCTAAGAATGCCTTGAGCATTTCTGATGATAGTATAGGCAAATAATATTGAGGAAGAACCTATTTATATTTAGCCAATTATAACAGCTGTGCGTTTATGATTAATGAAACATGCATGATGTTCTTATGTTTTTGTTTTGGGAAAAAAAAAAAAAAAAAGTCTTGATTTCCTTGTTTTTATCAAATGAAAATGAATTTCCTCTTTCTAACCACAGGCCTTGTTTGATTGTTATATATTCCCTTTTATATGTCATATTTAGCTAACATCCGGTTTTCTTAACATCAATATATAGATCGATGTTTGTGGCCAGTTCTTTCATACGAAAATGGCTATTTCTTGACAAAATGAGTTTGTTTTCGTCGCAAATAATCCATCATAAATACTTATTTTTCTTATAGTGAACTATCTTCCATTATCCAAATATGCCTTCACCATCTACTTTTCTAAATATTTGCCAAATTTTAGCTAACCCCATGCACTTGTTCTATTCACTTTAATTATTAGAAGACACCGCATAGATATCCACTCTCAAATATATTTAGATCTATTCCATTTAAATTTTTTTCCTATTCTGTCTTTCTTTATATACTTTTGTTCCGAGTGAGTACATATATACATCATGAGAAATTTAACAAATTGAAACATTTAATATAAAATTAGAACCATGTCCGAACTTTGAAGAATATATAAAAATAACAGTATGATCCTTTCAATCCTACGTAAAATTAAGCTGTATATTACACTCATTTTTCTATGCATACATACATATATAATATACATGTATTACAATTTAAATCATGATGAAAACTTTAGGAAATATATGTTTTGGATGGCATTTGTGTACGAATCTTTGAGTTTTCTATTTTTGGTAAAATGGTTTTGATTTTTTTCTTCATCTTCAAAACCAAAATCAATTTAGAGATAGGAAATCAATCTTGTCTTGTAGGAAATGGGACCCTAAAAGATCAGGTACGTGCTGAATGGTACTTGATTAGTTCGAAACTCCCTGATCACATGGTCCAAACCAATGCAGTACTTCATCATAATCTCCGCGTAATGTCTTCATGAAATACAGCCTTTCTAATCAGTATTGACTGTTTCAACTATTCATAGATGACGGTCATCCCGAAATTGGAGGCTAGAGGCTTTCTACCAAGTTTGCGAGGAGTAGTGGCTGGAAGAAGTATGGAAGTGCAGACCATTGGGACTGGAGAACCACGAACCCAGAGTAATGAAATAGCAAAACATGAAGGAAACGGTTTCTCTACGAAAGGGGAAACAAAACTCAAGTCACTTTATTCTCATGCTGAGGATAACGCTAGAGTTGGCTTAGTGGTAGCCACTTTCGTTGCCACTGTCACCTTTGCAGCTATTTTCACCGTACCTTACAAGAAAGCTGGCACAACATCATTTCAGAAACTGGCTTTCGGCTTATTTGTAACGTCTAATTCCTTGGCATTTGTTTTCTCAGCTACTTCAATGATTCTCCACTTGCAGGGTTTTAGAATGAAAAAAGCTCCGTCTGTATTCCGAACAATGATATATTTTTCCCAGAAATTAATTCCATACGCTATTTATGGAATGGTGATAGCTTATGGTTCAAGCTTATATGCAGTCGTGGCTCATGAATACCCGATTCTTGCTTATTCGGCTACTGGAATAGCTTGTCTCTTCTTTGTGGGCCACGCTTTCGTCATCTATATGTTGTCAGGATTCACTACTTATTTCACTGTATACTAGACTGATCACTGATGTAACCTGATATTTATGAGACGGAATTTAGTCGGAACAAATTATCTACAGTGTCATTGTCCGGCAAAAAGTACTCATGAATTTATCTTTGTGACTAAAATTATGTTTTATTTATGTGACTAAAAGTACTCATACTTATGGCATTGTTTTCTCAATCTCTTGGTAATATTCTCTACGATATGAAACTTTAATTTATGGAGCAATTAACTGAATTATTGGTTAACAACCATCTAGAATATATACATGATTAATCGTGGTTATTGATTCGGAGATTCATCAATTCAATAATGGGCAATACACTTGCTACTTAGGATTCTAATTTTCTCTAATTGCATCACTGTTACTATGCAATTATTTTTAATTAACTATTTCAACTTAATTTCTGTTAAAATCTATAAGAAAATCTGTTATTGATTGATAGACTAATATTGTACAACGTATTTAGGGAGAAAAACTAAATCTGTATTTATTGGGCGAGACCATTGCTATGGCGAAAGATGATGAAGTGCTACTAGAACTGCTGATGCAATTTTCTAGCATGACGGGACCCTACAATATGGTCGAATGAGTCATGGTGATGGCTTGGGCGTTGACACAATGCTCGAATACTCATTTATAAAAAAAATAATAAATAAAGCATATAAAATGAAAATAAAGATAGAGACGTAGAAATTTAGGTGGTTCGGTATAGAAGTCTACGTCCACGTGCCTTTTGGAGCTAAAATTTACTATATTTGGTGATCATACAGTTTCTCATGCCTCAAGTAGCTTTCAGTACAATAGAGAAAATATGGTTGAGCAAGGATTGAGGAAGTTGTCATCCCTATAGAAATCTGGAGGGTGAGAATCCCCAGAGAGCGTAGAGGAGTGTGTAGATCTGTAGAGATTCATTCCTTTTATAGAGGCCTCCAACCTTTTTTGGAGTAGCTGAGTTCAACTCGCTTTAATTCATTTTCACCTTTTTTATGTTAGTCAACCACTTTTGACTTTATCTCTTTCTTATATTATTTCTTCATTTTATTCCTAGCAATGAGCTGGACCTTAGTTCATTTTATATCCAACAAATTCTCACGGTTCTTGCAGTTAACTTGCCCAACAAGATTGTCTTGAGAATCTTCAATATAAAATTTAACCATGACAGAGAACCAATGAGAATTGTAAGAAATAAATTATAGAGATTTGTCCCTGATTTTTCGTTATTGTGAGATGCAATGAAGATACCCCTCTAGGATGTTTGATTGTGCATGTAACGCCCCAAACTCGGGTGGCTTGGAGAATTACTACTTGTCACTCATAAACATGTCTCCCAACACATCCAAAGAAAAATTCTCCAAAAACTTTATAAATGAAATCAATCTAAAATCTTCTCAATAATCTCATTACAAACTCCACACAAACTTTAATGCAATAATAATAAATCAAAGGGGTCCATAACCTCCCGGTAATAGTAACATACCAAACTGAAAACACCATAGGTCCTACTAAACCCAAACATATAGTTAAAACTCAAAGGCATTAAAAACTAAGAACGTCAAGAGTCCTTATTCCAACTACATCTCCTCAGCTTAACCATGTTCACCAATCTAATCCAGGTCCTCATTTGGACTCTCCACATCATCTGAAAAATATTATCATGATAGGGGGTGAGTTATCACAACTCAGTAAGCAGAAATCATATGCTAGCGTGCAAACATGAGTATTTATAAAGTAGAGTATGCAGAATAAAATATTTTCCAGAGTTATCATGCAGAACAGAACATATTTTCAAAATAACAGAGCGATGGTTTTAAAACAAGTAAAACTCATGGTACTTTGGCATAACATAAACTGAGTATCATCATCAGATCAAAACAGAGCATCAAACAGAGCAAAGACCATGTTTCACCCCCGTGGTAGGGTTGTGCTAACCCCGGTGGCCAAACCAGGCAGAGACAGAGGTGAAATCTTTCTTTTATTCTTCTCGGAGCCCCGAGTGTGCACACAGGAAAGACCACAATAAAACCACTTTGTTTCCAAAGTGGGTGCACTCAGAGACAGAGAAGTTGGTACCAACCCAAACAGAGCAGAGCATAACAGAGCAGAGCAGAGCAAAGCAGAGACAGAGTCAGATACGAAAACCAGTACACCATGCCAAAGGTTTTCACATGTTATATCAAAATAATACAGAGTACCAAAATAGAATCAGAACAGTTTGCACACGCTGAACACAAAAGTCAGAACAAATAAATGCACAACTTTTCATATTCTCAATATCGCTCTTTTCCAGATTTCAGAAATCACATGACAGAATTTAGCTCATGTCTACATAATGCATGTCAGAATATATTTTCCTTTTTCACACAGATTTCATGAATAATGCAGATAAGAGACCGAGGTTGATCTTTGTTTTCACAAGTTCCCAACACAACACAAATTATGCAAGTTTTCATAAAATCAACCACAGTCTTATTAACTTGTATAAAAACCCAGCATAGGAACCCCGCTTACCTGACTCTTGTAGCGTATTATCTAAGCCTCGAAAATGACCTCTATTAGTCTCGTCACCTATTCATAAAACAAAAACATATAAACTAAGTATTAAAAGATAATAACACAACCTCCATCTAAATAATTAAAACCCACAATTTAACACACTAAGTCAACTACTTAATAATATTGAACAGCCCGCATTCCCACTCAAGAACCATGTACTAGTCTTTGCTTTTATCCTAAACACTCTCCAAGACCAATGCCAACTATTAAACAGAGTAACAATCTTACCAATGGTCGAAAATACTAACCAACAGCACAAAGAAACACAGTACCTAGTCAACCCGAGTATTAAAAGACAAAAGGCATAACCTCATCTAATCAAAAACAACAGAAATCCTTCCCACGCTCCAACAATTAAAGACATAAATTTACACCATGAAGAGTATGGTTCACGGCCTCCTTACCCGATCAACAGAGTTCAAAGCCAAGCCACAGCAAGGAGATTAAACACAAAGCGGACAGAAGTGAAACAAAGTGGCTTGTAAGAGAAAGAACGTCAACGTGGGGTTTCGGAGTGGGGAAGAAAACAACGGCACCGCCTGGAACAAATCAAATGTCGAAATTGCATAAAACCAGAGAATAAAGTACAGGGAAGGCATCGACCTGAGAGCAAAGAGAGAGATTTACCTGAAGACTCACCACGCACAACACCCAGACACACAAACGCAACCCAAACCTCACGGCCAAAACAGAAACTGCAGAAACAGAGGATAACTCAAACCAAAAACTAAGGATCAGAAACTGCACAGTTTTAGTAGATGAAACCGAAACCTAAAGGGATGAGAAGGAAACACTTACCAGTCGAAAAAATGGAGGGATGAGAGGTACTGCTCACCGACTTGCAGAGGAAGAACCGAAACGTGAAAATGGAGAGAAAACAGAGTGTAGCAGACGGCAACTCACTGGAATAAGATGCAGCGCAAGAGAGAAACCGCAACAATGAGGAAATATTCGGAACCTCAAATCAATGCCAACAAATGAAAATGAAGAAGAAACCGAGAGAAAATAAGGAGACGTGGGAGAGAAGGAGAGGTCTGGACGTGAGAAAGAAAAATAAAATCAGAAACTGAAAGAGAGAATGAGGGAGAAAGAAACGGGAGGGAAAACAGAAAGGAAAACAAAACTTACCTAAACGATGCCGTTCTTACTAAACAAGAAAATGGCTGGGCCATTTTCACGCACGGACCGGGCCACTGATGAAGAAACTGGGCCTTACAGTGCAAGCCTATGATTGTTCATTATTAGTGAAGAGCGTGAAAAAATGCATACTTTGTATTTGGTATGGTGTCCCATTACTCGACAAAGGACCTGGCAAGGCTCTTGCCAAGGGTGTCAACCGGTCTACAGCGCCCGAGACTTAGATCGAAAATAGGCACACAATTTTCACAAGGACATGCACATGTAAGCAAAATAGACATGTATCATGAAAACATGATTTGTCGCTTGACTAAGTATAAGCAAACTAAGACTAAACATGATTTATCATCTAACTAAGTAGTACATCTCCAAAAAAATACAAACAACTATTAACAAAAATAGGCCTCAATTACTATTGCTCAGGCAAGGTCAATCATTCTTCCTTAGGAACCTCTCTTAGGGCTACTTCTGCATCAAAGTCTACGATTTCGATAAACGAAACCATAGGTAGGTTAAATAAATATGACAATACTGCTAATGAGAGACAATTCACGGGAAGATGTAATGCACAACTTTATGTAAAAATGTGTGAACACATATATGTATGTATGGCAAGGAATCACCCTCAAGGTGCAAACACAAGTATATAAGCATGGTGAGGAATCACCCTATGAGGAATTACCCTCTTAGCAAATCTCAAGTATACATATTTATAATTGAGGCTAGGAACCACCCTCTTCACAAGCACATAAAACTCATCATATCTCATAATATAAATCCCGCAAGGAATCACTTCATAATTTGAGATATACATGACCGACTTGGGGATGCTTTCTACCTGGTTATTCAACTTGAAGACACCACACATAACATGCCGAGAGAATCCCTCGACTAGTCCATCAAGTGAGAGTAATACGGAAGCGTACCATCCCGATCAACAAGAGGACCCTTACACCTGGCATGAAACTTGTAGTAACATGTCATAAGAATGGCATGGGAACTCTTATACCCATCCATGATGATTACAATAAGACTCATGCATCTGAAATTAGAACATCTTTAATCCAAACCATTCAAACCCAACATCTCAAAATTACTGTGTAAAGATATCCATAAACATAATGAAGAAGATGTATATTTGTTTCATGAAAAAAAAAAGAAGTTACAGAATATACAAGGCTAGATCTTACAACATACCCTCAACATTTACCCCACATTCTCAGTACTATTTTAGAAGCTAACCTATATTAACGGTATTTAAAATACTATGGCAGCATTGACATTGCTCCTCTCATTGCTCCATTTGAAGTCAATTGCTTTTTTTGACAATTCCGACTCCGACTCTAAAGAAGCTCAAATATTTGTGATCTCAAAAGTGAGATTTCATCCATTGTCCAATTTTTTAATAGGATGGGACCGTAACGTGTCCTTCTGACTTCAGGCATACTTGAATAGGAGCCCTTCTTAGTTTTCCATATGTAGGATGATAGAGATATATTGGCAGGACAAGGCATGCATGTTCCTGCAGTTTGCCTTCAGTCCAATTCGGAGTCCTTCTCCAAATAAGGGGCTCCCGCATGATGTTGGACCATACCTCTGAGTTCAAATGATATGGCCTACAAATTCATAATCTCATTTTTCCACAAACTCACTCCAATGTGAGCTTTCAAGTGGACTATAGGCCTCTGTGTATGACAATGATGCCTTCTAAGCAAGCCCATGTTATCTAGAAAAGCCCTTATGTCCATATGGGACTTGTCGTTGACCGTTGCAACCTTAGGCTCGAAACTCATCCTTTGCACCAACCTTTTTCGCCTTTGTACTATTGGGGCCTCTTCTTGCTTGACTAATTGCAAGTGAGAAATATTTTGTATCACCTTGTGCTGAGGTGTGTTAGCCTAGCCTTCCACATAGTGCTACTAACCCTATTTAGAATAGTTGCATTTTGTAGACTACCGCTGCCTCGGCTTTCACCGTTCTCTAAGGGCCTTCTTTCTTTCTACTTGTCCTAGAACCCCTTCTCCCCCGAAACGAGAGGTTGAGGCTCGGGCCCCCCGATGCACCAACAGACTTCCATCATCAATGACTCAGACAAGAGCTTCCTCCTCTTGTCTCCTTCGTCAACTACTTTTGGTGTACCCATCAACACTACTCTTTTGCATCCTACATCCTCCACTAGATTTGGCATCGTAGGGCATTGATGAGTCACCACCCTTGTCCTTTTTTTTTCATCACAGTCTGAACCGTTTGTTTCTCCCATATTGTGCTACAGTCATGCCATTGTGGTCCAACATTTCCATCATTCAGGCCCTAGCCCTCCGAAAGCTTTCTTCATCTCAGCAACATTCCTACTCTACTTGCTGGCATTTTTCTTCTAGCCTTGACGCTTTGCGATGTTCTTCCATGAATCAACAAATTATTTCTTGTGTAAGGGCTGCCTTTTGTGTTGTCCTCTTATCTTTCACCATGATTATAGTTTGAGAGCTCTAGGCATTGTAGTCTAAAAGGAAATCGAATGCTTATTTATATATGCACTCCTGGCTTTGAATTGCAGCATGTAAACGCTTGTTTCTCACGTCTCCCCATTGTTCCTTCCGATCTACGATTTGCACGAGTCTTTCCTTGTGTTAATCATTCAGGGTTGTTGGTTCTCAAAGCACTTAACAAGGAAACGCATAGCACGTTATGGATCCCTTCATACTCCTCTGGTAACACCACTCTATATGCCACTAGGCCTACTTTATGCAATACTTGATAAGGCCTATATATCTTGGGCTTAATTTTTGACTTAGTCCAAATCTTTTTACACCTTGAATTCCAAATCTTTTTACACCTTTCATGGGTGATAACTTAAGATACATCCGGCCACCTTCTTCAAAGGTCAACTCCCTCCTCCTTACATTGGCGTAGCTCTTCTACCTACTTTGAGCCGCAGCCATCCTTTCCCCTATCAGCTTGACTTGCTCCCTCATCTCTTGTATGATCTCTGGTCTAATCACCCCACTTTTTTCCTAACATAAAGGCGATCCACATCTTCTCCAATACAAAGCCTTGTAAAAGGCCATCTAAATGGGTGCCCGGTAGCTATTGTTGAAGGAAACTCGATGAGTGGGATGTGACTTTCCCATGGACCCCTAAAGTCTGACACATATGCTCTCAGTATGTCTTTCGGCATCTAGATTGTCCTTTCTAATTGTCCTTCGATCTATGGATGGTATGCACTACTAAATCTTAGCTTAGTGCCCATCACAGCTGACAAACTTCTCCAACAATGAGACGTGTATCTCCGATCTTGATCCGACTCTATGATCTTGGGCACTCTGTGGAGTTTAACTATCTCCCTTATATACAACCAAGTTAGCTTTCTCAAGGCATACATAGTAGTAACCAGTAGAAAGTTGGCACTCTTTGTTAAATAAATCCACGATTATCCAGATTGCATCCTTATCAATAGGGGTTCAAATTAACCTAACCACAAACTCCATAGATATGTCTTCGCACTTCCACTCTGGAATAGGTAAGGGATGTAAATCTCGGCCGGTCTTTGATGTTCGGCCTTTATTCTCCAACCCATGGCACATTTCACAATGAGGTAGGCAATATTTTGTTCAATCTCTTCCTCCCAGAATCCCTTCTTCAGCTCTCGTTACTTCTTCATGCCTCCATGATGTACCAAATATGGTGAGAAAAGGCTTCGGCCAGTACTCTTTCCAAAATTTCCAAATTGGCCAGAACTACTATTCGCCCTCTAAATAACAATGTTCCATTCTCACACAAACTAAAATGAAAAAGTCATTTCTGTGATGCCACCAGACCCCTGCTTGGGATGGAACTGAGACTTGGAGCATCAGGACATGCAACACATGGTTACATACCCACGTTCATGATACTTAATATGAACGCATCCTAGTATGCAACTAGCACTATGCAATAATCATAGCGGAATAAGGGTGACTTATAAAAATTTTCGAAGCACCACCATGAGCAAAATGACGAACCCTAACAACTACACACACACGTCGGATTAGGGTTTGGTCCTTTGTTCTAATGAGTTTCATCAACTCTATTTCAGCTTGCTTATAATAACTTACGGTGGATTTGTGGTAAGTGGACCCCCAACGTACCTCAATTAATATTTGTATATGGTTGCGTGAACTTTGCATTCTTGTTGCTATGTATATACTTGTTACTTCATGATTACATGAATATATATGTGTGTGTGTGTATATATATATATATTGCTTTAGTTTGTATGAGAATATGTCATGATCACATGTATATATTATTCAGCTAGTGTAATGATTTTCCATAATCAAGTGTGTATAATGTTTTGGTTGGTATGATAGTTTTCCCATGATCTATAGTCTATAAGTGATTCGAGTTTTGCCATGATCTATGTTCGGATTGATCATTGTTATTTTATTTATGATATGTTTTAATTGTTTGCCTACGTAACATGTTATGCATATGAAAGTTCTATTGTTGTCAAGCTATAAACAAAAATGTGCTATGCTTGTTTTCATGCACACACGACATCTCATATGTCACATATTTTATGAAAATAAAACAATGTTTCAAGTCTCATGTCACATGCATTTGGGTAAATGATTTTTTTCAAAAAATGAGTCAGTACATGTTTTTATCACAGCCCCAAATGCTAGGATGGGAGAATGTTCTGGTGGAACTCTTCTGTCCACTTTGGAGTGCATAAGAATGGATTGGTAACATCTGGTTCTACAAAGATCCGTCGACGTACCTTGAATGGATATTTTTGAAAATGGCGTTGGAGCGAGGTAGCACCTAACACTAGTAGGTGCCAAGAATAAGGCAAATAACTCGACGAAATACTTCGTGTTATAATGAATATAAATATGACGTATTCACCACGGTGTACGAACCGTTGGCATGCAGTAACTAGTAGGAACACATAGTGTATAGGGGAGCCATGATGTGTCCACCCATCATGTGTTATATAAAATGAACAAAGCCATGAGCTCATATGATATGATATGTGTAATGATCAAAGACGTCAAAGTTGGTTTTCTGAAAAGTCTAAGGATCTCCGTTTCATGTTGTGAAAAAGGTCAAGTTGCATAAGTCAAGTTTTACATCAAGTACATGTTCATGCATTCATCTCATGATTTACCATTGTATGCTTATGTTATCTGTTGTATATTGCGTACTTACTTGCTGAGAATTCTTGAAATCTTATTGTAATAGTTTCAACTACCATTCCTCATCCAGAATAATAGAAGTTGTGACAGGATACGAAGAGATCCCACATGGGGAAACGCAAGAGGTTGGTACCCCCGACAGTCAAAGAGGTGCCGAAGAGCACTGAGAGCTCGTCTAAGCTCTCCCTGGTAGATAGACTAAAAGCCGCCGACCAATTTATCACTGAGATTTTATAGTTCTTCGAAGAGCTAAGGAGGTTGCTTAATCAGGGCAAAGATAAATGAAAGGGTCAAAAAAAAAAAAAAACCCTACTGTTTTGAAAGGGACCATATTACTTGTACTGGAAATGAATTAAGGTTTAAGTTTTGGAATGGTCCCTTGTTTTGGGAAAATGTTAAACACTTATTTTGGGTTGTTTTGAAAAATGTTATGACATGAACGACATTTGAGTTATGATTAGTTTTATGGTATCATGCTCTAATGCAATTGCTTTAAGCACTGCTTAGTTTTATACGAATATTAAATTTTTTTCTATTGCGATTTATTGCATACTCCTAGTGCAAATAGGTGTATTGCATCCAAATTGTTATGAATGGGTATGTAGCCTTGAGTTGCATGTCCTGATATTTCAATCTCCGTTCAATCCAAGCAAGGGCAAAAGGCTTCACACTCCGACTCTGAACTCTAATTCACCAACTCTGTCGGGAGTTTTGCTCACCCCTAAGTAGTGCCACACGTATAAATGGTAAACCGGAAAAAGAGAATTTATATGTATAAACAATTATATATCAATACAAAACAAATTTGGTTAACATATAAATATCATAAGAATAGGTCATACGCTTAACATATAAATAAATTTGGTTATAAAAATAATTAAAAACATTTGTGCGTGGTGATGAGCTTGGACCATCTCCCAGAGTCATCAACCCATTTATTCTAAAGAAATGCATGGGAACTCGATTTTGGGTTCCTAGAATTTCTTCCGAGATTTTTTTTTTTATTATTTAGTGGTTAAGTAAGTATCTTTTTAACGATATTGTAAGTTTTTTAAAAAAAAAATATTTAAATATAATAATAATAATAATAATAAGAAGGCATTCAGACTTATCGAGACCGTAAGTGTAGCACGATTCTTTATTCTATGTACAACATAAATGTAAGCCTTTTTTATTCATGATATTTTTAATCCCACCGTACATAGTGACACAGCATTGCCCCTTCCCCAAGAATCTACGTACAGCCATTCAGCTACGCGGTCACGGAAAAGCGAGTTGCCTCTTGCTCTTTCATATAGGCTTTTGCTTTTCATCTCAACATTTCGGACCGAAATACAAGAATCCGGCCGAAATAGACCGGAAGAGACTGAAATGGCCAAAATTTTAGCCGATGCGGAATATCTACCTCAACCATTTCAGTTACTGTTCTGGCACAAAAAATTCCAGCCATAATTGAAATAAAAACTATATATGGAATCCCAAAACATGGTTATATGGATGTGCTTGATATTTTAGCAATGAGAAAGTTTAATATTCTTAGTAAGCTAATCGTTAGCTTCAGAATTACTATCAATGGTAATTTTTAATTTGGACATAATCCAAGCTATCTTTTTCCAATCAGAATTACTATTTCCCAATCAGAATTGCTATATGTCCTAAATTTATTTTGATATTCTTATGTGGCTATTTGGAGCCCATCCTTGGTAGCTATCATTCGTAATATTGCACTAATTGTATTTTGTCATGCTTGAGGAATAGAGAATATGTTGTATTTTTACATAACACCTTAATTAGATTGGTAAATACAAATGTACTACTAGTGTGGATGATGTAAGTTTTGTTGGTGTAAGATTGTTTTGCTGTTGGATTAAGTGCACCAGTCACATTATCTTTGGCCAAAATCAAGGCCTTGTAGCAAAAACAATTGAGGAAAAAAAATATTAAAAAAACATTGGTTTTCAGGCAATAAACCCCTAGCAATTGCAACAAAAGAGATTATTATCTATGCTAGCAATTACTGATTGTGGCAGTCAGTCAGAAAAGGCATAAAAGTATTATAATTCTACCAACAAGTTTCGCAAAATTGATAGCATTGTTAAAAAAACTCGAATTCATTCAGATTTCGGCCTGGATTTGAAATCCGGGTTCCAATCCTACACCAATTGCTTGTTTCTTGCTGCGTAAATGCATGGACAATGCCACTAATCAGATTATATTGGGTATTACCGGGAACTACATTTAGTGGGAAAATAGTGTACTTGAACTATAATGGCCAGAAAAAGCAGAAAAAGTCACCGCAAAAGATTTTTCCCACCCAAAATTTAATAAAAAAAATCGACCGGTGAACACATAGTGGTCAAAATTAGTCACCATTTCCCACGACTCAAGACCAACTCGAAGCTCTATTTCCCATGAATATACATACATTTTACCAAAAAACAATCCGCCACAAGTAGGCACTTTTTCCGACATGTTCAAGTTGTGGATAATATTATATTTTATGGCGAGTTATTTTCGACAATTAACTAAGGAGTTCATATGATCGGAAATAATTTTTTCCCACTGAATTTGGGCATTTTCCACCAAAATCCTCCACGGCAAAAACCGGTTTTTGTTGTAGTGATATATATATATATATACGAGGACCCTCCCAATTTATTTATCATAATGTTGGCACCTTCCATCGAGGGACAACACTTGGTTTATCACAAAACTTCTAGTAACAATTCATTAGTAGCAATAATGTGTAAAGAATGTATCTATCTATCAAGCTTGCGAAACTCTTTCTAGTATATTCCCCTGTGTTTTCCTTTTCCAACTAGTCCCAACCAAGAAATCTCGCTCATTTCAGATGTTATCAACAACTAAAAAATTAGTGGCATACATACAGTTGATTCCTGCCTCGTGCCGTGAAATCAGTCCTTTGAGGCGAGTTGGGGTTCATGCTCCCATCTAATTGCTTTGGACAATCTCTGACGAGGTGGCTATGCTTCCCACATCGAAAACACCGTCCAGTTTTCCTCTGAAATCTCCAAAGTGTACTACGTTGCATGACTTGCAGGAGTTATTCCGTTGATTGTCCTGTACCTGTCTCTGGCCTAGGTTGTTCACTAACTTCATCCTCTTCCATGGTCCTTGATTCTCGCTCGAGGGAAACCCCAATAGCGTCGACCCCTTCCTCTGCTCCTGAAGTTCAATACTTCTCTTAAGGCCTCGCTCGACTATTGTGGCCTTGTCTACTAATTCTGAGAAGTTCTAGATTTGAAGGGCCACCACTCGCTCATAAATCTGGTTATTTAGTCCCTCCTCAAATTTTTGGGCCTTCTTCTCCTCATCGGGTATCAAATATAAGGCAAAGCGTGATAGTTCAATATATCTGGCCGCATACTGGTGCACCGTCATAGTACCCTATACTAAATCAGCAAAGTCCTTGGCCCTAGCGTCCCTAATCAATCTTGGAAAGAAACGTTCAAAGAAAATCTGTTTCAAGTGGGGCCAGCTAACCACTCCCCTCCCATCAGCTTCCCTGATGGTTCTCTCTGATATCCATCATCATTTAGCCTCACCAATTAGCTTGAAGGTAGAGTACAATACTTTCTGTTTGTCAGTAAAATTCAAGACACGGAGTACCTCCTCAATGTCCTGGATCCAATCCTCAGCTAAGGTCAGGTCGCCACGACCATCAAAAGTGAGAGGGTGCATCTGATTGAATTGCTCTATGGTGCATCCGTCCTCTTCATTTCCTGCATTCAAGCCCCCAAGATTTTGAACACGACGTCGAGCAGCCATCCTGGAAGACTCATCCTTGGTTAAACGTTTCAAAGGAAGAAAATAATAAAGTAATAACTATGCGAAAAAAATATAACTACCAATTAATCTATAAATCACGAATCAATAATCTATTTCTTGTAGTTCGTAGAATTCTAAACCCCAATTCAAAAAATTTATTTCCTAAAGTCCAAAATTTCAAAACCTCATATATCAGAGTCTACGAAACTTCAAACTTGGCTTTTGATCAAGCTTATTTACACTTATAAAATCTAAACCTTAAATCTTATCAAAATCATTTTCTACATTCCATTAAAAAAATTGAGTGGATCTAAGACCTTAAACGTCATGAAGATTGGTTCTTGAAATTCACAAACTTTAATACCTCAAATTTCCTAGAATATATTCCCAAAAGCCTATCAAATTCTAAAACCTTAAATACAAATTTCATCATCTCTTAGTCCTAGAATTTCTGCACCTCAAATCTGAAGTTTCTTCCTAAACCCACAGATATCTAAACCTCCAAGGTTTATAGTATACAGAATCTCTAACATGTCTCTGATACCAACTATAACGTCTCGTTCCCGCAGAGATCGAAGAGTTACTTCCTATAACTTAAAACTCACAATTCATCAATATATTTATAGACTCCAAAATATAACGTCATTAGAATACTACAAAACTTCTTAATAAAATCTGTCACTTCTCAGAAATCTTCTATGAGTAATCCACTATGCTTAAATAATCATCTCACTGATGCTCCATAATCCCGATCCTTAGTTGGACTATTCAAAAATCATCTGAAAAATAATTGGAGATAAGGGGTGAGTTATCTATCAACAACTCAGTAAGCAGAGGACATATACTAGTATGTAAACATGAGCATTTTTACAAAGTTCATAATGCAGAAAACAAACATTTCAGTATCAATATGCAAATCTCAGCAATACATATTATCAGAAAATCAGAGTGACTTTTCAAACATTTCATATTCAGAAAACCAACTTTTCATATTCAAAGACTCCTTTGGCACAACATGACTGAACATCTTCGTCTTATCATATCATATCAGAGCATCATATTAGAACAGAGATCATGTTTAACTCTCGTGGTAGGATTGTGTATCCTGTGGAAAGTCCAACAGAACATAAATTACCATGTTACCAAAGCAATTGCACTCAGAACAAAAAATCACTATTATATCCCGTGGCGGACCAGAGGTCACTATTATCTCTCGTGACAGGGCCAAAGGTCACTATTATCTCTCGTGACAGGGCCAGAGGTCACTATTATATCCCGTGACAGGGCCAGAGATCACTATTATATCCCGTGACAAGGCCACAAATCAAAGCAAAACAGAATCAAAATCACCATATCAAAATCAGAATCGGAGTCAGAACAGAATCAGAAAGTCATGCCAAAGGTTTTTCGAGTGCAACATCTTATCAACACAGAGTACTGAACAAAATCAGATCACAAAAACATAACTTATACACAAAATTTCATATTCGCTCTTTTTTTCAAAGTTCAGAAACAGAATGGCAAAAATAAACTCATGTCTACACCAGTCATGACAGAAAGTACTTTCTTCTTAAACAAAATCTCTCATGAATAATGCAAAACAAATATCTGAGGTTGTTTTCAGATTTCTTTTTATAGCAACACATGCACATTTTTCAAAAAGGACCTCAGTTCATTTTATTTAATGCAAAGTCTAGCATAGGAACCCCGCTTACCTGGACTTCTTAGTTTTTTAGAAATCTCCTCAAAATAAAGAACAATTATAAATTGTCACCTATAACATAATAACGTAATTCTCATAAATTTCAAATCGAACACATATTTCAATATTTAAGCCTAAGATGCTAAAATAACCTATTTTAATTCCTCAATACTTAAAATTCTCTTAACTCTAAATATCATCACTTTATAATTTCATCAATATCCACTAAATTGAATTCATACTGAAGAAGAAAATTTATCGAATAAGTATTATGATAATCATACAACTCAATAAAAATTAATATTCAAAATATCTAAAATACCAACAATATTTTATAAATAAAAAGAATACATCGGTTACTAAAATTTTCATAAAATAAGTCATGAAAAACTCATCTCTTAAGAAAAAAATAGGTTTACTTCCTTTAACTAATATTAGCAAAATACAATATAATATTTATTGAAACTTGAAGCAAAATCGTATTTAAATATAAACTCAACAAACAAAAAAAAAAAAAAACTACTCACTCGAAAACAGTAGGCTAAAACCGGGAACTTTCCATGCATATATATATTAGGTTAAAACTTTACATATAAATATACGTGTATATATATATATATATAATTACACCTTATGAAATAAAACTAGCAATGAACCTAAACACATGATATTAGAAAACCAACGGCGGCAGGGACTCACCGAGAAGATAGTGTGCGACGAGGCCTGTCTGGAGGAACTGTGTGGCGCGGCTGAGGAGCAGGAGTGTGGCAGAGATGCTGACGAGTTGGGCTGAGCATGAGAGAAAGGAAGAGAGAGAGAGAGTTTATGGGATGAGCAAGCCGAACATGAGAGAGAAAACAAAGAGGGAGATTACCGTGTGGCGGAGGTGGCATGAGGCAGACCTGGGGTGACAGAAAACTTCACCGGCGGTTTCTGGGGCTGCAATGTGAAAGAGCTCTCGGTGGGTAGTGGTTGTAATGGCTCAAGGTAGGAGGAAACACATCCTCTGTTTCGGGAGTGAAGAACAGAGGCTTGCGGATGGTTATCGAAGGCTACATTGGTGGATTCACAGCTGGGTCACGGTGGTGGCGTATGGCAGCGATGAGGAAGAGCATGCGGTGACTTGACCTCCTTGGGAGGCTGCGTTTTCCATGAGATGGTTGGGTAAAACCGTGAAGGTGCAAGTTGGCTTTTGGCCGTGTGCAAGCGAGTCTCTTGCCGAGCGATCCTCGTGCTCAGCATCTCACATGGTGCTACATGTGGTGATGATCCTCCTCTGCTGGCCGTGGGTGGTGCACTGCAGAAGTGCACAGTGGTGTTTTGAGCCCAGGTGATGATTGTTTACTGGGCGTCAGTTTTACGTGCGTGGAGATGGAGGTTGGCGTCGAAATAGGAGGGGCTAGGTGGTTCTTGCAGCTGGTGGCAGCGACGGCACAAGGTAGTTTTCAAGTCTAAGATGAAAACGTATCTATATGGGTGATAAGAAAACCCCAAAGTTTGAAAAGAAAAAGATGTGCATGTGGTAGTGCCGTGCGTGGGAAAAAAAAAATAATTAAAGTCTAATAATAAAATTATTCATTAAAGCAAAGTGTAATTTAAATACAAACACTAATTAATATCACGAAAGCACATCAAAGTAAATTTCACAACTAAAAAAAATTATAAAATAAATCCAACGAGAAAATCTGATAAATTTTAAAACAAGAAAAATAATATTTAAATTAATTAAAATAATCATTCACTAAAAAAAAATACACTAAAAAATACGGGGTATTACAGGGCGGGTAGAAAAAGGATTTTTGAAGAAGTGAAGAAGAACGCTGCCCGGGGGGAAGGGGGGGGATTAAAATCAACCTTCTGGATCAAAACACACGTTTTCATTTAAAAAAAATAGAAGAAGAAGAAGAAGAAGAAAGCCACGTAGGCTGGAGTGCGGAGGTTGAGTGAACAATGGGTAGTTGTATAGCAGAACTCAACTATCTATATTTGTATTTCAAAAGTAACAATTGACATGGTTGCTCTACTTTGTCATTTCTTGTCCTTGGCATCTACCTTTAGTGTGAAAAATTATTAGATAGTCCATGAATATTAGATGACATGATCCTATCGCAAGATGTCATACAATTAATAAAAAGCTTTCACTAAGCAAAATCAAGGAACTTGATTTTTGTTCTCACCTTTGCCTTTGAATCAGACGACCTTTGTTCTCATCTTTCATGCCAACTGTAGATGTCAAAACTTTTGTTCCATTACATATCAAAATCATCAAATTGATTATCATAGTACTCTTGTACTTGAAGTTATTTTGAGCATTATAAGGTTGGAGGCCGTCTTACTTTTCTGAGTGGCCAATCCATTGTGCTTCAAAATTTCAGAAATTGTGACTACTGTAGTGATTGTTGTAATCAAAATATCTTAACAATTTTAGCATCTGATGTTATATACATTGAGAAAAATATATGTGAGAATATATTGGGCACTCTGATGTCAATAGAAGGGAAGACAAAAGATACAACTAACTCTCGTAAAGACTTAAAGGAGCTGGGGATAAGATCGGAGTTGCATTTGCAAGATAATGGGTCGTTAACTTATATGCCCATCGGATGGTATACATTTTCAAATGATGAGAGAAAAAAATTTTGTGATTGTTTTATGAAAATCAAATTACCTAATGGCTATGCTTCAAACATGACAAGATGTGTTTGAATACAAGATTGGAAGATAACTAGTCTTAAAAGTCACAACTGTCATATATTTCTGCAGCGTCTATTGCCGGTTGGTATGCGTGGAAAGCTTACTCGAGATACTTGTACAGCTCTCACAGAATCAGGGAGATTCATAAGAGACATTTGTAGCAGAACGTTGAAAGTTGATACATTGTTAAAAATGGAAGCTGACATTGTAGTAATATTGTGCAAATTGGAGAGTTTGTACCTGCCTTCATTCTTTGATGTAATGGTTGATTTGGCTGTGCACCTATCTTGTGAGGCTTTAGTCACTGGCCCAGTTCAGTATAGATGGATGTATCCTATTCAACGGTTTTTGAGAAAATTTAAGCGATCTGTGGGGAATAAAGTTCATCCAGAAGGTTCGATTGCAGAGTCATATATTGATAATGAGTAGCATACCTTTTGTTCAATATATTTTCGTGAGACTGATACTAGATTTACAAGACCAGACTGAAATTATGAAAGTGGGGGAGAGATGGGAGTCTCATCGATATTTACTATATTTTCCCAGACCGTGCGTCTCATATGCGCACAAGGGGGCTACAATCTATGCGGGCCAAAGTTTGAAAGAGCTAGATGGTATGTCTTGAATAACTATGCAGAGATTGATCACTACTTGAGGTTAGTGATGATTCTCTAAATCAATATTATCTTTAAATTTATGTATAATAATATAGTATAACTTCATACAAATTAAACATGAACATGAACATGCGTAGTGAACATATACAACTACTTCGCTCGAATGATGTACCTGATGTAGAAAAGACTCACGAAGATGAATTTGCCTCGTGGTTTGAACATACGGTATTACTGTTAAACCTCATTTTATAATGCGAATTTCATACCACTAAACTCTTTTTTTTTCTATATAATAATATTTATTGATATAGGTTGCATTAAAATATGGTGGAAATTCAGAAGAAATCTCACCAAAACTATATGCTCTAGCATGTGGTCCGTCTAGGTGGGCCATCTAGTACTCAGGATGTTTGGTGCGTGGATATAGATTTCACACAACTAATAGAGAACGATATAAAAAAACTCCAAATTGTGAGGACGTAGTCGAAGGAAGCCATGAGGATGATAACACTCACTTCTACGGAATTGTGAAAGATATCATAGCGTTAAAGTACATGGAGGGATATATGGTATGGTTGTTTAAATGTAATTGGTGGGATTTCTCAAATCCTAGGTTGGGAGTATGTAATGATGATTATTTTGTGAATGTCAATACATCTCGCACATGTTATGAGGACGATCATTTCGTTCTCGCTTGCCAAGCGAATCAAGTTTTTTATTTAGATGATCTAGAGTACAAAAACCCACGGCAGGTAGTGGAGAAGTTTGCACCAAGAAATGTATATGATTACATTCCAGTGGCAGACGAACCACATGAAGAAGTTGATAGTCCAACAAATGAAGAAGCATATCAAGAAAATGAGGTAGGCATCAATCTATTTGTTGATCTAAGCCAATATGATATGGTCCTATTGCGTAGAGAAGATGTTCAACTCGAAGTAATTGAGGGTGAAACATCGGAAGAAGATGAATCAACTGAAATATCTAGTGAGGATGAGGGCGACTGATCCAGCAAAACGGATAGTAAATAAATTTCAAATATGAATTTTTGTAAGTAATATTAACATATAATATATATAACGTTTGTTTGAATAATAATTTGTTACAATTTCAAATAGATATGCCTCCCAAATACAAAGCAACACGTGTGTCATCCCCATCCATTACTGACTCCCCGTGTGGTTCACCTATCATGAATAGTGAGCCAACATCACCAGACTCAGAATAAGGTATTTTATCAAATTAAATATCACATTTTATGCTCAATTTAAGTAATATATTTATAAAATAAATTAATTTAATTAAACATTTAAGTTTTAATTACTGTATATATAGCTGTTGTAAGCAAGTGCAGACATAGAGGCACTACGAGGGGTGTCTACATAGAGAAAGTAAGGAAAATGGGTAAAATCAATGTTGATATTCCTGATGATCACAATGGTGGCTCCGGAGATTCGGCAGCGTGGCTTGCTTCTTATGTTGGTACACATACTCGCATGTATGCACCGATTGCCACATCATCTTGGTCTAAAGTTCTCCAAGATGTGAAAGACCACATTAAAAACCGTTGTTTGGTAATAAGCTACATCTCAAGCAACTAAGTATATAACATATTACTTTCAAGTTACTTTGCATTTATACTAATTGTTTATAATTTTCGAAAGGATGAGTTTGAGCTTAATTTTGGCCGAAGAGAGGATCGATTAATGGTTGAGGAACTGATGTCGAATGCATTTCGAAGGTACAAAGGTTGATGCCATGCACATTATAAGAAGTTCAGTACTACAATAGAGGCGAGCCAAAATCCATTCCAAGCAATTCCACCAAACGAATGGGAGAAAGTTTGTTATATGTTTGAAGATCCTGCTTATCAGGTAATATCGTTGCTATTTTTTTTTAATAGTATATCACAGATGTATTAAACATATAGACTAATATTATTTTTTTTTAGCAACGGAGTGCTGTGAACAAAGCAAATAGATCAAATTTCATGATAAACCATCATGCAGGTTCTCGACCTTTTCATTGTTTGTATAACAAAATGGTAAGTTATTTTAGTGCCTGTTAAATATTAACATATAATACACATTTTCTAATTTAAGTTCTAATATAGATTTTCCTTTTGCAGAAAGAAGAAAGTCCCGTTGACTATGATTTGATCCAATTGTATGCTAAAACACATAAAAATCGTGATGGTGTTTGGGCCAGTCCCAAAGCAGAGGCAAATTATGTAAGTTTAAATTTTTTTAATTCCATTGTCACATAATATTTTTGTTACTAATACTAACTTTAATGTTTTTGTTTTTGTAGGACAAGATGATATCTCTTAAAGAAACTGTTGCGGATCCATCTGATGTATCATCTGTCAACGATGCTCAGATCCGTTCTCAAGTTCTTGGATCACATTCTGGATATTTGAGGGGCTTAGGACGTTGCGTAAAACCATCATCATCATTATCATCCTATTCTCGAGCCAGATCAAATGACGACAAGACTAAGGAATTGGAGGAAGCAACACTTGAGATAGAACCATTGAGGTCCCAGGAAAAAAAGTTACTGACCCGATTAGATCAAGCAGCGTATTTGGAGGCGAGATTAGAAGAGAGGATGCAGTTGAATAACCAAAAAATGTTTGAACAATTCCAGTCAATGATGTCCCAAAACTTTATGCCACCACCTCTCAAAATTTATCTTTTCTTTAATTGCATTTATATTATGATGTTTCAAAATATTTGAACAATTGATGTTTGAATTACAATTTGTGTAATATTAGTATGGTATTTTAATTAAATTCTTATATGTATGATTAATACAGTTCGAACGGTAAATTACCATTTGTAATTACATTCGAAACAAAACAGACTCATTCGAACAAAAACTAACCCATTCGAACGACAAATGAGAAATACGGACGTTCGAACAATAAATTATTTGTTCGAACAAAATTAATATGCAAAACTCCATTCAAAGGAATATAATTTCCAAAAATAAAATTAATGTTCGAATAGACATAATTTTTGTTCGAATACAAGTCGTTTGAAAAATTTATTAATTTGAACGTATAAAATCTGTTCAAACACTCCATTTGTTCTAGCAGGATCAAATATGGTCATTAGTTCGAATGGACGTCACGGTTTGAACGGAGAAATATTCAATTTGAACAATGTATTGAGACGAAATCGGTTTGTCTAAAAAAAAATAATCCGTTAGAACGGTTTTGACTGGATCTACCCAATTTCATCTCTAAAAATGATTTTTTGAGACAAAATTTTTCGTCTCCAAAATCTTTTTGAGACGGTCTTTCCGAGACAAGTTAGAGACGAAATTTTTTCATCTCTAAATATAATTTGAGACAAAAATTGGATTTTTTGAGACAATAGTTTGTCTCGAAAAACACATTCTCTTGTAGTGTAAGTGAAAACCTATATTTATATAAACTAAAGAATACCAACACAGTATATAAGTGAAATTATATATATTATAATGATAGCCTAGCTAGTGTTAAAGAACAAAATTGCCTATATTTTGACAGTGATATGATTTGTTTTTCCTTTTTTTATTAAGACACACATGTGACCTTAAGGATCCATTATGGAGTGCAACAATAAAATTCTCGGGTTGTCGGGTGCAGGTGCATATATAGGATGGCCAACCTTCTCTTGGTAGTACAGAATATATTCTATGGTCAGTACCATGCCAACGTGTCCATATATAGCTTCATATATCCCGATCAGCCATTTGCCTTGCCATGGAGAGTTTCATTGGCCGTTACTAGTCATTGATAGCTATTAATTTCTCCAACTTGAAAATGACCCTTTGTGGATTCATTTTTCTTGAATTATAAGATTTCCATCTTCATGTTTGAATGGCATGCGATTATCTACTCTATATACTACAAACATGTATGAACAAATATGGCATGCTACTGGAGACATGAAAAACTGAAAAATGCTAAAACCATAAAATCCCACCCATCAAGGCACAACAAGAACATGATATCCTGCTTTTCTTTGTTATGATAGTGTTTGTATTTGCTCATTAGTAAATATCCACAGGTGTCCAATATAATAGTAGTCCATCATGTGTTGTTTGAACCATAATAATTAAGTCTGAAGTGAGGTTGACACATTTTCTTCAATTATTACAGAAAAATATTAAACCTCCATTGATGGAAGGTTTGGATGGTTTAGTAGCTGTAAGCAGTCTTCCTTTCTTTCTTGGTACTTTATGGTTGAAACTATTAATGCCATTGATCCTTTTTCTTGTTCCTCTTTTCTCATAAAACCAAGGCTTTGATGATAAATGGCCACTCTGAAGTAAATGGTGCATAGATCTCCCAAGCTATTGATGTTATGAGCGATTTTTTTTTTTTTTTTATTTATGTTTAAAAAAAGTTGTCTCTTATCATGTGAGTTTACCATTGCCATGCAGGAAGTGTTCAACTTCATCCACCACCATCACCTCAAAGGTTTGGTTCAAAATCAGCAAAGAAAGTCAGATTTATCTTCGAGAAGATGTTATGATTTTTTTATTAATCTTTTATTCTGTCATCAATATTTGTCAGAAGTCAGATTATTGGTGCTTTCTTATGTTTATGTTTATACTTTTGGTACAAGTCCCTGTTTAGAAAGTGGTGGTGTTGATTAGGACTAAATACATGGCACTCCAATTTTAATGTCTTCAATACTAGATCAGTATAATCACCTGTATCCATGCATGGGGGATTTTTTCTTTCCAAGCTTCAAAATATGTGACTTTTTCAAATGAAGAAACCCTTTATTGGAGACCTACAAAAAATCTATTGAACACATCTGCTACAGACTGAGGTAAATATTTTTTTTTTTTTTCTGAAAATATTTCTTCCATTCATGTTCATTGCGAATAAGAGTGCCAATATATCTCATTGATTTGTGCTGTGCTTGTGAGATAATGCAGATTATGATGTTGATTTCTGATCACTTTATATTACTGTGTTGTCAGTTCTGTCTGCTATCCACTTCATCCCGCATTTCTAGTTACAAAGTATGCTTTCATTAAAATCTGGGTGGTATGGCAAAGATCGATGTCTCTTTTGTACTTTTTGCTTAGGAAGATCATTTTCTGTTTTTGTGCATTTTTTTTAATTTTGTGAAAGATCTCTTCCAGCGATTAAAATTTGCCAAAATTTTTTTTATTTTTCAACCATTAAACTTATTTGTAGCGATCACAAATCACCGGAAAAGGTCTATTTCAGCGACAATAACCTGCTATGAATATATAATGGCGATGATAATTCATAATCGTTGGAAAAAAGATCTAGTCATTTTTGGCGATTTATGGACCTTTTGAGATGATATCTATTGCCGCAATTGATTTTTCTCAACGATTTAATAATAAATGAAAATGCCATTTTTATTGTTTTTTTAAACATTTACGACGGACTAAAATTGCCAGAAATAGTAGCATTTTAAAATCCAAGATTATGTTTGATAAGTCATTGAAAAAATATATAAAGTAATTTGACGCTGTACATGTAAAATATTTCCACTTCTTACGCCATAACTCTCGGGCCATAGTACCTCGTAAAATATTTCTCTGAAATCCCAACCCGTTAGAGCCATTTTCTAAATTTTCCTGCCACACATCATAGAAAAATCCATAGTAGATGGGCAAAACCATAACACATGATGTGACAAGTCTCATTCTCCAATCCACATTTCAGCCAACTTGGCTTGGACCAGAAAAAGTCTTGATCTAATCGATCGAGGTGACTTTTAAAACTCAAGTCTCCCCTACGTTTCTTTCTTACTCTACGTCTCTTTTTTCCTTTCTGGATCGGAAGGTTTTGCCATAACTCACTCGATCCATCCCTCTCTGATTCACCGTATGTTGCTCTTCTTCATCTTCCTCTACTTTGTTCTTCTTTTTAATTTCTTGTCAGGTCTAGTAGTTGTTGATTGAACAATGCCATATATACATGACTTCGTCATTTCTTTTTCTGTTTGTTGGTGGAGAAAGTTAAAGAAAGAGGAAAGAAGTGTTTGAGTCTGAAAGTACGTACTGATCATGATCTGTTGTTTTTGTTTTCCCAGAGCTGTAAAGCTTGCCCTAATATATATATATATGCTGTGAGTAACGGTTACCTACCATATGCATGACTACTACTCCAATTAAATAACAATATTTCTGGTGGCATAAGTGATTGAAAACAACAAATCTCAAATGAATAACAACATTTCTCTTTGAATTATAGCATGTTGCAACTCGAGGTGATGGATCCAACGGAACTCTATAAAGCTGCAGCTAAAGGTGACATGGCAGTCTTTCACCCGAAAGTAAGTACTAACGACTCTAGCCTAGAGGAGCCTTGGGATATCCTCAAACCGATAACAGATGAAATCGACTCCATTCTTCATGTTGCAACAAAATTCCAACAAGAGAAATTTGCTGAAATGCTCATTGACATGAACGAATCACTGGTTGATCTAAAAAATAAGGAGGAGGATACTCCGCTACATATTGCAGCAAGGGTTGGGTGTTCAACCATCACAAAACTCCTAATAGATCATTCAAAATCTAGTATTCTCGAGATGGTGAACATGTACAAGGATACAGCATTGCATGATGCTGTGAGAAATGGTCACCGGTCGGTTGTGGAGTTACTGCTTAGCCAAAAACCAGGGCTGGCAATGATGATGAATGAAGCTGGGGAATCCCCACTTTATCTGGCTGTAGACAGAAAACATTACGATATTGCTGACTACATCCTGCAAAATGCTCCGGAATTCCCCTATGGAGGAAGGGACGGCATGAATGTGTTGCATGTAGCCACCATTCGCAAGGCGACAAGTAAGTTAATTTATTGATGATTCCCTACTAATTAACTCATGCATACGTTACATTATGTGGTATTTGGATATTAAAATAAAATAAGATGTGATAAAGATGGAATGAAATGCGATAAAATGGGAGGCTCTTGCTCTCCAAACCAGGCCTAGTATGTTGATATGAGTCGGTTTGCAAAAAGTCAGCACAGTTTTTTCAACTCACAGCATTTATACATAAGATTTTAGAATCTCGCAGCTAGCCACTTCCGTCCATCTGCTTTAAATTCCACCAATCAAGGGGGGTGGCCCACCTCGTGAGGTGATGATTTGTGGAGCCGTGTGGTGTTCGGGACCCACTTGGTTATGGATATTTTTTGTAACTTCCCTACAATTTAATTAGTCATCACAAGGTGGAGAGTTAATTAACCCATTAGTTAATTAATAGCTGATGTGTAGTTAAATATCTAGTGGGAAATCTTTTAACTGGTGCTAAACCCACCTATGATGTTAACCCATATGGACACTATATGGGTCATGAGCTACCCATTTACGACACTCATCCAGGCGTAATCTGCGGACAATCCCGGATCATATGGTCTGTTTGACCACATCTAAAACACATTCCTAAGGCCCTTCGACATTCTCCATTGTGCCTCTTCCCGCATTGGCGACAAGGTGGTGGAGTAATGGGTATTGCCTTCCCAACTACCATGCCCTTTCCCTTGCTTGGGGTTACCGAGGCCTTTCGCTTCCCCGTATTACTTCCTAACGAGTAAGGGAATCCCCTTTTCCTGTCCGCTTGAGCCTATGCGATTAGTCTACGTTGCTCTGCCTCTGGTATCGAAGCCACATTAACCAATTCTTGGAAATTTCCTATCTATAGACAGGCTACTTGGTTTCAGATGTGAGGTTGCAAACCGTCCTGGAACTTCCTTGCCTCCATCTTCTCGGTAATGATCAGATGAGGTGTGAACCTTCCCATTTCCATAAAACGAGCGACGTACTAATTGACCGTCATATTCCCTTGAGTTAAACTTGCAAATTCCAAAGCTTTCTATTGCTTAGCTGTCTCTGGAAAGAAACGATTATCAAACTCTATCTTGAATCGTTCCCAAGTGAGTGCGGTCAAACTTCCCAATTCTTGTGCCAAAAGCTGCCGTTTGGTTTGCCACCAAATTCCAGCTTATCCCTGAAGCATATGTCCCGCGCGGCACGCACTGTACCTTCTGCTCCTCAGTACATCCTCTAATTTTGAAAGTTCTTTCCAAATCCATAAGCCACTTGTTAGCCTTCAAAGGTCCTTTCTTTCCAACGAAATTCGAGTATCTATACACCATGAACTTCTCGCAGGTACATCCTTGTTCTCCTCTAGGCAGTACTTCTCTGGCATTCTGCCCTTGTTCCATCTGAGTATGCACCACTTCAGTGATCTGGCAAATAGCTTTAGCTATAGCCTGTCCCCCTTCCATTGGAGGATTCCTAGTCTCTTGATCCCTGCCTCTCGGAGATGTATTCTCACACCAATTTCAGACCATAATTTCATTTTTCCTGAAAATGTACAAACTAGCGTGGGTCAGTCCCTTCCTCAAGGAGAATAAACTTTCTTCCCTTGAACTGACGATCTTACGGCGTAGCTCCTTCTTCCTCCGCATTCAAGCCTAAAGCTATAAGATCCAAGCCTAAGACTACAGATCTCAAGCCTAGTTAAAGGTATCATGCATTCCTAGGACAACGTGTGGGTTTACTTAGAGACGTAATTGCTCTGATACAAAGCTCTGTGGCACCCCCAGCCCCGCTTGGGATTGGATGGTGACTGAGATGTCGAGACATATAACACAAGGCTAAACACCCCTCGTACATGACAAATAATATGATATGCCCTAAGTACACTAGTAATATGCAATAACGATGCAGTGGAAAAATTAATAAAAGTCGGATAAACTAAGCAATGCGATAAGCAATTGCAAAGTATGGCACCATATACTAATATCATAACCCAAAACATTGTCCCAAAACATAAACATAGGCCTTAAAGGCAAAATATCCCAAAAAGCATGAAACATAATTTTAAAGTTCCCAAAACACGAGATTCCCATAAAAGAAACATAAGTCAACAAAAGTTGGTCATAAATGTTGTTGCCTTCTCTTTTTCTTTTTTTTTTTCCT
The DNA here is from genome assembly GCF_001411555.2 of Juglans regia. Lineage (NCBI taxonomy): Eukaryota > Viridiplantae > Streptophyta > Magnoliopsida > Fagales > Juglandaceae > Juglans > Juglans regia. Next base: position 13,203,805 of record NC_049911.1, on the reverse strand, counting down.
TTTTTTTTTCCTTCTTTCTACAAAATGCTTAAACTCCAGTACTCTTCATGAAGATTCGGGTTTCACACGCTTCTCTAAAGACCCATCCTTGTCTCGGTTGTGATGCCACTTGAACTCTGCGATGAATTCAAGTATACCCGTGATCTCTCGATCAGTGGCCTCAAGTCGCTCCCAGATGGAGGACTCAGGCCGATTCATGGCTATTTTAGGCACAATCCTCTACGGAGTAGAAGGTGTCGTTCTCTTCCTCTTGGTCATTGTCGCTTCTTATTAAACCTATTACAACTTCTACCATTCCTTTTGGAGAATGATAGTGGAAACTAACACAATGTGATTTCGAAAAATCTCAGTAAGTAATCACACAACATACCACAGTTAATTCAATCATACAAAAAGTATATCATGAGATGCGTGCATGGAAATGTACTTGACTTATGCCTTAACCAGAACTTAAGCACTGACCATTTACAAAAGACTTGTAAGAGAGACTTAAACTTTTCATAAAAACTTCTTAACTTTCTTATTCACGTAATCTTATTCCGGACTTGCCTTATCAGAATATATCACAAGATTTTCATCGAGTGACCCTTATCATATGAGCTCTTACACTTGTTCAGAGGGTGAACACAACACGACTCCCCTCCTTGCATCGCATGTTCCTACTAGTTACTGCACCATCAACGGTCCTTACACCGTGATGAATAAGTCATAAACAAATAATCATATTAACTCAACTTTATTTCATCGAGTTACATGTCTTATGCACCCACTAGCGTTAGGTGCTTCCTCGCTACGACATTCTTTAAAAAGAATCCATTCTAGCCTCGTCGACTATTTTTCGTCAACCTAGGGGTTACCACTCCATTCTTAAGCACTTCAGAGTGGACAAATGAGTTTTACAAGGACATTCCCCTGCCCTAGCACTTGGGGTCGTGATAAAACGTTTAGACTCTTTTCTTTGAAAAACACTTTTTGAAAATACTTCTTTGAAAATACTTTTTTTCCGAATGCATGTGACATGAGACTTAACATGCTTACTTATACTTGACATATGACATATGAAATTCCGTGCATGAAACAACCAAGCATAACATATTCATTTCATAGCATGATCACATATACCATGATAGATATCAAATCATGTACATAGAACCATAAAAACTTGCTTAGGTCGAAACTCATAGGCACAAAAACATGAAGTATCATCACGTAAACATGTTCCAAACTTCAAGCAAATAACATAGGGATCAAAGCATAGAGAAACAATGCATGAAATCATAACATTTGACTAAGATCCGAATTATTCAAGACATTGTATGGCCAAAATATCATGATACATATTCCATCATTCTTAAACATGTGAAAACCAAAACATATACAAGTATTTCATGGCATATTGATCATAATTTCAAAGCATATAATTCCTTCCATAGATTGAAGGGGTTTGAGACAAGGGGATCCCCTTTCTCCATACCTATTCATATTGTGTGTTAAAGGGTTAAGTACAATGCTTAATATGGCTGATAGTAGAGGAGAAAATATAAGGTTGTCTGTAGCAAGAGGAGGGGTTAGAATAAATCATTTACTGTTTGCGGATGATTATGTGATGTTCGGCAGAGCTACAAGGGGTGACCGGGATAAACTGCAAAATATTCTTAATAAATATGAAAAATCTTCTGGGCAGGTTCTTAATAAGATCAAAACTTCAATGTCTTTCAGCTCAAATACTAGAGTGAGGTATAAGAGGATGATTCTAAGCACAGCAAATGCAGTGGTATGTGGCAACTATGAGAAGTGGTCTTCTAGCTATGGTTGGAAAATCAAAATATAATACTTTTAGATGCATAAAAGAAAGGGTGTGGCACAAGATCAGCTATTGGAAAAATGTTTATCTATCATAAGCAAGGAAAGAGATACTCGTTATGGCAGTGGTTCAAGTAATCCCAACAAACACTATGAGTGCATTCCAGATCTCGAGAAGTGTCTGTGTGTGGAGTTAAACCATATGATGTCAAGTTTTTGGTGGGGTAACAGAGTGAAGGAAAAAAAGATCCTATGGAGGAGTTGGGAAAAGATGGGGATGCAAAAAGCTAATGGGGGATTGGGTTTCAGGGATCTAGAATGCTTTGACTCAGCAATGATAGCAAATCAAGGCTGGAGGATGATAAAAAATACTTCAAGCACACTCATCTGCTAGAGGCAAAACTTGGAGGGGGTCCTTCTCTTATCTGTAGGAGTATGCATTATGTGTTGGGCCAATTGGAGGAGGGTTTGAGGTGGAGAGTGAGAGATGGGGGAAAAATTAGAATATGGGGCCAGAAGTGGCAATTAACACCCACCTCTTTTAGGGTGCAAACACCAGCAAAGCACCTCATGGGGGACTCAAAAGTTAAAAAGCTTTTTAAAAATAATAGTAGAGAATGGGATGAAGGTCGTGTACAAGAAATTTTTTAGAAAGACGAAGCTAAACATATTTGTAGTATTCCTCTAAGCATACTGGGAGTTGAGGATAAACTTATATAGGCATATACAAATGATGGGTACTTTTCTGTCTGAAGTGCTTACTTCATAGAGTTGAATTGGAAAAGAAAACTAAAGGGAGAAACCTCAAAGGAGGAGACAACAGATGAAAGATGGAAGAGTATGTGGATTTTGAATGTACTTGGAGCGGTGAAGATGTTCTTATGGAGAGTTGGGAATAATATACTGCCTACAAAGGAAAATTAGTTTAAAAAGGAAATTGCAGATAACCTCATTTGCACAATATGTAATAAAAGATAGGAAACAATAACCCATATATTATGGAGTTGTCCAGCTGCATGTAATGTGGGCAGAGGACAATAGTCTAGTTCATAAATGGGTAGTAGACAAAGTAGATTTTATGGAGATTTGGGAGAAATTGCTAGTATTATGCACAAGATATGGACAAGAAGAAATGAATTTTTATATGAGGAGATATTTGATGGTTCGAGGAAGGTGGTACAAAGGGCCAAAGACAACTTAGAAGATTTTCAGTCTGCACAGGAGATGATGATGGCAAGTAGATAGATGCAACTACTTAAAAGGATGTTCATAGATGTAAAGGTGAACTGGGATGCTTCCCTAGATTTAGAATAAAGGAAAATGGGAATAGGAGTCATTGCCAAATATGAAGAGAGAGAAATTATGGCAGCTGTATGCGTACAGAAGATGTTTGTTTCTCAACCTGTACTGACATAGTGCAATGTTGTGTAGAGCTTGCTTTTAGGAAGGTGATCTATGAGGGTGATGCATAGATTGTTATCAATGTTGTCAAAAGAGAAGTGGAAGATCTATCAAGGTATGGTCATATTGTTGAAGATCTGAAGAGGCTCTTAGAAGGGAGAGAGGATTGGAAGGTACAATTTAATAGAAGGGAGGGGAACACAGTGGCACATATGTTAGGAAAGCATGCTCTATGTATTGAAGAAGAGAGGGTATATACATAGAGGAAGGGCCAACTGTAATTATGAATAATGTGTTGAGAGAAAAGGGACATTATACATTATGTTTTTACATAAATGATATAAGAATGGATTTATACAAAAAAACAAAATACAGTTTTGTCTTCAACTTGTCATTATATATATTTTAACCCCTAAATTTACCAAAATCTCAATTTAAATAATTCATCCATCATTTTAATTTTATTACTTATTTCAATTTTAATTTATCCCTAACCTTTGATTAAATTATGCTTTTTGCGTGTGATTTTCTATTAATTGAAATTTAGTCCCTAAACTTTACTAAAATTACATTTTAACCTCTAATTTTATAATTTTTCCCACCCATATCATTTTCTTTATAAATTTCACTCATTCATAATTTTGTTTATTAAAAACTAATTTTAACACTTTAATGCATTCTAATCCTAATTTACCCCAAATATAAAATTTTATTGTTTCACTTAGATTTTGTTACGTATTAATTTTTCCTAAAATATTCACAGTTCGTTTTAATTCAAAATAAAATACCATTAAACTAGATTACTAATTTTATTGTTCTTTCGAATTTTACAAAAGTTCCTCAAAATCCTAAAGTGAACCCTAAATTTTATATAATTGCATTTAACCACAAATTGAATCTTTCTACAAAATTAACCTCAAATCCTATTTTATTAACCCCTTAATTACATGATTTAATAACTAAGAACTCGAAACCCAATATCAAGCCCTATCCAAAACCCTAAACTCTCTCCAAACAAATTTTCCACTTCAACTCTTCATCAATTCTACTCCAAACACCTCAAATATTATCCCTTCATCATTATATATACACTAATTTTACAAAGTAAATTAACCCTAAATTTGCATATCAAAACCGAATATGCAATCACCTCAGAGTTAACTATATTCTACATACATATGCTTATTCAATCACACGTTTTGAACCCTTGTAAATCATTGTGCGAATCCTATGAAAAGAACTAATTTCCATTTGCTTCTATTTGGTTCAATTTTTGCATGGCAATGGTAATATCTTAGTTTTACCAAGCACAAGACTCAGGAGATTATTCTTAATTTTACTAGGCACGTAACTAGTCAGTGATACATACAAAGCAATTTTAATCTTTTTTGTTTGATTCAACAAAATCACATTGACAGGATAATATAACTTTGAATTGTTTATGCTTCCCAAGAAACTAAACAGTACAGAATCCTAAAAGACAGGAGTTCCGAAGCCCACTAAAGATTCCAGATACAGCCAACAGACTAAAATTCAAAGAGAGCAACACAGTGTACAATGCAAATTTCCTAAGGATTACCATAGTAACATAATGTGGTTTCTATATATAATTTAGGCACAACCTTTTTTTCTACAAAGGAAGAAAAATCACAATAAAGATCTCTCTGAATATTTGGAAGAGAGCACAACTCCAAGTGGGAAGCACAACTGCAAACTACATACAACAAAGCAGATATAACACAATTTACCAAAGATAGCATAACACACTAATTTTTTTCCTCACCATGGAAGTTCAGATTAGGGACATCTAAACTTGGATAATACAATTTACCAAAGACAGCATGACACAATTTACTAATTTCAAATATCCAAACTTGGAGAAGCAACAAACAATACAACACGTCCACCCCACATAGTAGATCCACTACGCACAAGCAACACATACAATAAAGCAGATATAGCAGAGTAGAGCACAAGAGTCGACAGAATGCACACAAAAATATGTAATGGACCCAAACCGACTGCTTTGAGAGAGTCACTCTCCAAGAATATGAGAAGAAGAGAGGATAATAGAAAAGAGAGAAGAATCGAGTTGCTGAATATATTTTTTCGGTTGGAGCTTTTCCTTCCAAGCATCTTTATTTATACTAACTATTCATATGAAACGACAATGTTTAACAACGTCCCTTACACTTTTAGTAAGTAAGAAACGACTACTTACAATCAATAAGAATGAAAAGTGCTAAACGACAACGTTCTATTAATCAAACCCAGTAACTAATGCAATATAATACGACATCATAGCAAATATTATTCTTCAAATACAACTAACAACTAACACATTCCTTTCCTGTCTGCAACACACATAAGCACCCTCATCCACGAACACTTTACCCACTGCCATAAACGCTACGCAGGCTGCAACCTTTCCACTCCAGCACCTTGCCCATAACACACCCTCCTCCTTTAAAGCACCTTGCCCACAAGGTGGGGAAATTGTTGCCGAAGCTTCCAATAAGGTTCCCAGGTGGAGTCTTCCACTCCAGCACCTTCCCATTGGATGAGGACTTCTACCACAGCTCTGTTATCCCTCTTAACACTCCTACACTCCAAAATTTTCTCAGGTTGAGGCCTTAACTCACCTTGCAAGTCAACTGGAGGTAGGGAAGAGAAGGGTGTGAGCTGGTCTCCAATTTTTTTATTCAATACAAAAACATGAAAAACAGGATGCAATAGAGAATCTGAGGGCAAACATAATCGATATGCCACTTTGCCAATTCTGTGAGTAATCTGAAATGGCCCAAAATAGCGAGATGAAAGCTTAAGATTCCTCCCAACTGCCACAGATTGCTGCCTATAGGGTTGAAGTTTAAGATAAACCCAATCCCCCACTGAGAATTCTCTGTCAGTCCTGCGCTTGTCATAATAATACTTCATTCGATCTTGACCAAGAGATAAATTGGACTTAAGTGTTGCCAAAATTTGCTCTCGAGTTTGCAACAATTGGTCCACAGACTGATTTGCAGTTAAACCAGAAATGTAGGCTTGAAGCCTAATTGGAGGAGTCCCATAAACAGCTTCAAAGGGAGTCATCTTTGTGGAAGTATGAAAGGTGGAATTATACCACCACTCAGCTAAAGAAAGCCAATCTACCCATAACCTTGGTTTATCACCAGAAAAATACCTCAGAAAGTGTTCAAGGCACTTGTTGACAGCTTCTGTTTGGCCATCACTTTGAGGGTGATAGACTGAAGAGTAAGAAAGATTAACCCCTTGCAATCTGAAAAGTTCCTTCCAAAATGAACTGGTAAATGTTGAATCACGATCAGAAACAATGGTTTTAGGTAAACCATGCAGTTTAAAAATGTTGTTGAAGAATAGTAAAGCTACTTGAGCAGCTGTGAATGGATGTTTCAAGGACATAAAATGAGCATATTTTGACAATTTGTCCACCACAACCATAAAGACAGAATAGCCCTTAGAAATGGGCAAACCCTCAACAAAATCCATTCAGAGGTCAGTCCATATTTGCTCAGGAATAGGTAAGGGCTGTAAGAACCCAGCTGGAAGGAGATTTTGGATCTTATTTCTTTGGCAAGTTTCACATTCACGAATAAATTGTTTGACATCATGCTTGAGACCAGGCCAATAAAAATCCACTCTAGCTCCTTGCAAACATTTGTGAAAACCAGAATGACCAGCAGCAGGACTAGAGTGCAAGTAATTCAAAATCTGTTGCTTCAATGGAAGAGAGTCAGGCACATAAATTCTGTCTTTTTTAAACAAAATGCCATGTCTTAGCTTGAATGAAGAATTAGAAGTAGGATCAAACTGCAATGTAGTAATTAGGTTGTGTACATTCTGATCTGCATCATAAGTTGATTTCAACTCTGAGAGCCATGTTGGTGTAGGGAATGATAAGGCTGCCAACTCTCCAAGCTCATCAACCTGATCCCTACGAAACAAGGCATCAGCCACCTTGTTCTCGACACCTTGCTTATACTCAATAGTAAACTCATATCCAATGAGCTTAGAAAGCCATCTTTGCTGAGCAACAGTGCCAATCTTCTGCTCAAGCAAATATTTAAGGCTATGGTGATTAGTTTTGATCACAAAAGCACTTCCTAAAAGATATGGCCTCCACTTCTTAACAGCTAGCACTAAGGCTAGAAATTCTTTTTCATAAGTGGAAAGAGTTTAAATTTTTCCCTTTCAAGGCTTGACAGAAAAAGGCTAAGGGCTTTTGGTCTTGCATCAAAATTGCTCCTACACCAGTTGCACAAGCATCACATTCAATGACAAATGCTTTGGTGAAGTCAGGCAAAGCAAGAACAGGAGGGCTAGTGACAGCAAGTTTCAACTCATTAAAAGACTTAGTAGCCAAATCTGTCCACACAATAGCATCCTTTTTTAGCAAAGAAGTCAAAGGGGCAGCAATCTGACCATAGCCCTTAATAAATTTCCTATAGTAACCTGTCTATACTCACCAGTTGAAGGAGTTTAGCAAAGAAACTCTCGGTGCTCCTAAAATTGAAGGAGTTTGTCCAGACTTTAACAGATTCGACTCTGGACTAAACTTACTCGAATCAGTAAGTGAATTTCTCCAAGGTTTCCTTATACTCACCACATATTATTCTTGAATTTTGGCTAAGCCAAAAGCATCATTCAAAGAGGAAGGATTCAGCATCCTAACAGGTAATCTAATCTCATCACGTAGGCTGCTCAAAAAACAGCTCAATTTGTTTTTCTCAGACAAGCCTTTAATACGATTGGAAAGAATCTCAAATTCAGCTTTGTAATCATTAATTGTACTAACCTGCTTGAGTCGAGTAATTAACTCCATAGGATCATCGTATGGAGTAGATCCAAAACGGATTTGAACTGCCTAGATGAAGTCCTCCCAAGAATGGAAGGTTCCTGCCTCACTAGCATCCTGAAACCAGACCAAGGCTTCATCATCCATGTGAAAAAAAGCAATGAAAATAGGTTGGCCAGGAGGGACCTGGTGGTACAAAAAATACTAATTTGCATGATAAATCCATGGTGATGGATTACAACCACGAAACCTAGGAAAATCTAGTTTAATTCCTCTTACAAAACCTCTGTCCACTAAGTCTCTGTGGCATAGTTCCCCCGTGTCATCCTCCACATTTTCATTTCTGTGTAGCGTTTGTTGATCGTGATTATCTCGACGTCTATTACCAGGATCCTCAAAACCTTGACAAGAGATCTTTGAAATTTGTTGTAAAACCTCCTGAAACTTTTTATCTTGTGTTTCCCTTTCCAATCGTGCTGCCTCTTGCTACTTCAACAATAAACAAATCGCATCTTCGATTTGTTTTTGTTGTTGTTCTTGTTGCTGCCGCAAGTGATTCATTGAATCAACTATTTGAGCATACGATCGTGTTCCTTCTGCCATGGCTGATACCAACTGTAATGGACCCAAACCGACTGCTTTGAGAGAGTCACTCTCCAAGAATATGAGAAGAAGAGAGGATAATAGAAAAGAGAGAAGAATCGAGTTGCTGAATATATTTTTTCTGTTCGAGCTTTTCCCTCCAAGCATCTTTATTTATACTAAGTATTCGTATGAAACGACAGTGTTTAACAACGTCCGTTACACTTTTAGTAAGTAAGAAACAACTGCTTACAATCAATAAGAATGAAAAGTGCTAAACGACAACGTTCTATTAATCAAACCTAGTAACTAATGCAATACAATACGACATTGTACCAAATATTATTCTTCAAATACAACTAACAACTAACAACTAACACATTCCTTTCCCGTCTGTAACACACATAAGCACCCTCATCCACGAACACCTTACCCACTGCCATAAATGCTACGCAGGCTATACAACATTTCCACTCCAGCACCTTGCCCATAACACAATATGAGTGCAAACCCCACCCGCTCACTCTTGTAGTACCCATGACCAACTGGGCCTAAAAACTGTTTTTGGATCCAAAAGTGACCAAAAACACATTTCTGGACACAAATTGTCACATAATTCAAATTGTAAATATAACCATAATTTAAAACTAATAACATAGTTATGAAATTTGTTAGTATACATAATGTGTATATTATTGCAGTCTAATGTGGCCTTTATATAGGACGTCGAGGCAATACAAGAGACTCACTTAAGCAATGTGGGACTCACTATTCATACACACTCTCACCAGTGAGTCTCACATTTCTTTAGTGAGACTTTTGTATTGCATTGGCTTCCTATATAAAGAAGGAGGCTAAGACAATACAATGTTGTGAATACAATTTTAACAAAATTAATAACATATATTTATAAATATGTATAAATATATATATATATATATATATATAATTATGTATCCTAGTGGGGGCAGGGGCGGGGGCGGGGATATTAGGGGCCCTCGCCCCCATATGGGCGAGTGGGGTTGCCCGCTCCACCCAGGCAGGGGAGGGGCAGGATGGCTGGGTGCGGGCTCCAACTGCCCTCCCCTACACAGTAAAACATAAGACCACACTTGAACATGAAAAACATATTCTTCAATCATCCTCATTCAAAATTCTTCAAAGTCATAAGCATAATAAACAGAAACTGAAGTGTCATCAAAATAAACAAGAAACTGAAGTGTTGGAAACCGAAGTAAAATGCCAATTAGAAACTGAAGGGTCATGAGCATAGTAAACATGATTTTCAATGGATCATGTTTGTGCCACAACCCTCTACAAATACTACACCAGATTTTGACAAACCAAAGCGACGACATGCAAGCAAAGTTTTTTTATCGGTATTCAGGCAAGCACACCCCCAAGTTATGGAGTGTTCAAGCATTTTTATCTCTTTGTAAAAACCCACTCGGAAACGATAACCTTTTACTTGTGCATAATGTAGAGAACCCAACTAAAGTTTAGTCATAAAACCCTGTGTAGATAAAAAAAATACTGAGCAAATCACAAACATTGTGTGAGATGTTGTAAGCTTAAAACCCAACTGCAAATGGCCAACTCAGCAAACCACATATATATAAAAAGAGAGAGAGAGAGAGAGAGAGAGATGGAATCGATTATTGCTCACCATGCTAGAGGAGAGAGAGAGAGAGAGAGAGAGAGGTGACGAATGGAAGAAGAGGTTAAAACTTAGGGTTTTTGAGTTGATGTCGAGAGCCAAAGTCTAGAGAGAGACAAGTGAAAATAGAGAGAAGCTCGGTTAATTCTTATTCACCGAACGACGATGTTACGCTCGATGGTGCATGATGAAAGCGAAAATCGGGTAATCACCCAATTTCGAACCATTTTTCTAGAATAGTTACAGAAGGTTCTAAATTCCAATTCAATTCTTTTTGGATCGATTAATTTGGTTCGGGTCGGGCTGGGTACTGGTCATTTTTTTTTCTCCCGTACTTGTTCTAAGTTTTTGTTACTCGTCCTTATATGTAAGTTATATCTATTTCAATTGTTGGGGTAGCTAGATAATTTGGTGGGGGGAAGGAAATTCTTTCCGAGTATTTGCATAGTGTTTGACCCTTGTATATATAGGATACACATACCTAATCATCTTGAGGCACTTGCCAGTCACCAAGAACCCCTATACTCACGTGGAGTTTATTTATATTTTAACAAGGTCGTCAATAGTTCGATTATTTCATTTGTTTCATAATTTCCTATAGGGTCTCAACCATCGATACTTTGAACCAAACAGGTGGTACAAGTTACGTCATTCTATCTCCTCAATGCAACCTAGATTCTTACAAGACCCACAATACCTATCAATAATTTGAAGAATGATATTTGTAATTTTATAGTGTGTAGGTCCTGCGCATTTCCTTTTAAAAAAATGATAAATATGAGAGTCATATGAAAAAATAATTTTTTTAATGGTGGACCATACTTTTTCTAAAATGAGTATACGAGACTTACACACTATAAGATTATATCTAGCATTACTCTGTCTGAAAAGTCATACTTCCACTCTGGTATCACCATAGATTAGCGGTTAATTGATTGTAATAATCTCCTCATGTTTTAATCTTTCAACTTCTTGCGGTTGTGTGCATGCGATCTCCCCAGGAAACTAGTTAAGGGGTCATATGCGCTTTGAAGTTTTCCAAATGGTCAACGAGGTCCCGAGACCCATTGTACAATTCTATTTGTGCAACTTTGAATCTTAGTAGGAGTGGCACAACCATCACTTATGCACTGTAGGGCAAGACTATGCTATTGAGCAATTGTTCGACTGAAGATGCCCATCTTCTTGGCCAATTCCTCATACTTGCCCATGAGGTTGTGCAGCTAGTCATGCATCCTCTTTTCTTTTGCCTCCTCAATGTTCCCTCCCCAGCGCTCTGGAATCAACCTGCACCAAGAAACGCAGTAGCGTGGTGTGGCACCCTCGACCCCCACGTGTAATTTGGTGGAAGTCATGACACTGGGATGCTAACCGCACGGATCATACACCCCATCACAATGTACATGTGTATGCAAACATGAAAAATGTCTACAACATAAGTAACGTAGCAGAAAAATATAAGGTAGTCAACAACTAAGTTCCTGAAAGTTTAAAAATGATTAAACCTGAAACAGAGTCTTCAAAAAGGTTAATATAGACATCCAACTGAAATAAAGGAAATGAATACAAAGGTCCAACAACAAATAACAGGAAAAGTCTCGTGCCATCACTCCTCAAGTGGAGCTGGTCCCTCTTGCTCATACCCCTCCTCCTCTGCATCAAAGTCTACGATACCATGAAACAGAACTGTAGGTAGGAATACCACAACGAGATTTCGCAATCTCAATAAATAAATCAGCAGAGAGACATTCAAGCATGAAATTATACAAACAAACAATGCACAACATCCATGGAAGCAATAACCCAAAAAATGTTCATTTTTACAACCATTCCCAAAATTACATTACTTATAACCTGTCACACCAAAAACCTCTTTGTACCCAGTACACAACTATTTATTACAGTGTACACCATGGTCTCCCCTCAGAACCACCCGCACACGCTGGCTCCTTTCTTCACACCCCAGGTAACCACCGTGCGTGTGACTTCATTACGAGCGATGCCCAACTCTGCATGAGGTGCATAATGTGACTAGACATCCTCTTGCCCTCGCCAGCAGAAAGGCTCTAGAGTCGTACCAAGAGCGTTACCATCTTGGCTAAGCCTGCTGTTGCCCAACGATAGCTCAGGGGACATTTTTCAGTTTTACACACTCCAGAGTGACCAGAGGAGCTCCATCGAGATAATACCCTATCTCAGCTTGGGGTCGTGACACGCACGCACCCACACAAAAATATATTATTTTCGATGACACCAAAAACCAGTTTCAAATTACACCACATAGCATAGAACATAGCACAGTTGAATAATTCATGACAAATATTAATAACAATGAATATGTAGATGCATGACAAACCGTTTCTTGGATGACACAGCATAGCACAAACTATCAACCACACAACAACACAAAAAATCACAATTCCACAGTTTCACAAACGCCAACTACACACATTTCTCATCCTCCATCAGGCCATTGGCCCAAATTCCAACAACGACCACGTCAAATATTCCCAACACTTCCTCTAGCCCAAGGCCCTTCTCAAACACAACTAGATTGCAACATTGTTAGCAATAATTTCATGTTAGAAATTCAAGGATCATGCTGGAGAGTTACTTACTACACGGAAAGCAATTATTCTCGATGATCGTGCACGATGGTTTACGGTGTCCCGCAATCGAACGAGCGTGCGTCACTGCATGGATGGACAAAGAAGATTGGGTCATCTTGGAACACAAACCGACGATTACAATACCGAACAAGTGGCAGATAGCTCTGAGGTGGCATCAAAAGTGGTGGAGCAGAAGCGGGGTACCATTGGAGCAAGGTAGTACAGGTGGATCTATCGTAATAGAGGGCTACCGGTGGGGTTTCTCTCAAAGGGGTGGCAGATCCTACATAGACAGAGGGTTGAGGAGGGGAAGCTCGCAGTGGTTGGTGGTGGAAGGCGGCAGCCCAGAACCTTAAAGGAGCGATCTAGGCATGGGTTTGGTAGATCTGAGGGGGAAAGAGGCTAAATAGAGGGGCAAGGGTGAGGGATGGTCAAACGACCTCTAGAGAGCTCTTGGAGGTGGTGGACCACGGCAGCGAGTGGCGGAGCTTAGGCAAAGATTTCTTAACTTACGGGAAAAGAGATCGGGAGTGAGATAGAGACCGAGAGACTTGGGGAGGGTGAGATATGAACATAGTGAGAGAGGAGGCCAACTGATGAGGGGCAGTGGCGGCACAGTGGCTGACAACAGAGTAGAGATAGAGACAAATGTAAGGACAGGGAAAGACAGAGGGTTGAGGAGAGGAAACTCGCAGTGGATGGTGGTGGTAGGCGGCGCAGAACCTTAAAGGAGGGATCTAGGAATGGGTTGGGTAGATCTGAGGGGGAAAGAGGACAAATAGAGGGGCAGGCATGAGGCGATGGTCAGACGACCTCTAGAGAGCTCCTGGAGGTGGCAGACCATGGTGGCGAGTGGCGGAGCCATGTCTTCTCTGACGATGGGGAACGGCGTGGTAGACAACGGAGTAGAGATAAAGACGAATGTAGGGGCAGGGACCGAGATAAACGGTGTGGGCCATGTCTTCTCAGATGGTGGGGAGCGACATTTGGCACAGGGGCCTCAACACGGTAGTGGGTGGTGATCGGCCAAAACATAAATCACAGAACTGGGAGTGAATAGAGAGGGAGAACTACTGAAATATGAAAGGGTGATGAATTTGGGAAAAGAAATCGATGGCACAGTGGCATGGGCGAGGAGGACGCCATGCGATGGCAGATCTGAGTGGCTCGGCATGGTGCTCCTCCGAGGGGATCGACGACAACTAGGGGAAAGACTTCAAAATAGAATGAAGATGGTGAGAGAAAGGGTGAGAAATCGAAAGGAGGGAGGGAGAGGGCTTATCAAAGACGGGAGGTGGCGAGATGTAGACGGTGGCGGTGACAGCAAGGGGATGGACAACAGAGACATGGATTGCAAAGGGGAAGAAGGAATCGAGGAGGGGGTGCAGCGCAAGGGAGAAAGAGAGAGGAAGATGAAAGTTTTTAGGGTTTTCTCACCCTTACACAAAATGGTTCCGTTTTAGTGGGGAGGGCTGGGCTTTTCTCATCTACTTATTGGCTCACACACAGGCTGGGCCCTAATCTTCCCTCCACTCACACTAAAAAGAACCCACTTAATCCACATATTTGGGCTCCACCTCACTAGAAAGACATGCATTTCCAGACTTAGGCTTCACATGGGCTAGGCTTCACACGTGGTGCGCTTAAGTCAGAAATCAACATAGAGAGAACTGCTATGGAAATATATCGGAAAAAAGCATTACCTAGAATTGCTAGTTTTGGCCCTTTATATAGGAATGAATCTTATTCATTGATGATCAAATAACGGCACGATTCTCTCCTCTAATCTCGGGAACCTGATTATTAGGACCAAAATCTATATCAATAGAAGGAAATAATTGCCATCCTTGGACGAGTACCTCGCCCTTTCCCTTTATATGAAATTTTTTGTTATACGTAGCGGTTACCATATTTATCCTTGACTCCGGAGCACGATCCTCGAAGGTCGGGTGTACTATATACTCCTTGCTCGTCGGGTTAATGGACCGTATTAGTAGGCTTCAACCAACCATGGCAGGTAGGGATGAGCACCGACTGACCCGATTAGTATTTAGGACCAACGCAACCCGACCCGTCACTCAGAACAAAAAATAAGCGGACTGACCCGACCCGACCCAAGTTTGATGAGTAATAAGACCTTTAATCTCAAGAGATTGAGATACAAACGAAATTGATGTGAATCTGAAGCCACAAAATGCAGAGACAAAGCGAGAGTGTGAGGAACTAACAAGTAACAGGGAAGTCGACGACATCGCTGCGTTCGACAAGAAGGGACGGGTCGCGATGGTTGGAGCTCACCATAACCTCAACCGTAACAGAGTGGGAGAGCTCATCATGGTTGGAGCTGCGTTTGACAACATCGCTGCGTGGATCCTACTGGCTCTAGTTGTGGCACTCGCGGGTGATGGTGACAGTGGTGGCCACAAGAACCCCCTGATATCAATTTGGGTTCTCCTCTCAGGTGCTGCATTCGTCACTTTCATGTTGGTTTTCATCAGACCCGTGATGAAATGAGCATTTTTTGCAGAGCATCCGATATGGGTTTTATGGGGATTCCTGGATGGTGCTCGGACCGAGCTCCTCACCGTTGATGCAAGCAAGCCTTGCTTTTCTTCTTCAATTTAATCGTTGGTTAGTTCGTGTATTTTATAAGGTTGGGTTTTATTCCAAGATGAAATGCTCTGTTTTGATCTTTTTGTTTTTCCAAATTGGCATAAAACTGAGGATTTTCCTTGTGGTTGATCAATGGATCAACAATCTGTATAACATGTTCCAACTCGTGCTTTAAATCGACTGCAAGTGGTTATGACGATAGAGAGAAATGGGGAGGAATGGCAGCTAGGGTTTGAGATCAATTGTGAAAGCGTGAAGTCGGTTTCAGCGGGTTCGACCCGCAAGCTATTTCAAACCGCTTTTTTGGGTCGGGTCCGGTCGGGTCTTACAGACGGACCGAGTTACGTACTTTTTTGCACAGCCCTAATGGCAGTCCCAGGTGATGGGGATAAAAGTGTCCCTCCACTTTATTTACTCATCTCGTAATTTCTTTTTGGGAGTTTAGTTGACTTCAAATCTCACCACCCGAGTAATATACATGCCACTAATTTATACTAATAAGGTTTAATGATAGTTCAACCTACACAAAATTCAAGTACTTCTTCATGTAGAAATTACATTCTGACCTTTATTACTTCTAAAAATAGTATCTAACTCCTTATAATCCAAAATGACTTCAAACCAGTTCTATTCTCTCTTGACTCACATATATTTAACCACCTTAAATATCGAAAGAACTCATAAGGTCAAATTTGGTTAACTTAGGCTACCTCCAAACTCCCATGTTGTGAGTAGTAAAACAAGGCATTCGATATTTTTTACTAACGCTTTAAAAACTTATATTTGAACAGCTTTTCTGAGCATGTAATATCCCCAAAGATTTTCCATTTAATCCTTATGGTGTCCTTAACAACAGCATTTAATTACTGGTCACATACCCACTGCACGCAATACTAAAACCCTAACTTAATTCCTTATATTTTCAGCCCTATCACAATAATTCCGAAAATCACGGGAGTTCACATTACAGTAAATTCATGTATATACACTACAACAAATAGCAATTTTTTCCGGGAGTGACACTCATGGGAAAAAGCCTATCTTTAGTGGGAAAACAAAAATTCCACCAATTTGTTCCGTGGCAGACTCGTGGCATATAAACAGTTTACATCCATATGGTGTCCAAAAGGCCCTTTACAGATGAGATCATAAAATTTACAGTCATAGTCTCCCCCATCCTATTCGTTGACCAGCCAAATCATAACCAAATATTTTGTCTCATTGGAGAAGGTCTGCAAAAGATTGTGATCTTGTTATCATAAAAGCACAAAAGTAATCCAAAAAATAATAAATAAATTAGTTTAAGTACCAGGTAGTAAAAAAATAAGATTTGCAATGAATCTAACGAATCAAATGTTTAAAATTAGCCTTAGTTCGAGGGGAAATGGAAAGAAAGGCAATGAAATTGTCCAGTGACATGCAAAAGCCAAATTAGAGCAGCTGATGCAGAAGCATGCGTGCATTAAGATAAGATAAAGAAAACGAATTGAATAATATGGAAAAGCAGCAGGCAAAAGGAACAATTAGAGGAGAGATTTTGCTTTCCAAAGTGAACCTTGAAAACTAGAACATGAATTAAAAACTATGGTTTCTAGAGTGACAGGTGTGGGCTGAGAGAGAACCTTTGAGGGTGGTGACGACATCTACCAGTCAGTGGACAACTCCGATTGAAAACCGCGGCAACCCCTATGCTCATACCCACGAGGTGCTCTTAGGCAGTGACGCCACATGACCATGTGCTGCCCTCGGTAGAGCATAGGTCCAACTAGCCACCAGAAAATCCACGAGGTCGGCGACTTTGGAAGCTCCACCGAGTCTTCTAGGGTTGAACGTGGTGGATGCAAGCCATGGGAGTTGTTACCAACTCGTGTACGCCGACCCTCTCCTTTCTGCAAAATTATCTCCCCTAAGCCCTAATTGACCTATCATGGAAATGGTCGATCATAGGAGGATTTCATGAAATGGAAGAAAATAAGAGAGGCAGAGGGAAAATTTGGTAGATTTGGTCTAAGGAGAGACGAAATTTCCCCACTGAAATCGGAGGAAATGGAGAGAATGCGCGCCACACGGAAATTTCCCACCGTGCTGTTCGTCGAAATGGGTTTGCACATGTTACAAGCCGTGTAATATGAGGGGTTTGTTTTTGCGGCGAAATATATTTGTGGCAAAAGACCCTTTTTTACAACCATTTTAAGTGATCTGATTCTTTTTCCACGAACCCACTTTGTAACATCAACCAAGTATTTCCCACCATGCAGGTTTGTCTTCGAAAAACATTTTGCGGGAAAAATCCTATTTTGTTATAGTGATAGTTTAAACTATTAAAATCTTACACATTGAGTCCGTCCACAAAAAATTCAAAAAAATAAAGCTTTGGTACCGATCACTACGTTGGAAACATAATAAATTCGTTCATGTCATTATATTTGAGCTCCTACAACTTTTACTTTATTTTCTTTTAAATTAATAATCAAACCTAACTTTTCAATACTCTTTAAATATCTCAAATCCACCATCAGATATATGATTTACTTTTATTTACTTATTTCAGTTATTTTATTATTATTATTTTGTCACTGTTATTATTATGGGAAATATTCTGCTCTTATGAAATAGAAACTAAGAATAAATAGTAACACAATTCCGAAAGAAAATTGATAAACACACATCACTTTTCACAATACATGCATTACACAATCATGTTTTAAAATGAAGGGTAATATAGTAAAATGCTTTATAAAAGTAACATCATTTTACAAAAATATCATCACTTTAAAATATATGTTGTGAAATATATTATGAAATACATTGTGTAGGTATCATTGCTCATTTCAAAATGATACAACTAAACAATAAAAATAGAACAATTTTTTTTTTCTTTTTTGCATGCTCACTTCTTAGCTAACCTAATACACTACTTATTAATGCACGCATCCGACCTAAAATGGGACTCGCATTTTGATTGTGTTATAACTATAATGGATCCCTCAATCAATGATATATATATATATATATATATATATATTTGAACTCATAAAATAAGAATAAATTAAAAGGAAGAAATCCTTATGATAGACCACGTCGTTCCACAAGACTCCGTTAACCAAATCCCAAATATTTGGGATGATCTGATACGTGAAGAAGGCATGCAGCGTGACTGGGTCAGTGAGCATGACTGGGTCAGTGAGCTTCCACGCATGAAGCGCGCATGAAGTACGCACGAGCGCACGAAGCGGATGATTTCCGTCAGTTTCATTCTAGTACGCACGAGCGCACGAAGCGGATGATTTCCGTCAGTTTCATTCTATTTTTAAGCTCTGTTTTATTCTGTTTTAGGCTCTGTTTCATGAGCAGTAGTTTCGGTTCTTAGTCCGCAAGTCAGTCTGCATTTTCCATTCTTAGTCCACAAGTCAGTCCGCAAGTTTTCATTATTGTTTCCTTTTATTTCGGTGTAATTCTGCTATTTAAGCAGAAGAGAATTATTAATGAATCATCGAATATTGTTGAGTCAAATTGTGGTACCTTCTCACCCAAAGAGAACAACTATTTTAGCATATTTAATTTATCCTCTGTGTTTAGGACTTATCATTGGCCTCAGAGCCAGGTTCATTTTACTATGGGAACCAATAAAGAGAGAATTGAACAACTAGAGGCTGGACTCGGTGAAATTCAAGAGGGGCTACACCGGATGGAGCTGGGCATGGCGGATCGACTGCAACACGTTGAAGAGACTCTTAACCGTCTCTCTGATGTGCTCCTTGCCAACCAAGAACCTCCAAACCAAGGTAATCAAAACCGTGAAGGTCACAATGGGGGACGACTTGTGGTATCCTCCAAAACAGCAAAATTAGAATTTCTGCGATTTTCAGGAGATGATCCGACGGAGTGGTTCAACCGTGTAAACCAGTTTTTCGAGTTCCAATATACTCCCGACAACCAAAAGGTTTCTTTAGCATCTTACCATTTGGAAGGAGAAGCCAACCAGTGGTGGCAATGGATTCGCAAGACTTTTCAAGATGAAGGTCGAGTTATTTCGTGGATCGATTTTGAAGAGGAACTCTGGGCGCGTTTTGGGCCATCAGACTGCGAAGATTTTGACGAGGCTCTATCCCGTGTTCGGCAGACGGGTTCCCTGCGTGATTACCAACGGGAATTCGAACAATTAGGCAACCGGGTCAAAGGTTGGACACAGAAGGCTTTGGTGGGCACCTTCATGGGTGGTTTGAAGACAGAAATTTCGGATGGAATCCGTATGTTTAAACCACAAACCTTGAAAGATGCTATACGTTTTGCAAGGATGAGAGATGATCAACTAATGAGACAAAGGAGATTCTTACGACCTGCCCCTCCATTACGAGCTCCCCCAGTTCTTCCACCAGCAAATCGGGCAGCACATGTCGCTCCAGTTCGACGACTGAGTTGGGAGGAAATGCAGCGACGACGTCTCCAAGGTTTATGTTTCAATTGTAATGAACGTTTTACTGCAGGTCATAGATGTCAAGGGCCCCGGATACTAATGTTGGAGGGCTACGAGGACGATAACAATGTTATCTGTGATGAAGTCAATGAAGAAAGAAATACGGGAAGACACCAGGAGGAGAATCTAGAACCAGAGATTACGTTGCATGCATTAACGGGCTGGTCAGCGCCCAAGACCATGCGAGTAGCGGCTAGAATCGGTGCCCACGACGTCATTATATTAATTGACAGCGGATCGACTCACAATTTCCTGAGTGAGCACTTAGCTAACTTGCTGCGATTACCGGTGATACCAACAGAGACCTTTCCCGTTCGGGTTGCCAATGGAGAATCTCTTAAATGTCAAGGAAGGTTCGAGGGGGTACAAATCAATTTGCAGGGCACTGTGTTTTCCTTAACTCTTTATTCCCTACCTCTCACAGGCTTGGACGTAGTACTGGGGATTCAATGGCTTGAATTACTTGGTGCCTTGGTATGCGACTGGAAACAGTTGACCATGGAATTTTTATGGGAAAACCAACCCAGGAGATTAATCGGCGTCGACTGGCAAGACATCCAAGCCGCGTCACTCAAGGAGCTAACCAAGGAATGTCGCCCCAGTCAAACGCTGTTTGCGTTATGCTTCCAGATCGCTCAAGCGGAACCACCGATGAATATTCATCCAAGCATGCAAAAATTATTGCAGGAATTTTCTGATCTATTCATAGAGCCCTCATGCTTACCACCACCAGGTACGAGTTAAACCAAGTGACGTCCATAAAACTGCTTTTCGGACACATAATGGTCATTACGAATACTTAGTAATGCCGTTCGGTTTATGTAACGCACCTTCGACATTTCAAGCTATCATGAACTCCATCTTTCGTCCGCATCTTAGAAAATTTATATTAGTTTTCTTTGATGATATTCTAATCGGGATCACCATTTATCACATGTAAGGCAAACCTTTGAAATATTGAGGCAGCATCGATTCTTTGTAAAATCTAGCAAATGTGCATTTGGGCAGCAAGAACTGGAGTACTTGGGGCACATCATCACTAGCCAAGGCGTGAAAGTGGATGACAATAAAATTGCTGCTATGATAGCCTGGCCACAACCCACTAACATTTCGGAACTACGTGGCTTTTTAGGCTTGACAGGTTATTACCGGAAGTTCGTCAAAAACTACGGCATAATAGCTAGACCTCTCACCAATCTTCTCAAAAAGGGGCAATTCGGATGGCACGAGGAAGCTGAACGTGCCTTTCTTGCTCTCAAACGGGCCATGACGACCACTCCTATATTGGCCATGCCAAACTTCACTGAATCTTTTACTATTGAAACGGATGCGTCGGGAGAAGGCATCGGAGCAGTTCTATCTCAACGTGGCAAGCCAGTGGCATACATGAGTCAAGCTCTCGGAGTGGCCAAGAAATCATGGTCGACGTACGCTAAGGAAATGTTGGCTATCATCGAAGCCATACGTACATGGCGGCCTTACCTTCTAGGCCAGAAATTCTATATTCAGACCGATCAATGTAGCCTCAAATATTTTTTAGAACAGCGAATAGCAACTCCAGAGCAGCAAAAATGGGTCGCTAAGCTGTTGGGTTACGATTATGAAATTACATACAAACCGGGCCAAGAAAACTCTGCAGCTGATGCTCTCTCTCGAAAACAGGGCAGTCCCGTCCTTCAAAATATTTTTTTTCCGCAAGTTAGCTTGTGGGAAGAAATTAAAAAAGCTGCAGAAAAGGACCCCTACATCCAGGCAAAAAGCCGTATGGCCACGGAACAACCTGGAAGTTCGTATACATGGTGCAAAGGACTCTTACGTTACAAAGGCAGGATTATTGTTCCGAACGACACAGCCTTACGGGCTAAATTACTGCACGAGATGCATGACACCAAGGTGGGGGGTCATTCGGGTGTCTTACGTACATTTAAGAAGCTGGGACAACAATTTTACTGGCCGGGGATGCATGGAGCAGTGCAGAATTACGTAAAAGGATGTGAAGTTTGCCAGAAAATTAAAACAGAAACCTTGGCTCCAGCCAGACTCCTTCAGCCACTACCCATTCCGTGCCAAGTATGGGACGACATCTCCCTAGATTTTATTGAAGGGTTACCGACCTCACAAGGAAGAGACACCATAATGGTAGTTGTCGACAGATTCAGTAAGTCTGCACATTTCCTCACCTTAAGTCATCCTTTCACTGCAAAAAATGTGGCAGAAAAATTTGTCGAAGGCATTATCAAGCTTCACGGGATGCCCAAGTCAATTGTTAGCGATCGGGATCCGATTTTCATCAGCAATTTTTGGCAAGAATTCTTCAAGATGTCGGGCACCAAACTGAAGCTCAGTTCCTCATACCATCCACAAACGGATGGCCAAACGGAAGTCGTCAACCGTTGCGTCGAACAGTATCTACGATGTTTTGTTCATCAGTGGCCACGGAAATGGTGTTCCTTCTTACCTTGGGCTGAATATTGGTACAATACAACATACCACATTTCGACTGGAATGACTCCTTTCCAGGCGCTGTATGGGCGGTTACCACCCTCTATTCCGACGTACAACGATGGCCTCTCCCCAGTACACGAAGTTGACCAACAACTCATGCGCCGAGATGAACTGCTACGGCAATTGAAGGTTAATTTAGAGATCGCAAAATCGAATGAAGCAGTTGGCAGATCAAAAAAGGAGGGACATTACGTTCAATATCGGTGACTGGGTGCTTTTGAAGCTACATCCATATCGCCAGCAAACGGTCTTTAAACGGGTCCACCAAAAACTTGCTAGCCATTTTTTCGGACCCTATCAGATTCTCGAGAAAATTGGGCCAGTTGCATACAAATTACAGTTGCCGAAGGAAGCACGCATTCACCCGGTGTTTCATGTATCGCTACTTAAATGCTACCAGTTTAATGAGGACGTCAACAAGGAGATGGCTGAAACTAAACGAGTTGAGCTACCACCTTTCTCCGACGATGGGGTAGTCATCTTAGAACCTCAAACTATTTTAGATTACCGCTGGCTCAAGCAAGGAACTTAGTTGGTTGAAGAAGGCTTGGTGCAATGGAAACACCTTCCAGCCGAGGAGGCAACGTGGGAGTCAATAGCCAAGCTGAAGGAAATGTTTCCGCGTCTGGACCTTGAGGACAAGGATCCGCTTGTTGGGGGAAGTAATGATAGACCACGTCGTTCCACAAGACTCCGTAAACCAAATCCCAAATATTTGGGATGATCTGATACTTGAAGAAGGCATGCAGCGTGACTGGGTCAGTGAGCATGACTGGGTCAGTGAGCTTCCACGCATGAAGCGCGCATGAAGTACGCACGAGCGCACGAAGCGGATGATTTCCGTCAGTTTCATTCTAGTACGCACGAGCGCACGAAGCGGATGATTTCCGTCAGTTTCATTCTATTTTTAAGCTCTGATACCATTTGTTATGAACCCACTAGGTAGAACTCACCCTTGAAAACTAGCTTACAAGGGAAGGGTGCCTAGGAGCTTATAAACCATCAACTAATCCCATACTTAGTCAATGTGGGATCGTAACACCTTAAAGCATATTCTGTTACATTAATCTTGAATTTTGTCAAGCTAAATCAAACCGTTGTGATATATGGCTAATTTCTATCGATATCTCTCCCGTAGAATTTCTGCCGAAGGCGATTGAAAAATGGCCATCTATGGCCTCTGAAGCTGATGAGTTTGGGTGGACTCCTCTTCACTATGCTTCATACATTGGCAATGTGGGAGCCGTTGAACTGTTATTGAAAGCTAATCGTTCCGCGGCATACAAAAAGGACAAGGAAGGGATGTCTGGTCTCCACATTTCGGCAAAGCAAGGTCACTTCAATGTAACCAGAAAACTAATTTCAGAATTGCCAAGTACATGCGAATTGTTGGACAATAAAGGCCGCACGCCTCTTCATCTTGCTGTGGAAAATGGAAAAAACGTCAAGGCTTTGAAATTTATGCTTCGCTCACTACCTGTAGATCTCATAAATAAGCGAGATAGCAGTGGCAACACACCTATGCATCTGGCCAGCATCGATTTATCACCTCGAATGGCATGGGTGTTGTCACGTGATAAAAGAGTGGACAGAGGGGCTAGCAACAATGAAGGCCTAACGCCCATTGACATTATTAGATCAAGAATAAAGCTTAAATGGTTTGAAAAGGTATGATTGATGGATTTGGCTTAGATTAAATTCTTCTTATAAATTGTTGCATAGGAAACACGTATCCTATCCTATACATGTCCTATTATGAGACATATGCCTCATATCATACGGATCCACTCCTAACGAACTACCCCATGACCCATATACATATATATGTATAAAAGAAGTGCTAGATCCATAAAGAAGCTCACAAAAGTAGACTCATAAACTAACTTAATTAACATGATGTGATATGTTAGATATATCTTACTGTTAAAAGAACTTTACAATATTATATATCACATCAAACTATCCTAGTTTATGATTTTACTTTTATGAGATCCCTTTATAGATAAAGAACTTCTCCATAAATATAATTATATACATGTGCATGCTACAAGTGATTTGCTAAAAAAGGTACAAAAATCTTTCAATGTGAAAAATTTATTCTCGTGATAATATAAGAAATCATTACTATACAACAACACATCAAGTTAAATGATGGGGTTGTCAATCATCATTATTATGCATTCTTATCAGACGATTTTGGATTTTAATAAAACTTTGTGAGCCATTTTTGCTTGTACTTCTCGGCTATTTTCCAGTTTTTGGAGAATTTTGTGAGCCTTTTTGGAAATGCTTCAAGATTTACCCCATTGTCAACCAAAATGCTTGTTGCACCCATTTTTAAGCTGACTACCTGGACGTTTTTGTTCTCATCATAAATGTCTTTGTTAGAAGTGATCTTGTCTTGTGTTTCCAACTAGGAAAGACCTCTTGGGCTAAAACATGGACTTGATGCTTAATTTTCCAATAAATGTCTTTGCTATGTCTATTGCTACAGCTGGTGCCTTGCTCTTGTATCTCTAATAAGCTTATGTGATAGTGTACGTAGATAAATGGATATTAAGGTGTATAGGGAATGGAGGTTTCTTGGTTGTGAGTGCATAGCATTTGCAGACAAATGCTGAAGTTCGGGAGAATCCTCAGTGGCATGAAAATAGAAGTCTGGTATGATATCTAGAGATTATAGCCCCGTTTGGATGTTGAGTTGAGTTGAGTTTTTTATGAATGGTAGTGAGTTGACATGATGGAGTGAGTTTTGTGAGGCCCACCTAAGATGATTTTAGATGTGTTAGGATGTTAAGATAAGTTTAGATGTATTTATGTGAAGTTGAAAAAGGTTGTGGGTCCTGCGTGTAAAGAGGTGTTAAGTTAAAAAAAGTTGTGAGTCCCACGTATAAAGAGGTTTTGAATTGAAATGAGTTTAGTGATTTGAGAGTTGGATGTTTGAATGTTAGACTCAACTTAAAATTAGACTAAACTGATATCAATCCAAGTTCCAAACGGGGCCTAAAAATCCCAAATGCAGCAAAAGTATTCCTCCCGCAAGCTTTTAGTGAAATCCATTTATTTCATTACTAAGTAAATCTTAGAATCCATTACAAATGAGAATCTATAAGAACCCTTTGCAAAATAAAATCAGGAGTAGTACTATTCTACCAAACAAAAATGTTTTCCATGTACACCTCTAGCTTGACGAGCAACTAGATACATTGTCTCAATGCCTTCCTACCCACATGAAGCGTGCACTTCATGATGTTGGATGTTTGGATGCCAAAAATGTTTGAAATATTTGAGAATTGTGAGAACATGTTTGAGATTAGGTTTGGGGAAAGGAGAGAGAAAATGTTGAATAAAAATATTTTTTTAAAATAGATATTGTATTAGAGTTTGTGAAAGTTGATAGATAAAATTAAAAAGTTATTTAAATATAGTTTTTTAAAATTATTTTTATTTTGAAGTTTGTAAAAGTTGTATTGATTGTTGTGTTTGAGTAATGTTTAGGTATTGATTAGATGAAAAGTTATGCAAAATTTTTTTATGTTTGAGTATTAATGTTTGAGAACGAAGTTATGAGAAATTTTAGAAATTTTGTGAAGTTTAAAAATGTTATGTGTTGCCAAACATGTGGTCAATTATAGGCCTTATTCTCAACAAGTTAGGCAAGGTTTCCTTTATAGCTTCAATAATAGTTAAGTAGTTTCCTTCCAATATCACCACACAAATCATGCCTATATTACTAACCAATTCCCTCTAAGTGATGTTAGGGCTTCAACAGTATCTGCACACTCCACTACTTCCTCCCTTTGGCTCGTTGCCATCATCACCTCTCCCTTTTCAAATTATGTACAAAGAGTGTCTAGTAGTTTGCAGCAGCTCATTGTGCAGCCAGGATAGCTTGCACTACTACCTTGAACCTCTCTCTCATTGGCTTGAGATAATAGGAATGGATCTCTGCTGCCATGTTGTTTACCTCACAATACCTCCCATCTATGTTCTTGAGTCCATTAATGAAATTTCTTCGCTTTCTTTGTGAAGCATTATGGTGAAAAAATATGTACGTTGTTCAGGGCCCCTAGATAACTAGCCATGAAACTCTTGACTTCTGCCTCCAAATGATTTCTTCCTGTTCCAACAACTCATTAATCTCATGCCTAAGCTGATTCGACTTTTTAAAACCGTCTTTGGTTTGACGGGTATTCTGTAAATAAGCAAATTCCTTCTATTTTAGTTTTAGAACTCTCTGTACATTCCCAAAACTACACCTATCCCATGCAAGAGCTTTTTTCTATAGGTCTCAAGAGTAGAGATCATATCTCCTCCACTTCTAAATGTTAACTTCTTGTTCCTTCTTCCCTCCAAGTCTTCACACTCCTTCACACCAAGGGCTAATGGATTAGCTAATCATGCTATGGCTAAGAATGCCTTGAGCAATTCTGATTATAGTATAGGCAAATAATATTGAGGAAGAACCTATTTATATTTAGCCATTTATAACGGTTGAGCGTTTATGATTAATGGATGTGGATAACTTGGAGAACCATTGTCTTGAGACTTGCCTTCACCCATAAAGAGACTTCTGTAATTTACAAACTCTAGAGTCCCCCTGTTTGGCATATCCAGGTGGAATGGACATGTACACTTCTTCATTTATATCTTCATGCAAAAAAGCATTATTTACATCCAATTAATGTAAATGCCAATTTTTGGCAACTGCTATGGCCAATAGAAATCTCACTGTACTCATTTTAGCAACTGGAGAAAAAGTCTCCTGAAAATCAAGTCCCTCAATTTGGTTGTACCCCTTTGTAACCAAACGAGCTTTGTACCTCTCAATGGTACCATCAGCTTTATATTTAACCCGGTAAACCCACTTACAGCCTATCGGCTTCTATCCCATAGGTAAAGTAGTGAGAGTCCAAGTTCTATTTGCCTCAAGGGCTTTGATTTTAGCAATCATAGCTTCTTGCCACTCAGGAATTTGGTTTGTTTGTGAGAAAGTTTGAGGTTCAGAAATAGAAGAAATGGTGAAAGCAAAGTGTTTATGAGAGCTAGAGAGTTTATCATAAAAAAATGACATTAGAAATAGGAAATTTGATACCTGAAGACTTGTCCTGCAAAGAAACAGATTGTGATGAATGTTGAGAGGCCAGCTGACAATGAAAGTCATGCAAGTATCTTGATGGTTTTCTTATTCTTGTAGATTATCGAATTGGAACACTGGAATTGTTGGAATTTGAATGAGAGTTATCTATGGAAGATGATGAATCTGGAAATGTAGAAATTGGAGATAATTCTACTGAATTGGGAGAAGGTATTTGTGAAGAAGGTAAAGGAGAAAATATGGAATTTGGAAAATCAGAAACTGGTTTAGGAAAAATGAAAGAGCTACAAGGCTTAACAGGAAAAGAAGTGGAAGAGAAAGGGAATATATGTTCATGAAACACAACATCACAAGATATGAAAGTTTTGTGTGTTTCAAGATCATATAATTTGTGTCCTTTTACAGCAAAAGGATATCCAATGAAGATGCATTTTCTTGCTCTTGGATCAAATCTAGATCTATTGCAATGCAAGGTGGAAGCAAAACAAAAACAACCAAAAACTTTGAGGTGATTATAAGAAAGAGGTTTAGAATACAAAACCTCATAAGGAGATTTATGTTAGAGTAATGGAGTAGGTGTTAGATTTATTAAATGGACAGCAGAAAAAATGCAATCATCCCAAAAGTTTAATGGCAAAGAAGCTTGGAATCTGAGGGAACAAGCAACATTTAGCAAATGTTGGTGTTTCCTTTCGACGACCCCATTTTGTTGTGGTCTTTCAACACAACTTTTCTAGTGTATAACACCTTGGGAGGAAAGAAATTCTGCCATGTGAAATTCAGTCCCATTATCAGTTCTGATTTTCTTTATTTGAGAATTAAATTGAGTTTGAACTAATTGGAAGAAAGATTGCAAGTAAGGCTTGGTTTGAGATTTATGTTGTAGAAGATATACCCAAGTAGTTTTAGAGTAATCATCTACAATTGTAAGAAAATATTTTGAACCATCTAAAGCAGAAACAGAGAATGGTCCCCACAAATCATAGTGAATCAATTCAAATGGATAAACCGAATTTGATTCACTAGAAGGAAAAGGTAGACCTTTTTGTTTAGCTAAAGGACAGATGTACAAGTACAAGAATTATTGGATTTTGAGATATGTATATCTGAAGCACTACTGTTGAGAAATTTCAATTTGGAAAAAGAAATATGACCTAACCTATAATGCCAAATACTAACATTTTGATTTATTGAAATAGAATAAATGGAAGAACCAACCAAAGAACTTTGCTTTAAGTAATAAAGGCCATCCTTCTCCTCAGCCATCCCAATCGTTTTCCATGTAGGCAAGTCCTGAATGAAACAGAGATTGGAAACAAAAACAAGGCAGAATGAGTGGTCACGGGTTAATTTACTGGCAAATATCAAATTAAAAGAGAAATCAAGAACACCAATAACATTGCACAAAGTCAGGTTGTCTAGTAGTTGGATAGTACCAATTTGTGTAACGGGAACTAAATGGCCATTTGGTAATTTGACAACAGAAGAAAGGTTAGAAGTTAGGGAAGAAAAGTGATCAATGGAGCTGACCATGTGGTCTGTTGCTCCGGTGTCAATTATCCAGGCCACGAGATTACCTGCAAAATGATCAATGGAAGGTGGCTGTGGAGTTGGTAAAATGCCAGAGCTGGCTTGATTCACTGATGATGAAATAGATTGTGGTTTGAGCATGGCAAGTAGCTGCTGATATTGATCTTGAGACAAAGAAAACTTCAGAGCATCATCATTTGATTTACCCATAGGTGAAGAAGATTGATTGGCTGAAGCATTAGTTCCTTTTTTGGATTTAAAACCAGGAGGAAAGCTATGAATCCTATAACACTTTTCAGAAGTGTGACCTGTGTATCCACAATGACTACACATAAGTTTATCCTTTCGATAATTGATTTGCTTATAAGCATTAGCACCAATTTTCGTAGGCTTTGCTGTCAAAGCAGCAACCAATTCAAGGCTAGGGACAGAAGTCTCCAAAGTAATCTCTCTCTGTTTCTCTTCTTGTAAGACCAAGGATATGACTTTGTTCATAGAAGGAAAATGGTTAATTAATAGTATCGGACTTCGAATACCATTAAAAGAGTCACTTAGCCCCATCAAAAACTGCATTACATACTCCTCTTGTTGAATTTCTTCAAAAAAACCTTAGGGTTTCAATAGAACATTGTGGCAATCGCCTATAATTTGCTAGCTCATCCCAAAATGATTTCATTTCAGTGTAATAATCACTCACAGACTTCTAATCTTGCTTTAAGGAACTAATCGCCTTACGTAATTGAAAAATTCGTGGATGATTACCTTGTGAGAAGTGGTCCTGTAAGTCTTTCCACATATCGGAGGCATTATCAATGTAGAGAATGCTTGATCCAATGTTCTTTGCCACTAAATTGAGGATCCATGAAACTACCATATCATTACACCTAATCCATGGAAAATAGAGTGGATCTGCTTTACACTTCGGCTTTTTGTGAATTCCGGTGATAAATCCAGTCTTGTTCTTCACACTGATGGCTTTGGACATGGATCGTGACCAAGAATGGTAATTATCACCATTTAAACGATTGGTAACAAACATAACACCAAGATTTTCTCCATGGTGTAAGAAATAAGGATTTAAGGGGTTATCGAGAGAAGGAGAAAAAGGAGAAGAAGAAGAATCCAAATCAAAAGAATTGGAATTCATGACAAATCTCGCAGAGCAGCGGTTTATGCTATGATACCATGACAAAACTGGAGTTTTGCCATGGATTTGTGATCAAGTTGATGAACAGGCAGAGAGCTAGGGTTCGAGAACAGAGAGATAATTGGAGAAAATGTATTCGATTTGTATATATTTTCTGTTGTTTATTTACAATTAAAAAGAAGTATTTATATGTACTAAAATACAAGGGCAGAAATGTAAATGTACATATAAAGGAAAACTAATGAATTTCTAATAAAACATGATGTTCTTATGTTTGTTTTTGGAAAAAAAAAAAAAAAAAGTCTTGGTTTCCATGTTTTTATCAAATGAAAATTAATTTCTTCTTTCTCACCACAGGCTTTGTTTGATTGTTATATATTCCCTGATCACATAGTCCAAACCAATGTACTTCATCATCTCCGCGTAATGTCTTCATGAAATACAGCCTTTCTAATCAGTTTTGACTGTTTCAACTACTCACAGATAACGGTCATCCCGAAATTGGAGGCTAGAGGCTTTCTACCAAGTTTGCGAGGAGTAGTGGCTGGCAGAAGTATGGAAGTGCAGACCATTGGGACTGGAGAACCACGAACCCAGAGTAATGAAATAGCAAAACATGAAGGAAACGGTTTATCTACGAACGGGGAAACAAAACTAAAGTCACTTTATTCTTATGCTGAGGATAACGCTCGAGTTGCCTTAGTGGTAGCCACTTTCGTTGCCACTGTCACCTTTGCAGCTATTTTCACCGCACCTTACAAGAAAGCTGGCACAACATCAATTCAGAAGCTGGCTTTCCGCATATTTGTAACGTCTAATTCCTTTGCATTTGTTTTCTCAGCTACCTCAATGATTTTCCTCATGGAGGCTTTTATAAAGAAAAGAGTTCCAGTTGTATTCGGAGCAATGATATGTTTTTCCCAGATATTAATTCCATTCGCTATTTATGGAATGGTGATAGCTTATGGTTCAAGCTTATATGCAGTCGTGGCTCATGAATACCCGATTCTTGCTTCTTTGGCTACTGGAATAGCTTGTCTCTTCTTTGTGGGCCATGCTATCGGCATCTATATTTTGTCAGGATTCACTACTTATTTCTATGCATACTAGACTGATCTACACTGTCCTTGTCAGGCAAAAAGTACTCATAAATTTATCTGTGTGACGTCATCTTCCTCTGTTCTATGACTGGGAACTACTATAATTATGTTTTATTTGTGATATTGGAGATGATACTTATGGTAAAAATCTATGCATATTTATATCATTTTTTTTTCAATCTTTTGGTAATATTCTCAAACTTTAATTTATTGAGCAACTGAATTATTGGTTAAGAACCATCTAGAATATATACATGATTAATCGTGGTTATTGATTCGGAGATTCATGATCAATTCAATAAGGGGCAATACACTTACTCCTTAGGATTCTAATTTTCTCTAATTGCATCACTGGTAATATGCAATTATTTTGTATTAACTATTTCAACTTAATTTCTGTTAAAATCTATAAGAAAAGCGGTTATTGATTGATAGACTAATATTGTACAATGTATTTAAGGAGAAAAACTGAATCTGTATTTATTGGGAGAGACCATAGCTATGGCGAAAGATGATGAAGGACGTCAAAACTGCTTATGCTACTAGAACAGATGATGCAATTTTCTAGCATGGCAGGACCCTACAATATGCATGGTCGAGTGACTCATGGTGATGGCTTGGGCATTGACACGATGCTTGAATACTCATCTATAAAATAAATAATAAATAAAGCATATGAAATGTAAATAAAGAGATCAGTGACGTAGAGATTTAGATGGTTCAGCATAAAAGCTTACGTCTATGTGCCGTTTGGGAGCAAAATCCACTATGTTTGGCGATCTTACAGTTTCTCATGCCTCAAGTAGCTTTCAATACAATAGAGAAAATATGGTTGAGCAAGGGTTGAGTAAGTCGTCATCTCTGTAGAAATCTGGAAGGTAAGAATCCCCAAAGAGTATAGAGGAGTGTGTACATCTATAGAGATTCACTCCCATTATAGAGGCCTCCTTCCTTTTTTGGAGTAGCCGAGTTCTACTCGCATTAATTCATTTTCACCTTTTTTATGTTAATCAACCACTTTTGGTTTTATCTCTTCCTTGTATTATTTCTTCCCTTTATTCTTGGCAATGTGCCAGACTCTAGTTCATTTTATATCCAACAGATCCTCGCAGTTCTTACAGTTAACTTGTCCAACAAGAACATCTTGAAAATCTTCAATATAAAAGTTAACCATGATAAAGAGTCAACAAGAATTGTAGAAAAATAAATTATGAGAATTTGTCCCTAAGTTTTCTTTGTTGTGAGATGCAATGAAGATCTCCAAGGTTGGTCCTGGAGGAGGCCTGTAAATTCCTAGGATAGGCCTCTAGGATGTTTGATTGTGCAATCCTATTTGTTCATTATTAACGAAGAGCGTGAAAAAAAGCGTACTTTGTATTTGGTATGGCGCCCCATTACTCGATAAAAGACCTGGCAAGGCTCTTGCCAAGGGTGTCAACCGGTCTACAACACCTAGGACTTAGATTGGGAATAGTCACACAATTTTTACAAGGACTTGCACATGTAAGCAAAATAGACATGTATCATGAAAACATGATTTGTCGCTTGACTAAGTATAAGCAAACTACGACAGACCAAACAAAATTTATCGCCAAACTAAATAGTACACTCCAAAAAATACAAACAACTATTAACGAAAATAGGCCTCCATTACTATTGCTCGAGCAGGGTCAGTCATTCTTCCTTAGGAACCTCTCTGAAGGCTACCTCTACATCAAAGTCTACGGTTTTAATATACAAAACCATAGTTAGATTAAACGACTATGACAAAACTGCTAATGAGAGACAATTCACGTGAAGATGTAATGCACAATTTCATGTAAAAGATGTGTGAATACATATACTTATGTATGGCGAGGAATCACCCTCTAGGTAAATGATAAAATGTCAAAAATTACATGATTAAATTGCTAAAGTGAGTGATTTGTTTAACCAAAATGTGAATGAGCATTTAATTATGTAGTAAATTTTAATTCTTGACTCAATATGAAATTTTGATATTTTACACTTGAAAAGAGTTGTAATGCAACCAGACCACATCATAAATTAATATCCCAAAATTTTACTCATATTATATTTGTGTTGCAGGACATTATGGAAAAAATATTAATTTACATGGGTATTTTTGGAAATACCCAACTGGTACAACAACATGAAATGGATCCATTCACGCACAGCAGCAGAAACGTGTACGGGTTGAAGACCACTCACAGCGGCTGAGCTCAAAACGCAAGAGAGGATGAAACGAAGCCACACTCACACGGGTGAAACGCACAGCAGAAGGGAGAGATGCTGGACTGGAACGAAACGCGCGGCAGGAAGGGAGAGCTCGAAACGCTGGGCTGCAGAGGTAAAACGCAGACACTCACGCTGCGCTGGAATGAAACGCGCAGCAGGACCAGAGAGAGAAACGCTAGGCTGCAGCTGGGTGAAACGCAGCTGAAACGGAAACGCACAGTATAAAAAGAAATTATTTTTGCTGTGCGCGGCTCTGTTCTTTTTTTCGGATTTTATTTTCCCACAGCGTCGTCTTCTTCTTCATTTTTTTATTTTTTAGTTCTTTTCATTGCTTCATTATTTTTTTATTCCGACTGTTTTTGTTCTTCATAGTTTCGGATTTCAGTAGATTTGAGGGATATAGTATATTTTCATTCAGTCATTTTCCTTAGAAACAGTAATTAGTAATGTTGGATTTTAATCTTTTTGAACATTTTGTTAATCTAGAGATGATAGGCTAGATTTTTAGCTTGGGATTCAATGAGTAACCCATGACTATTTGGGATTGGATTTTCTTCCATATTTAGTGCTTTTGATGATTAACTTGATGGATTATATTTCAATGTGCATCTAGAAAATATTAGAGTTCTTTGTTTTTGGTTTAGATCAATTGTAGACGTAAGGCACAATTGATACTTGAACAAGCAACATGACTTTGATGTTTTTCTTTCATTTTTCTAATGATTGTCATATAATTTGTCAAGTAGTTTTATTAAAATAGAAATTGTGGTTCATTGCTATAGGAATGAGAGAATGGTTGAGAGAAAATGAAAAGAGAAGTAAATCCATCACCAAATTAGTGGGCGAAAATTGCATCCCAAGTGTTTGTTTAATTGCTTCTTCCAAGTTTAAGTCAACTTCCACACGATTTCTTTAAATCTCTTTAATCTTAGCAATTTTAGAAAAATAGTTTCTCTTTTATTTTCAGCTTTACTTATTTTTGATCATCCCGACAATTTCACTCATAATCCATTCCACACTCTCTTAGTAAAGAGCCCCATTTAGATGTTAATATTGTTAGCGGTTAAGTTTTGAAATTTATTTCTCGTTTCATATTTTTTGTTCATTGCTAGCTCATTTAGTTTAATATTTTCTTATCATTTTAAACTTTCGTGTCACTCCAAATGGTAATATTTTGTCTTGCGAAAATGAAATGTTTGCTAAATTCTCATTGTCCCTGTGAATTCGATCTTGGGATTTACCCTTGTATTAATTTGACAGCTTCTACGCTTGGAAGTCAAAATTAAAAGCTGATCAGTAAAAACACAAGTATATAAGCATGGTGAGAAATCACCCTCTAAGGAATTACCATCTTTGCAAATCTCAAGTATACATATTTATCACCGAGGCTAGGAACCACCATTTTCTCAAGCACATAAAACTCGTCATATCTCATAATATAAACCCCACAAGGAATCACTTCATCGTTTGAGATATACATGACCGACTTGGGGATGCTTTCTACTAGGTTATTCAACTCAAAGACACACACATAATACGCCCAAAGAATCTCTTGACCAGTCTATCAAGTGAGAGTAATACGGAAGCATACCATCCCGATCATCAAGAGGACCCTTACTCCCCTTATGAAACTTGTGGTAACGTGTCATAGGAATGGCACAGGAACTTTTCTATCCATCCATGATAATTGACACACAATAAGATTCGTGCATCTAAAATTAGAACAGCATTAATCCAAACCATTCAAACCCAACATCTCAAAATTACAGTGTAAAGATAATCCATAAACATAACGAAGAAAATGTATATTAGTTTCATGAAAAGAAAGGAAGAAGTTACAGAATATGCAAGGCTAAATCTTATAATATACCCCCAATATTTACCCCACATTCTCAGTACTATTTTAGAAGCTAACCTACCTCAATAATATTTAAAATACTATGCCAGCATTGACATTGCTCCTCCCATTTCTCCCTTTGAAGTCACTTGCTTTCTTTGACGATTCCGACTCTAACTCTGACTCCGACTTCAAAGAAGCTCAAATACTTACGATCTCAAAAGTGATCTTTTCTCCCTTGTCCAATCCCTTTTATAGGGTGGGACCGTCACGTGTCCTTTTGACTCTAGGCATGCTTGACTAGGAGCCCTTTACGACTCATTTGGTTCATAAACTCATCTCAATTCATCATTATAACTTTTTTAAATTCCAACACAAAATATAATAAACAATTTAACTTTTTCAAATCTCAAAATAATAATAATAATAATAAATAATATTCTAACAATATTTTATCATCTCAACTCAACTCAATTCAACATTCAAACACAGCCTTAGTCTTAGTTGTCCATCTATAGGATGACAGAGACAGAGTGATGGGACAAGGCATGCATGTTCCTGCGGTTTGCCTTCAGTCCAATGCTGAGTCCTTCTCCAAATAAGGGTCTCCCACATGGCGTTGGACCATACCTCTGAGTTCAAATGATATGGCCTAAATATTCGTAATCTCCTTTTTCCACAGACTCACTCCCAATGTGAGCTTTCAAGTGGACTATGGGCCTCTGTGTACGACAATGCTGCCTTCTGAGCAAGCTCATGATATCAAGAAAATCCCTTATGTCCATATCGGATTTGTCCTTGACCGTTGCAACCTTAGGCTCGAAACTCATCCTCTGCACCAACCTTTCTCGCCTTTGTACTGTTGGTGCCTCCTCTTGCTTGACTGGTTGCGGGTGAGAAATATTTTGTATCACCTTGTGCTGAGGTATGTCAACCCAGCCTTCCACATAGTGCTACTCATCCTATTTAGACTAGTTGCATTCTGCAGGCTACCACTGCCTCAGCTTCCATCGTTCTAAGGAAAGGCTATTTTCTTTGCCTTCTACTTGTCTTCAGAAGGTGGTATGTCCCCTTGTGCTAGCTTGGTCCTCACATCGTCCCCTCAAAATTCGGTGAGGACCCTCCCTCAAGATGAAATTCCAAGAGAGGTGATCTAGGTGAGGTGTCCTTAAGGCCCCATTTGGATTCAAAAAGTGTTGCATATCATATCATCTCATCTCATTATTACAACTTTTTCAAATTCTCACACAAAATATAATAAACAATTCAACTTTTTCAAATCCCAATTCAACTTTTCAAATTTCAAAACAGTAATAATATTAAAAAATAATATTCTAACAATATTTTTTTCAACTTTCAACTTCATCTAAAACTATCTCATCTCATCTCTGAATCCAAACCAGCCCTAAGTGTTCTCTATCTACACCGCTTGAGGTGAGGAGCTATCCCCACCTCGATCCACCAACAGACTTCCATCATCAATGACTAGGACAAGAGCTTCCTCCTATCGTCTCCTTTGTCAGCTACTTGGTGCACCCAATCAGCACTACTCTCTTACATCCTAGATCCTCCGCTAGATTCAGCATCGTAGGGCATTGATGAATCCGCACCCTTGTCCTTTTTTTGTTCATCACTGTTTGAGTTGTATATTTCTCCCCATACTATGCTACAGCCATGCCATTGTCATCCAACATTTCCATTATTAAGGCCCTAGCCCTCCAAAAGTTTTCTTCATCTTGGCAACATTCCTACTCTACTTGCCAACATTTTTCTTCTAGCCTCACCGCTTTGCAACATTCTTCCATGAATCGACAAATTATTTATGGTGTAAGAGTTGCCTTTTTGTGTTGTCCTCTTATCTTGCACCATGATTATAGTTTGAGAGCTCTAGGCATTGTATTCTAAAGTGAAATCGAAGGCTTATTTATAGATGCACTCTTGCCTTTGAATTGCACCATGTAAACTCCTATTTCTCGCGTCTCCCCTTTGTACCTTCACTAAGGGTACAATTTTGGATTGTAGGCTTTCTTCCTCGTGTTAATCACTCAGGGTCTATGACTCGCATGAGTCTTTCCTCGTGTTAATCATTCAGGGTTGTTGGTTCTCAAAGCACTTTCTTAATGAGGAAACGGATAGCACGTTATGGATCCCTTCATACTCCTCTGGTAACACCACTCTATACAATACTAGGCCTACCTTATGCAATACTTGATAAGGTCAGTATATCTTGGGCTTAATTTTTCTCTTGGTCCGAATCTTTTTACTCCTTTCATGGGTGATACCTTAAGATACATCCGGCCACCTTCTTCAAAGGTCAACTCCCTCCTCCTTACATCAATGTAGCTCTTCTGCCTACCTTGAGCTGTAGCCATCCTTTCCCCTATCAGTTTGACTTGCTCCCTCATCGCTTGTATGATCTATGGTCCATTCACCCCACTTTGTCCCAACATAAAGGTGATGTATATCTTCTCTCGTACAAAGTCGTGTAAAAGGCCATCTGAATGGGTGCCCGATAGCTATTGTTGTAGGAAAACTCGATGAGTGGGATGTGACATTCCCATGGACCCCTAAACTCCGACACATATGCTCTCAACATGTCCTCCAGCGTATAGATTGTCCTTTATGATTGTCCTTCGATCTATGGATGGTATGCACTACTAAATCTTAGCTTAGTGCCCATCACTGGTCTCGATCCGACCCTATGATCTTGGGTAAGGGTGTAATCGGTCCAGTTTGGTCTGGTTTTAGACAAGAATTTGGATCAGTACTTCCGGTTTTACCAGTTCTGGTCTGGTTTTACAATTTTAATATACTATATT
This sequence comes from Juglans regia, assembly GCF_001411555.2. NCBI lineage: Eukaryota > Viridiplantae > Streptophyta > Magnoliopsida > Fagales > Juglandaceae > Juglans > Juglans regia. The sequence goes on along the minus strand of NC_049911.1, from coordinate 13,165,573 downwards.
ATATATTATATAATATATATATATAATAGTTTATTATAATATATAATACTATAGTGATAATATATTGTAGTATATTATAATATATATTATAATTGTATTCTAGACTAGAGTGATAATACAAAACTATTTTATATATAATTATATATTATATATAAAAATTTATAATATATATTAACTGGTCTGGTCTGGTTTTAAAAAAAGAAAAATTGGAACTGGACAAATTTTGACCAATTTAAAGAAAAATAAAACCGGTACCAGACCGAACCAAACTTGATACCGAACCAAACCCACCGGTTCGCTCTAGTCCGGTCCAGTCCAGTCCAGTCCGGTTTACCAGTTTTTTCTTACAACCCTAATCTTGGGCACTCCGTGGAGTTTAACTATCTCCCTTATATACAACCAAGTTAGCTTACTCAAGGCGTACATAGTAGTAACCAGCAGAAAGTGGGCACTCTTTGTTAATCTATCCACAATTACCCAAATATTACCCAAATATTACCCAAATTGCATCCTTATCACTGGGGTTCAGATTAACCTGACCACATACTCCATAGCTACGTCTTCCCACTTCCACTCTAGAATGGGTAAGGGATGTAAATCTCGGTCGGTCTTTGATGTTCAACCTTTATTCTCCTACATGTGGCACATTTCTCGATGAAGTAGGCAATATCTTGTTCAATTTATTCCCCCCAGAAACCATTCTTCAGCTCCCGAAACATCTTCATGCCTCCACGATGTACCAAATATGGCGAAGAATGGGTTTCGGCTAGTACTCTTTCCAAAATCTCCAAATTAGCCAGAACTACTATTTGCCCTTTAAATAACAACGTTTCATTCTCACATAAACGAAAATGAAAAAGTCATTTATGTGATGCCACCATACCCCTGCTTGGGATGGAACGGAAACTTGGAGTGTCAGGACATGCAACACATGGTTATATACCTCTGTTCATGACACTTAATATGCAATGCATCCTAGTATGCAACTAGCACTATTCAATAATCATAGTGAAATAAGGGTGACTTATAAAATTTTTATACCAGAATGAACTAAACATACCAAAAGATTTATTAACCATAAATAGATACTACATTTACTTAAGAGGTCCACAACGTAAGGCATAAGTTCAAACATAAAGTGGGAAACAGAATCTCCTTAATACAAAAACTACATCCATGTTCCATTGTCAAATAAAATCTCTCATCCACTATATGGTGTATAAAGTCATTGCTATAAATATTAAAATCAAATCTAGCCTCTTCTCAGGATCAGGCTCATCCTCAACCATCTAAAGCAAAAGGTTCATCTTGTTCGTCGTATACCGGTCCTAATACAACTTCTACCATCCTGGGGGAACTGGTGTGGCTGTAATAAAAGTTATTCTAAGTTACGAATTATAAGACTAAGAAAGATGTTCATAATTAAAAAGGGTCAAGAAAATGATATTTACAAAACTGCCCCTACATTTTTCAAAAATGCCACTTAAGCCCTAAATTTTCACTATTTACAATTTGACCCCAAATTTCACAAATTGCACAAAATTCATATTTTCCATGTTCCAAATTCAATATGACTTTAGAATTGCAAGAATCAGATAACTACTATGAAATTTCTACCCAACTCGGGGCATGATATTTGGTGACCATCTTAGTCATTCCGAGCCTATTACTTAAATATATGCATGTGTGATCAAATTTCATCAAGTATAAATCCATGAATATGATCGTGGAATATTTTTATAACCTAGATTCAGTTCACACGAGTTTATCCCAACACTTACGCATTGAATAACACCAAATCATCATAAAACCTTCAAACCTAGTGTATGCATGATGTTTCTAGCTTCTCTTTGTCAATGTGAGTCCTAAAGGCTAAATCCTAAATGAATCATGTATTCTAACTCTACAAATTATTTCTAGATGCTTATCACTCATGCTTTGGAAACTTAGCCAAGATTTCACAAGATAAACTTCAACCAAGTGTAAACCGAAACATGCTTGATGATCAACACAAGATATTGATTTATAAGGCTATCATGACATGTCTTTTTCCTCAAATTTAAACCTCCAATCAAACATTCAAGTCATTAGTAAAACATGTGAGATCATATCAAGACATGTCATGACTAAAATTTCATCCCAAAATAATTTATTCAAATACAACTTCAAATCTGAACCAAAATGCATCCTTTCAAGTTACACCTTATATAACTCAACCAAATCCTCACTCTCATGCCATAATTCAAAGCCTAACATGCCATTATAAAACCCATCATAAGATAAGGCAAGATTACTTATAGAAATCATGGCCCTTGAGTTCTCAAAACTCAACTCACTCTTCACTCACTCGGTTTCACAATACTCTCACACTAGGAGTATGTTGCTCTCATGAATGCTAGGAGAATGCTTGATGAAATTGTGTGAGGAAGTGAGGGGTGAAGGGGGGGTATTTATAGGACTCAATGGAAGGGTTAGAGGCAATGAGGGGCATGGCTTCGAAAGGTGAGGGTTATGAGTGGTGGATGTGGGCAGTGGAGTGTTGAGTGAAAAATTCAGTTGTGTCATGGCTTGGTCAAATGAATAGTGGCTAATGCTTCATAATTATACCATGTTCAAGTGCAATCATGTTTCGATAGGTGCAGGGCTGCATTGGTTCAGAATTGTGAGACAAAACAGACAAAGAAGCAAGTCATGGCTGATGGTTTTGGTTCCTCCCAAATTGTCCAGTTTTGATTCTTCTTTTGTCCCTTCTTCTTAGTCTGATTTGTGGGAAAAATTACCACCATTGAGTGGCCTTCCCAAGTGGGTAAAGAGGTATATGAGTGCTAGTCACTTGACTAGGTTTGAACAGAAAATGAAGGAAGGGGTTTGGTTGCACAAGTTTCAGTCAAAGTGATATTCATCAGCATTCCATTTGCCAATCAGTTTTGATGTTCATGGAAGGGGATTGGCCAAACATAAAATTGAGTGCTTTGAAGCACTTCCTTAGGGTGAAATGGCATAGGTGGTGGCGTGAGGGGGTGGCCAAAATAATTGCAGAAAATCCTTGAAGAAGCATGGGTACTCGGTTGGGACAAAGCTTCATTTCCTAGGTGAAATAGTTGTGATTTTGGCTTGTCTTATGGAATTGATTTTGGCCAAATCTTATGTCTGGTTTTAGGTGACATAATGAGGTTTGAATAGTGTAGAAAATTTTCATGAAAGCTTGTGGAAGACGCGGCTTTGGTGGCTTGTTGAAGGGTTACATTGTTTTGCACCAAGGGTGCCGATTGGTGGGTTGTGGTGGTATTGACACATACTTGCCTCAAGTGAGGTTGGATTAATTCTAATCTTCAATGGTTGTCTAAGAGTGATTCAAAACAAGTGTAAAAGAAAAAAAAAATTCAGATCTAAAATTATGAAGAAAAGGGTCTCAAGAAAACTATGCAAGTTATGATGCTTGAGTTACTATTTATGGGTGAGATGAATAGTAATCTTAACTCAAGTTAGGAGCCTTACTATGGTCGAAAGAGAATCCTAGGGGCGTGTGGTTGGCGCTTGGGTAAAATGGAAATCAATGGTATGGTGTATGTAGGTCTCATATGGAAGAGTGAAATGAAATGCAAGGCTTGGGCTTCAAATGTTGGGTCCTTTATTGGGCCACATAAACAAGTCTTTGTTGTGGGCCTAGAAGTGAACCTTTGCTTGATCTTATGTCCAGATTTATTGGGCCTTTCCTTGGCCTCAATAGTCCACTAGGTTGGGTCCTAACTTTGGGTATTTTCTAAATTGGGCCTATAGCATTGGATCTTAATAAGTTTGGTCCAGTAGTCTTTATGCTTACTGAAGTTGGGCCTAGTATCTTGTATCTAATAAGTTAGGCCCATAGTCTAGCCCTAGGGTTTCGGCCACCATACCCATCCTCACCCACTCACTTGCCACATGTCATTCTAGGGATTTAAGAAGGCTTTAGGTAGTGGGAGAGTCATTTAGGGAATATGCAAAGGAAGAAGAAGGATCCTCATGGGGAAAAGAGAGAGGGGGCGGCACCTTGCTGTCACCACAAGCCTATGTCACTTGTCATGCATCCACACACCCACTTTCTTGGGGAAATGAAGGGACTTCGAGGATTTTATGCTTTTGCACTTAGGGTACATTGAACTTGGATGGAATGGAAGGGACTTAGAGGACTTTAGGGTTTGGCTTGGGGCAAGACACACGCCACATGTCCAATGTGGCCCTTGATCTTCCCAAAGTCATCCAATGATATAAGAAGAGGAAGGGGTTTCGGCCAAGGGAAGGGACCACATGGCCTACATGCAATGGTCCATAAGCAACCAATGGGATTCGTTGGAAAAATCTATAAAATGGGGGAAAAGCCACACACCTAAGGGCTTTTTCTCTTTGCCATTGTCAGATTTCACTCTTTCTCTCTTCCTCTCCACACTCCCCTACCCGCCACTTAGAAGATTTCTCTTTTCCAAGTTTCAAACACCATTTTCTTACACTTTCTCCTCAAGCAAACAAACACTATTTTCTTCCCACAAGCAAGAAGTCATGACTCCAAGCAAAGAAGAATCACACAGTGAGAATCACACTTTCATCCATCTCTTTTCTCAAACACACATACACGCCTAACTCAAAAGTGATAGGAATCTCAAAGGGATTTGAGATCACCAAGAACACACTCACACGAAGGGTTGTTTCAACCTTTGAAATACTCTAGGTTTTTCCCAGTGGGGGGAGACAGAAAAATTGAGGACCCAAATCCTCATTTCTTCTTCAAGCCATCTGGCCATATCACATGCACACCACCCACACATTCATGACCTAGCTATGGTCGAATGAACTAAATGGTTTTATTTTCTAAAACCTCTAGACTAATTGCTTGAAGCACCACCATGAGCAAAATGATGAACCCTAACAACCACACACACACGTCAGATTAAGGTTTGATCCTTTGTTCTAATGAGTTACATCAACTCTATTTCAACTTGTTTATAATAACTTACGACGGATTTGTGGTGAGTAGACCCCCAACCTACCTCGGTTAATATTTGTATATGGTTGCGTGAACTTTGTATTCTAGTTGCTATGTATATACTTGTTACTCCATGATTACATGAATATATATATATATATATATATTTCTTCGATTTGTAGGAGAATATGACATGATCACATGTATATAGTATTTGGCTAGTGTAATGATTTTCCCTGATCAAGTGTGTATAATGATTTGGTTGGTATGATAGTTTTGTCATGATCTATAGTCTATAAGTGATTCGAGTTTGCTCATATCAAAAGACAATTTTTACATGCTTTGTGAACCTTGGAAGTTTCGGACATGTCTATGTGTATATGTTCAGATTGATCATTGTTATTTTGTTTATTATATGTTTTAATTGTTTGCCTACGTAACATTACGGGCATTAACATTGGTCTATGCATATGCATATGTAAAGTCATATTTGCATAATATGACCCTAAAATCATCCACATTGGCTTATACATATCCAAATATTTAGCTACCTATGAACAATGCTTATCCAAATTTGGATAACCACTATTCACCCTACAAATCATATTTTAATCATTATTTTCTCTCTCCTCCCACTCTCTCTCACAATCCTTTCATTTTTTATCTCCTTCAACAACACAACAAACCTTCACTTGCACATTCATTTTATTATTATAATATTTTTGTTTTCATTTTATTATATTTTTAATATAATATATATAAAATTATATTTTTTATTATTGCATTTGCATTATTAATGTCAAATGTATGTAGTGAATGCTAATTGCAAAATATATATAAAAAAATTGATTTTAGCAAAAAATTTATAATAATAAAATATTATTATTTTATTATTATTTTGTCTCAAATATATATAAGTCAATGTGGAAATTTTGCTTGAATGACAAAGTGGATATGCAAAAGAGATGATTTTGCATATGCATATACATAGACCAATGCTAATGCTCTGCATATAAAAGTTCTATTGTTGTCAAGCTATAAACATAAATGTGCTATGCTTGTTTTCATGCGTACACGGCATCTTATATGTCACATATTTTATGAAAAGAAAAAAATGTCTCAAGTCTCATGTCACATGCATTTGGATAAATTATGTTTTTCAAAAAAGGAGTCCGGACATGATTTTATCACAACCCCAAATGCTAGGATGGGAGAATGTCTTGGTGAAACATCTTTATCCACTCTAGAGTGCATATGAATAGAGTGGTAACTTCTAGGTCGACAAAGAACCGTCGGTGTACCACGAATGGATCTTTTTTTAAAAGATGCCGAAGCAAGGTAGCACCTAACCCTAGTGGGAGCCAAGAATAAGGCAAATAACACAACGAAGTACTATTGTGTTATAAAGAATATGAACATGATGTATTCACCACAGTGTACGGACCGTTGGCATACGGTAACTAGCAGGAATACATGGTGTATAGGGGAGCTATGATGTGTCCACCCATGTGTTATATGAAATAAACAAGTCATGAGCTCATATGATATGATATGTGTAATGATCAACATGAAAAAGATGTCAAAGATATTTTTCTGAAAAGTCTAAGGATCTTCATTTCATGTCCTGAAAAAGGTCAAGTTGCATAAGTCAAGTTTTACATCAAGTACATATCCATGCATTCATCTCATGGTTTACCACTGTATGCTTATGTTATATGTTGAATGTTGCGTGTTTATTTCCTGAGATTTCTCGAAATCTCATTGTGGTAGTTTTCACTACTATTCCTCATCTGGAATAGTAGAAGTTGTGACAGGACATGAAAAGATCCGACATGGGGGAACGCAAGAGGTCGATACCCCTGACAGTCATGGAGGTGCCGAAGAGCATTGAGAGCTCTTCTAAGCCCTCCCTAGTTCATAGACTAAAAGTCGCTGACCAATTTATGATTGAGATTTTACAACTCTTCGAGGAGCTAAGGAGGTTGCTTAATCAGGGCAAGGATAAATGAAAGGGTCAAAAAAAAAAAGAGTGGGAGAGAGAGAGAGAGAGAGAGAGCCCTGCTGTTTTGAAAGGGACCATATTACTTGTACTAGAAATGAATTAAGGTTTAAGTTTTTGGGAATGGTCCCTTGTTTTGGGTTGTTTTGAAAAATGTTATGACATGAATGACATTTGGGTTATGATTAGTTTTATGGTACCATGCTCTAATGCAATTGCGTTAAGCAGTACTTAGTTTTATTTGTAGTCTTGATTTATGCATACTGTTAGTTGAAATAGGTGTATTGCATCCTAACTGTCATGAATGGGGTATGTAGCCTTGAGTTACATGGCCCTATGTTTTAGTCTCTGTCCAATCCCTAACGAGGGCTGAGGGCGTCACACTCCGGCTCCGACTTCAACTCCAACAATTGTTTTTAGAGAAACTTCAACTCTGACTCCAAACTTTGAATTCTTTGACTTTGCCTGGAGTTTTGCTCACCCCTATGTAGTGCCATACGTATAAATGGTAAACCAAAAAAAGAGAATTGGACTGGCCAAAACAGGAAAAACCAAAAGTTTCAATTTCAATGATGAATTGGTCTGTATAGGTTCTTAAATATCCAAAATCAGTATATATCGGTTTGGTTTCAAAAAATTTCCAAAATCAGATCAAATCGGACTAGTTACACTCCTAAAAAAGATGACAAGGATTAAGCTGAAGTAATTTTTAAGCCCCACAATGTGAAGAAATAGTCTTTAGATCACACTATGGTTTACGAATATAATATGGTATAGAATCATTAGTTATGTTGCTTATAAGGTTTTTTTTTTTTTTTTTTGGTGCAGTTAGTTATCAGCCTAGGAATGGTTCGAACAAAATGATCTTACTCAATTGATGGGAACCACAGTTTGAGCCTCAAAGAATGCATCAAGCAAGATATGTGTGGCCAACTAGAAATATATGTAGGATTTTAGTGAGGCGCATATCTATGCCATCAACAAGACAATAGCCACTGTATTTGACTCTGTTGTACTTCCCACTTTTTCACATGATATATATCCATGTACTTCACTAACTTTATAAGTGTGTTTAAATAGATTCTTGGATCTAGAATCAAAGTTTCGAATTTCGTTTTAGAGACCGTCCTGATTGAAGTACTGGAATGGAATAATTTGATACTGGTACATTTTAGTGTACCGTTTCAAGATAGTCGTTATATAAATAAATTATACAAAACAATTATATATCAATAGAAAACAAATTTGGTTAACATATAAATATCATAAGAATAGGTCATACGCTTAACATATAAATAAATTCGATTAAAAAAAATAAAAAAGTTTGTACATGGCGATGAGCTTGGACCATCTCCCAGAGTTATCAACCCATTTATTCTAGAGAAATGCATGGGATCACGATTTTGGGTCCCAAGCATACCGAAACTTTTTTTTTTTTATTTAGTAATTAAGTGTCTTTAATGATTTTTATTTTTTATTAAATATTTAAAGATAAAAAAAAAAATTTAGGACCGAACCGGTATGCACCGATTTTGTATTTTCAAAAATTGATTACACAACGATTACCCTCCTAAATCGGTACCTCCGATTTTACTGGTTCCGGTCTAGTTCGGTCCGATTTTTCGATTTTAATAAAATATAAATTTATTATAAAAAAATCTGTTTTTTTCAAAAATAAAAAAAAATAAAAAAAAAAACTGCTTTAAAATGTTATTAGTATATATATTATGTTTAAAGCATATGATCAACGATACTTTTTTAATTTGGACATGATCTAAACATTTCGGATCGGAATACCAGAATCCGGCTGAAATAGACCTGGTCTATTTCTTAGTAAGCTAATCTTTAGCATCACAATTACTATCAACGGTACTTTTTTAATTTGGACATGATCTATCATTTGGACATCCTAACTAGCTATCTTTTCCCAATCAGAATTACTATCTGTCCTAAATTTATTTTGATATTCTTATAGCCCATCCTTGGTAGCTATCATTTGTAATATTCTATCATTTGTAATATTGCACTAATTGTCATGCTTAAGGACTAAAGAATATGTTGTATTTTCACATAACATATCATTTGTAATAGATTGGTAAATACAAATGTACTACAAGTGTGGATGATATAAGTTTTGTTGGTGTAAAATTGTTGTGCTTTTGGATTAAGTGCACCTGTCACATTATCTTTGGCCAAAATCAAGGACTTGTAGCAAAAACAATAGTGGAAAAAAAAATTTAAAAAAATTGGTTTTCAGGCAATAAACCCCTAGCAATTGCAATAAAAGAGATTATTACCTATGCTAGCAATTACTGATGTCAATCAGGAAAGGCATAAAAGTATTATAATTTCTACCGACAAGTTTCGCAAAAATGATAGCATTGCTAACAAGCTTTGATTCCTAGAAAATACATTTTCAGACAAAAAATAGAAAATTAGACCATTACTATCGACAGCACCAATTTAGGACTGTTCATCGGAGCCGAATTTTTTCTTGGCCCAGTCCGGAACCTGAAAACATTACTCGGTCCGGTCCGGGATGGAAAGGAGTACCGTGTGTCCCTACTCTGGGACGACTATCTAATAATCACCCCTCTGGTGCAGTTGTTGCAACAGTGTCTATCAGAGAGTCAGTTGTTGCTGTAATCAAATATCTTGACAATTTTAGCGAGTAAATGATATAAAGCTTTTTTTTTTTTTTTTGTCTATTTAATAAAAGGAACAACATTTAAATTGAGCATAGTTAGAATTAAAGGAACAGAACAAGAGAGAGTAATGACCCAACACATTTCGCTCTAATTTTTTGATAAAGAGGGACAGAAAGGAGAAAACTTTAAATATGCAAATAAGGAAAAACCAATAGACAATAGATATAATATCACAGAAATCCTTTTATTTCTATTATATAGCTCTATTTTGTCGTAAATAAAATTTTGAATCTCAAAATGTATTCCATAGGGCATGAAGCAGAGGAAAAAAAATAACGGTCTTTTTATTTCCTTTCCATTCCCCAACTTCCCCCAAAAAAAAATACATGTTTTCTTCTTTGGGGAACTAGTTTATTCGCATTCCTTCCAATTTAAATGCTCATTGAAACTTGTCAGAATATGCATAATGTAGCTGTCCTTCCTACAAATCTTTTTCACTTTTAATATCAATTAGGTTTTGTGCTAATATTCTATCAAGAAGTGCTAAGACCTTCCAAAAGTAAAACTCACAAACTAATGTGGTAAGCTTTACTTTTCACACATCATATGTTACAACAAAAATTGTTTTATAATTTAATGTACCATATTAGTTGTCCTTCCTACAAATCTTTTTCACTTTTAATATCTATTAGGTTTTGTGCTAAGACCAGAAAAAGATTTTCCAACGGTAAAACTCACAAACTAATGTGGTCACACATCATATGTTAGATCTACTTTACAACAAAAAGTGTTTTATAATTTAATGTACCACAACAAGCCATATTAGTTGTAAGCTTTACTTTTGTGAACTTTCTTTGTGAACCAAACGTTTCTCTATTCTTTCTTGTCACATAAAAATTGCATGTTTTAACCAAAAGTATATAAAAAATGATAAGATTAAATCATCTTCCCATGAATTGATGGATGAAATTTCTAAAAATAATATAATCAAATTCCCCTGCCGCTATCAAACATTGAGTAGAGAGAGAAATGGAGAAAGCTCAATGGGGGATAGTTTTAAGAACATGTACCCATTCCCAAAGCAGAAAGCTCAACCTCATTGTGTTGCTGTATTTACCTCTGCATCAAACAAAATATGAGTTACATTAAACTACTTGTAGAGGGATTATTATAAATAAAGAATTGCAATTGATAAAGTTCTTGTTCACTTACATGTCAAGCAAGCCCTATTTCTTATATTGAAAAGAACAGAGTTTTTACATATATGTAAACTACTTATAGAGAAAGAGAGGAAAAACAAATTTGATTCAATTTTTACATGTTTTCAGTTTTTACATGTTTTCCAGCATTTTGGCCAATTTTGGTTCAATTTCATGTTAAGCCTCATCTAATTCTTACGTTGATGTAAACCACTTGCATTGGCATGCATTCAATTCAGAGAGAGCCAGTTTTCTTTTCGTTCCACCATAATCATATTCAGTTGAATCTAAAACAAGATTTTCTTTCTACATATAATTGCAATAATCGTCACATTTACATAGATCAAGAACGATGAACAAAACGAGATTTTTTTCTACATCACATTTTCCAGCATTTTGGCCAATTCTGGTTCCAATCGTTGTTATGAAGCTAAGGCTGATGCGGTGCCGTTTGATGGCCAGCCATACGGTGCCGTTCTAATAAGGATAAATCTGGGCATTTTATTTTACGTTCCTTTATTATGCGTTGTAATAAAATGTGGTCCACATCTCTTTTAATTAGTAAGTTCTAGAAGTAGTTTTTTAAGGGTCAAGTGTGTCTTTTCCACCAAATTCCGTTAGGATGATGGCTGTAAAGGGATGCAAGGACTGTGTAGTGGGTATTCGGACAAACATTGAGCAGTACTGTAGTGTTTCTTTGGAGGAATTGGGACCTCGAATCCCCAAGGCGTGATCACCTTTTATCTTCTTCATCTTCCTTATTTTCATTTCTTCATTTTTACAAACAGTTCATACGCAAATCTACCATACACCATAACGATTACATCATACCTAGCCTCAACAGCACCCTAACAAATTGGTACCAAAGACAGCCGATCCAATGGCTGATGGAACACGGTCCAAGCACCACCAAGAACTTCTGCAACAACAGGTCGACACCCATGAAGAGCAGCTCCAGGAAATTCAGGAACAACTTGGTCAAATGGCTGATATGATGAGGACTGTTGTGGCCAACCAGACTCATCAACGAGAGCAGCATAATGAACGTGAGCTAGAACTTCATGAGGGATGGAGGAACTTTCACAGGGGAGTCCGCATGGAGTTTCCAAATTTTGAAGGTGGGAATCCTGCAGCATGGGTATTTAAAGCACATCATTATTTTGAATATCACCAAACACTACCGGCACAACGACTATTGATGGCATCCTATCACATGAATGGTAAGACACTCATTTGGTATCAAGATGCACTTGAGAGTGCTCTCTTTAATAACTGGGAAACTTTCACTCGAGCGCTTCAGATACGCTTTGGGCCCATAGCTTCTGATGACCCCATGGAAGCATTAACATGCTTAAAACAAACCACCACAGTAGCTGCTTATAAGGCTCAACTTGAGTCTTTGTCGAATAGGCTAAGAGGCCTTCCTGAACATCATAAATTAAGCTATTTTCTAAGCGGCTTAAAGGATGAAATCTGCCTCCCTATTCGGATGCTTAGTCCTATTAACTTGAACGCAGCCTTTGGACTAGCAAAAATCCAAGAGGAATACTTATTGAGCACTAGAAAACCATGGAGACCATTGGGTGATTCACATCAGTTTGCTCATAAGGAAGGGGGTCATTTTCATGGACAGCATAGTGGTAACTCTAAAGCATTAGTTCCTTATACACCAACAAAGAAAGTATCATCGATGCAAATGGAGTAGAAACGACGAAAGGGCTTATGTTACCATTGCGAAGAAAAATGGAACCCTACTCATGTTTGCAAGCAACCTAAGCTCTATTTACTTCAAGGAGAAGAAGAGACTACTGATGACAAGATAGAAGAAGAATTTTATGATTCTAAAGACATCGATGATAAGGGAGATCCTAACTCAGATGATGCCCCTGAAATTTCACTCTATGCAATAGCAAGAACCCCAAATGCTAACACCATGCATTTGGCTGGGCGGACTAAGGGCATTTCAATGGTGATATTGGTCGATTCTAGGAGTACCCATAACTTCCTAGAACCCTCCATTGCCAAACAAGCTAAACTTCAAGTGGAGGGATCGACCCAACTTTCAGTTCGCGTAGCTAATGGGGAAAGTATAAACAGCACTGGTCTATGCAGCAAGTTGGATTTGTCAGTGCAAGGTAACACGTTCTCCTCTTCATTTTTTCTGTTATCGTTGGGTGGTTGTGATGTTGTAATGGGCGTACAGTGGCTTAAAACTTTGGGCCCGATTATGTGGGATTTCTCAAAATTGTCTATGAAATTTTTCTATGACGGCAAGAACTTTTGCCTCTAGGGTATTCCACTTAGCACTTTGTCATTTGAAGGAAGTTCTAAATGGTGGAAAACTGAAGTGACTAAGGGCAGGGGGTTATTCTTACAATTACTCTCTGTAACTTGTGAGAATTCTCAAGATACACTAAGAAGAGACCTACAAGCAGTGCTGGACAGATTTTCTATAGTATTTGATGAGCCTAAGGGTCTTCCACCCTCATGGCTACAAGATCATAAAATAATTTTAAAAGAAGGAACCCCACCAATTTCTACTCAACCCTACTGTCACCCCCATTACCAAAAATCAGAAATTAAAAACATAGTGAAGGACCTTTTGAATTCATGAGTCATACGGCCGAGTTCCAGCCCTTTTTCTTCACCCGTTCTGTTAGTCCGCAAGGCGGATGGAAGTTGGAGATTGTGTATTGACTATAGGGCTTTGAACCAGCACACGGTAAAGGATAAATTTCCAATACCAATCATAGATGAACTGCTGGATGAGTTGTTTGGTGCTGTGGTGTTTTCAAAATTATATTTACGATTCGGTTATCACCAGATTCGTGTAGTACCAGAGGATGTTGCAAAAACAACGTTTTGCACGCACGAAGGACATTACGAGTTCTTAGTAATGCCCTTCGGACTAACCAACGCCCCAGCCACTTTTCAAGGCTTGATGAACAGGGTCTTTCAACCATTTTTTAGGAGGTTTGTCCTTGTATTTTTTGACGGTATACTCATTTACAGCAGGTCGTGGGAAGATCATTTAATCCATTTGCAACAAGTTCTTGACTTATTACAGGACAACCAGCTATTTGCCAAGCAATCAAAATGTAGTTTTGGGGTCAAGGAAGTTAATTATTTGGGCCATGTTATTTCCGTGGAAGGAGTGAAAACCGATGGGTTAAAGATTAGTTAGATGCTGAAATGGCCTATGCCAAAAAATCTGAAATCTTTAAGAGGGTTTCTTGGACTAACCGGCTACTACCGGAAGTTCATCTTTAAGAGGGTTTCTTGGACTAACCGGCTACTACTGGAAGTTCATAAAAAACTATGGCATCATTGCAGCACCTCTTACTACCCTATTAAAAAAGAATTCTTTCAGCTGGACCAATGAGGCAACCCAAGCTTTTAACCACCTAAAAGAGGTAGTTTCACATCCTCCTGTTTTAACACTTCCAGATTTTTCTAAGCATTTTACTATTGAATGTGATGCTTGTGGAGTGGGAATGGGTGCTGTTTTAATGCAGGAAAGAAGACCGGTGGCTTATATGAGTAAGGCGTTAAAAGGGAAAGCGCTATTGCTATCCACATATGAAAAAGAACTACTAGCCTTAGGGTACGTTTGGGTGTTGAAAAGTGTTGAGAAGTGTTGAGAATGTTTGTGAATAGTTATGAGTAGAGATTGGAGTGAGTTTGTGGGTCCCATTGAGAGTATTTTGAGTTGTTTGGATGTGTGAAGTATGTTGAGTTGTTGACTTTTGAGTAGGTAGTTGAAAAATGTGTGGGTCCCATAAATATTATAGTGATTTTATTTTTAGTAATAAATATTATAATGATTTTATTATAGTGATTTTTTAATATTAATAAATATTGTAGTGATTTTATTTTACTTTTATATATAATAAAGATAAATATTATTAAAAATAATATTTTTTTATTTATATATAATATAGATAAATATTATAATAATTTTATTTTCATATATATAATAGTCATAAATATTATAGTTTTGCTAAATTTTTATTTATATATTATAGTGATATTATTTTTTATTTATATACAATAGTGATAAATATTATAGTGATTTAATTTTTTATTTATATATTATTGTCAAAATATTGCTTATTTATATATAATAGTGATAAATATTATTACGGGTGTGCAAAATTCTAAAAATTCCGACTCCGTTCGTGACTCCAGAATTCGGAGTCGGACTTCGGAGTAGCTCCGAATATCTATTCGGAGTCGGAATTCAACAAAGGAATAGCTCTAAATAATAGTGATTTTATTTTTTATTATATATTATAGTAATTTTTTTATATATTATAGTGATTTTATTTTTTCTTTATATATTATAGTAATTTTATTTTTTCTTTATATATTATAGTGATTTTATTTTTTATTTATATATTATAGTGATTTTATTTGTTACAAATTTTATATATAACACAAGTGCCTATATCAAAATTATTTGAATGGACGACCGGGACAATAACATATTCAAAATTATTATGCATTTCGTAATTTGTTTTGTATCATAGGAAATTGTTTATATAAAAATTTATAAAAAAATCAATCTTTTTCTAAAAAACATGTTATGATGACAACTTGCAACTGCGCTATTATAATAAAAATTATAATTAGTTCATACATGCAAAAATCCCAAAATATAGAAAACATAAGAAATTCCAACATTTGCAAACATGTCCAAAAAAAATAAAAACATACAATACAATCAAATAAAAGCAAGTGTGAATGGGCCTCCCTATGTGCCCACATATTTATTGCGATAGAGTCTCTGGTACCAGCCATGGCTTGTGCTGAGGCAGATGACATGTCAGGCATATGTGTTGAATGGTCCGGGTTATCCTCAACAGTTTGTCCTTCAGCAAGATTCGGATTATTAAATTTATGCCATATCTTATCATTTGGTATAATTGATCGAATAATGTTATGCATGACACAACATGCAATGACAATATACCGTTGTCGTGTCACCTTGTATGGGTTCATTGATTTCAAAATTCGAAATCGTTTCTTTAGCACACCGAATGTACGCTCAATCACATTCCGGAGGGAAGAATGTCGATAATTAAAATAATCTTGATATCCAGATAATGAGCTATTGTTATGCCGGTCAGACCTATGATACCGCACCCTGGGGTACGGGGGCATAAACCCCCGTGTGCACACAAAGGCGGAATCAACCAAGTAATAATAACCTAAAAACCAAATCACAAAAAAACTATCATAAGGGAATCATACGTTACATCATGACAAAAAATGCTAACTCAATAAATAATGGGTAATAATTCTTACCCTCAGGAGGCAATGGGAAATCGATTCCTGGACGACTCAATGCATCCATAAATAGGCGTGCATCATGGGCAGTGCCTTCCCAGAACGTATATGAATGTGAATTTCATGTCGAAATCACAGGCTGCCAGTACATTTTGGCTAACTTGTTGATGACGAGACAGATACGCGTTAGTTGCCTCGGCAGGCACACTGCATCGATATAAGTACCGTTAATTGCACCAATACATTTCTGCAATCATATATTGAAAAATTGTGAGTTATCCCATTTTTAATAAAATTGGACCAACTATGGTCTCTTAATTTTGAACCATATATTTGATTTTTTTAAAACCAGAGTAAGAATATTTTTTACCTCAAACCATGGATAATGTTTTGGATTGCCTTGAATATATGGTGCTACCCCAGTAGTATGTGTAGGTGCAATTACATCAAGAGCAATATTACATAGGGCAACCATCACTACATACACATGCCGATTAACTGTTTCAGTAGAGTGTTGAAATCGGTCGGCTGTGATTTGTTGAACTTTGGCATGTGCGACTGTGTATGTAAACATTGCCAAAGCTTCCTCCACAGAAACCTCTCTTGTTGATGTTAGATATTCATTCGCCCGCAATGTATTGCATAACGCTTCAAATGCATATATCTCCATCCGAAATAAGTTCCAACAGTTATTCGGATGTCCATTGAGAATTGCAATTATATAGTCTCGTCCACGTAAGCCGATATTGTGTTCTGGCATTCGCTCAAACACTGGCAATGCGCTCTCCTCTGCTGCTGCGATTGTAAACATAAACATGTTATCCCAAATCGAATCATCACGCATCCTCGTACGTAGGTATTCGTCCCACATTGGAGGCTAGTTACTACTAGATGCTCCACGTCTCCGCCAAGCTTTGTAATCGTCATGGCTTGGAGGTTGGTTACCACTTGAGCCAGCTTCGGTGGGGTTATTTGCCTCTACTTACGGTTCATCATCTGACTCATTCCCAACATCCATTCTGTTGTGTGAAAATTGATTAATAATGATTTAACACTTGATCAATCCTAATAACTAGTAATTCTTTAATAGAATAACAATAAAACACAAGCCAAATAATTGAAGTTAATAAATTATAAGCATTCATAATCCAAGGTAATTATAACATGTTCATCTAAACCGTTGTCCATAAATCAATAAACAACAAGCACAATAAAAATGTTTACCTAAGCAGCTCATAAACAACAATGTCAATGACAAATAATATCCGCAAACATAAAAATATAATTTTCCCGACAAGAGACAAGCTACGTCACTGCAACCCCCAGATCCAATCAATTTTGCGGTTCGATGACATCATTAAGAATGCTTCAACTGCCTTGTCATGCATAAACTTTTCTACTGCTTTGTTATATTGATGTGCAGGGAGCGGCGGGGTAATCTCATCCAAAAACTTCATAGCAACACCTAACTTGCTATATGATGCATCCAAACCAAACTCAGTCTCATCGCCTTTGCTTCGCTTTCTACTACATTCTTCTAAAAACTGCTTATCCAACTCATTTCTCATTGCGGCGGTGGCGGCCATAACTTCCAAAGTTTTGCTAAATTGTGGGGATATGCTACTTCGAACCGGCTCCCTTCTTCGACGATGAGCTTGTCTGTCTCCCAGCTGGCGCATCGATGTTTGGCCCATCGATATCTATCGGCACGTCCGTGGCAGTTCCCAGTACGGGGCCCCTTGCCCTCACCTCCTCCTCAAGTCGGTCCTCCTCCTCACTCGTAGGGGGTTGCTGCGTCGACGCAAAATGGCAAACACCCGTCGCCACCGGCTGCCCAAAAATGGTGCATAGTAGATCGTAGTCTCGACAACCATTAGTCTTGAATTTCCTCCATTGACTACGCACCTAGCCCAAATAAAAAACTTATATTATAATTGTCATATACACTAGAAAACAACCTGAAATCAATCGAAGCATATAACTCGAACATGGACCCAACAAATTAAACTATTCTTCATAATTGTTTTACTTTTATTACGTTAGCCCAATGTTCGTCGGTGGCAATTACAGTTTTTGTATGTGGATTCCAACCCATTCCTGTTTGGCCCATTAAATCCGTGAACATTCGTAGCCTCTGCCTCAAGCGAGTGATTTTCCCCCTAATTTGTGAGGCATCAATTGCCTTCCTCCCAACTCAAGACAGCTGTTCTGCAAGTCTCAGATGATCACGGTTGGTGATCTTCGACCCAACCAATTTTCCTTCAATGGTCTCTTGGTAGAGAACGTCTACGAACATCTCCTCCAATCCCTCGGTCCACAACTCGTGATCACGCTGGACCTCAGACTCATCCATGGAGTGCTGCTCATTGCAAACATAAGTATGCGAGCTAATCCAATAAAATCACATATTCTCTAGGTAGTAGTTGACTAGTTAAAAGAATGTTCATAATATTTCTTCCAAAATGTGAAATAATAATAAATATGGTTTCACTAAAATATTCACATACAACTTTAACTCACATATTGGTACCATGGTAAAATAACATGGTACCAATGTTCCCTTGATAGCACTAATTAGAATAGTAACATACTTGTTTTACTAATTAGAATAGTAACCTAATTGTTTCACTAATTAGAATAGTAACATATTTGTTTTACTAATATGGTACCAATGTTAATTAATAGTCCAATGTATATGGTAAAAATCATGTGTACAATTAATAAGGCAAAAATACAAATTAAAATAGTCTAGTGCTTTGTAAACATCATGGCAACTAATAGCCCAATGCGCATGGATCCATTTTTAATAAAAACAAATATTCATACCTCCCTCGAAGCATGCGTTGAAGATCTGAGATAGTATCGCTGTAATAGATAAACCGCAAAAAAAGTCAGGCACAAGAGAAGCAATTTAAGTAAAATGAAATGCTAAATTGATGGTTTACATTTGAAACCAATATGGGTTTATTGAATTGAATGAAATTCTAAACCCATATTGGGTTTATTCAATCAAAATCCAAATAAAAACTGGTGTTCCCAATCAAAATCCATATTGAAAGCAACAATCCTATATTAGTCCAAATTGAGAGAGGAAGGGGGAGTCCACAGATAAATAGGGCGGAGCAAATAGTACCATTCCAACTAATAATGTGTAGGTGCAGATTTTTTTTTAGACCAAATAAAAACCGACGTTAATCAAATTGTATGCCATAGTAGGCAATTGGACAGATATACATCTGAAACTAGATGAAGCAGAATCTGTTTGCTTTAAAAACAGCATACATACAGGAGCAATTCTGTTTGCTTTAAAAACAGAAGCCAATTGTATAATAAAAAGTCCAGAATTCTGTTTGCTTTAAAAACAGAATCTGTCATCAGTGAGGTTTGCGCCAACTAGACTTGCACAAAGAGCAGCTGAATACATCTTCAATTCAGTATATTTCGAACTTAACTAAAAACAAAGAAAAACCAAGTAATGAAATGCATATAATTTTTTTTATTTTTAAAAAGAGAATCTGTTGTCAATGATGTTTGCAGCTTTCTTTATGATATATTTGATAGGTAGTTGGTCAATATGAAATCTTTACAGCAAACAAAGCTCTATATAATATATATATATATATATATATAAATTACCTATATATATATATATATAATATGACAATTTTTCGTAGATTAGGTTTTGGAGGACCTGTGTTGGGATAGGCAAACAAGGTAGTTGGTCAATATGAAATCTTTACAGCAAACAGAGCTCTATATAATATATATATAAATTACCTAAATATATATATATATATATAATAGTTAATAAAGCAACATTCATGTTCTGAGTTCACAGTGCAGGGGAGTCCAACAAAAACAGATTCATTTCAAACACAACAAACCAATATTAGCTTGATTTCATGTCATAAAGCAATATTCAAACAAAAACAACATTCAAACACAACAAACCAATATTAGCTTGATTTCATTCAAATCAAAAAAATATTTATGTTCTGAGTTCACAGTGCAGGGGAGTCCAACAAAAACAGCTTCATTTCATTCAAATCAACATAATCTACGATTGTAAAAAATAAATTATCTCAAACACCATAGATTAATGTTTGGCTTATAAGCAGTTCCCACTCCTATTCTAATGTACATATCACTATATATAGTTTCGAATAAGGAGGGTTTGAGTTTAAAGTAAAATAGGAAAATATCTCATGGATCAATCTAAGATAAGGGTTATCTAGTTATGGATATATTAGTGGGAGAATAATTCGAAATAGTGTTTTTGGGTATGATGTTCTTGAGGGAGACAGTAAAGTTGAAACCAAATCTATAGGCTATAGGGCTATATATATATATATATATGTTTATATATATATATAAACATGTTTAGTTAGAATTAGTGGAAGTGGCCATGACAGCCATTACCGAGGCACCGAATGGATTTTCCATCCATTATCCACCACTAAAGAGCTGGCTGTGCACTTTATGCTCTATGTATTGGTTGGAACAATGGAACAATGGACATACTAATTCTGAAGTTAGACATCAGAAAATGTGTTGGTTTAAGGGGAAAAAAAGGCTAACAACAATTGGGCAGCTAATTGTCTATTAAATTCGAATGTTAGGAGCAAGATAGTAGAGCATAGAGCATCAGAAAACATGTTTTGTGCATGTTTTGTGCAACAGCACAGAGAAATGAGAAATGATTGGTTTTCAAATAAATGAAGAATTTTTAGTTATAACAACATTACAAAAAAATACAATAAAAACCATTTCATATCATCCTTGTGGAGGAAAAGACAAGCAGCTTACTATAAAGAGTTATGCTTAGAAGCCGTGGTGTAAACACACTTGTTGTGGGATTCATTATAATTATAAAAAAATTTCAAACATCAATGCTTTTAGGAAATAACTAAAGAGTTATGCTTGCAAATAGACTTACTGCTATAAATCTACATTTACCATAAAAAAATTCCAAACCTTGTGTCTATTTTATCTCTATGAAGCCCAATCATTCATACCCAAAAATTACATCTCTAAGTTCTAAGGTGAAAGGTTCTGTTAAACTTCAATAAATTATTCAAACACTCCTAGGAAAATAGTAACGATCATGGAAAATGCTCAACCCAAATGTCCAATCCCTTCGTATTTTCACTGCATATATCAGTAAGAATTAGAGGGAAAAACCTCCCAACTACACCTGAGTTCTCCTTATGAAATGTAGTATATGATATTGTCCAATAGGAAACATATTTCTGATACAGCTTTTTTGCCATTGTCCCTATGGTGCAGAAGTGAAAATAGCATTTATACCACATGTTTCCTAACTCCATACTAGTTCTAACAGAATACTCAAAAAAATGCATGGCCTATCTACTCAACTAAGGCCTAATCCCAACCCTAATCTGATCATCTGTTTTGGCTTGTTTAAACTGAAGTAAACATGGCTTTATCCATCCGAAATAAGTTACAATACAATAGTAAGCGGGGTGCTTTATCTCTTCCCTCCCAATGTTATTATTTTCTATGACTAGCGATATAAATCCTCAAATAAACAAACAAATTACAAATCCAAGTTAAGAAATTTAACAAAGCCAAGGCTCAGTTTTCTTGTGTTATCGTTAATGCCATAACACAAAATTGAAAGCCTACTGAACAATACCCAAATCAGTAAGTATAGAAATAGTTCAGTGGCTCATAATTTCTGCAATCATAAAAATTTCCAAATATCTACCAAATTAATAGAAGACATGCCCATGGAAGCAGATTCAGTAAAGTAGAGAATAGGGATTGGATTTGTAGTTACCTTAAAGGATCACGTCTGAGGCCCCGTGATGAATAATGTGGTGGGATGAAATCTTGAGTGTTGTTGCTTTCGAACCCTAGACTTCGATTGGCTGGTACGTAATGTGGCTTTGGCCATGGGTGGTTTATAGTTATCAGGAAAATGTGGGATTCTAGGGGCACGGGTTGAGGAATCGAATCTTCCTCAGACAAAATACCCTGCCAAAACCCAGTGATATCGAAATCGTTCAGTAGAGATGGGATGGAGCATGGAGCACGCGTTCGGTGAGGGAGCAGCGAATCACGATGGAGAGATTCGATTCCCAACTCATCAGGTTCGCGTACTACATTGTGGACACAGAGAGAAAGGGAGAGACATGAAATGGTATTGCAGAGAGGGAGATAGAGGTCGAGTACGGGTGAGTCTTTGGTTCACTGTGGGGGGATTCTCTCCCAGCTGTGCGAGGACGACTCGGGTGATTTGGGGAAGAAGACCCTGCGAAGGATGAGGGGATGTTGTCCTCGGGGGCAGACTTTTTTCTTTTTACCATTGAGCTCAGTCCTTCGAAACACAGTAGAGTCACATGGGGTTGAAAGTTATTTACAAATATTCTAATCTGTTTGGATGGTGGAGTATCTCTATCCGTACAAGAACTATCAAGAATAGCTGAGAGTAGTTGGACACCCAAACAGACCCTTAGTCACGGCAGTGCAACGATGGAGGCCTTACTTGTTGGGTCAGTCTTTCATTATTAAGACTGACCAACAAGTCTTGAAGTTTTTACTTGAGCAGAAAATAGGCACGGCAGCCCATTAAAAATGGCTTACAAAGCTCATGGGGTATGATTTCTCCATTGAATATAAAAAGGGCAAGAAGAATAAAGTTGCGGATGCCCTTTCAAGAAGGGATGAAGATAAGGAACAAGGGGAGGGGTATTTAGCCATGGTATCATTTCCCATACTAGATTGGCTGACGGAACTAAAGTTGAGTTATTCTTCCTCAGCCGCGATGGTGACTTTACTGGACAAGTTGCAGAACAAGTTAGAGGTGCCTAAGGGATACTCTATTCAACAAGGTATTATTTTAAAGCGAGGTCGTATTGTGTTGGTACATGATTCTGATTTCAAAAATAAAGTCCTCCACTATATTCATGTTAATCCTCATGCGGGCCATACGGGTTACCTCAAGACATATCAAAGGGCAAAAAGGGATTTTTTTCTGGCAGGGAATGAAGAGAGACATAAAGCAGATGATCCGAGAATGTGATATTTGCCAAGTAAACAAGACTGAAACCGTGCCTGTTCCTGGACTATTGCAACCTCTACCCATACCTAGCCAAGCTTGGTCAGACATTGCACTAGATTTTATTGAGGGTTTACCCCTCTCTAATGGATTCAGTGTCATCTTGGTGGTAGTGGATCGCTACACCAAATATGGACATTTTTTTGCCCTAGCACATCCCTATACTGCGCAGCAAGTGGCTCAAATCTTCCTGGATGGGGAATTTAAACTTCATGGTCTCCCTAAAACGATTGTTTCAGATCGTGACACAATATTCTTAAGTTCTTTTTGGTGGACTTTATTTACACTATAGGGGACCACACTGAGTTTTAGCTCAGCTTACCATCCTCAGTCGGATGGTCAGACAGAAGCACTCAACAAGTGCCTTGAGACTTATTTAAGATGCTATATTGGCACTAAACAACTGCTGAAGTCTAGAGAAGCACTCAACAGGAACCTCTTCCACCGATGTTGTTGATCAACTGCTGAAGCCTAGAGAAAACATTAAGGAACTGTTAAAGGAAAATTTAGAGTGGGCTCAAAATCGCATGAAGTTGTTTGCTGACCGTAAAAGAACCGAAATGAGCTTCGAAGTGGGTGATTGGGTTTACCTGCGCTTCCAACCCTATCGCCAGAAATCAGTGGCCCTCCGCAGGAATCTGAAACTTTCGTCGCGATTTTTCGGGCCTTTCCAAGTGTTGCACAAAATCGGAACTGGGGCATATCGTCTGGACCTACCACCATCTTCAAAAATCCATCCAGTATTCCACGTCTCATGTTTGAAGAAAAAGCTAGGGTTTCAGATCCAACCTTTACCAACCCTTCCTCCAGTTGATAAACATGGGGATCTTCAACCTGAGCCGGAGATCATACTCAATCGACGCCTTAAAAGGCAAGGGAACAGAGCGCTGACCGAGGTACTGGTGAAATGGTCGAGGGCTTCCTCCGAGGATATTACGTGGGAACCATTGTGGAAACTTCAAGAACTTTATCCCCACCTTGTGGGCAAGGTTCTTTAAGTGGGGGAGAATGTTATGGTCCAGCTCGGGTGGGTTAGAAGGTGAAGACCCAGAGTAGGCGAAGGTGGAAGAAGCAACAGGTGGTGTCGGGCAGAACTGAGAAGTGTCGAAGTGAAGTCTTGAAGTGATGAAGCTAAGGCTGATGCGATGCCGTTTGATGGCCAGCCATATGGTGCCGTTCTAATAAGGATAAATCTGGGCATTTTATTTTACGTTCCTTTATTATGCATTGTAATAAAATGTGGTTCACGTCTCTTTTAATTAGTAAGTTCTAGAAGTAGTTTGTTAAGGGTCAAGTGTGTCTTTTCCACCAAATTCCGTTAGGATGATGGCTGTAAAGGGATGCAGGGACTGTGTAGTGGGTATTCGGACAAACATTGAGCAGTACTGTAGTGTTTCTTTGGAGGAATTGGGACCTCTAATCTCCAAGGCGTGATCACCTTTTATCTTCTTCATCTTCCTTATTTTCATTTCTTCATTTTTACAAACAGTTCATACGCAAATCTACCATACACCATAACGATTACAAGCCATTAATTCACCATCCTTACTTACATCATACCTAGCCTCAACAGCACCCTAATAATCGTTTACTGAATTTTGAGCATTGTCTTCCGCTGAGGAAAAAAAAAAATTGTTGGTGCAAAATCATAGATTAAGAACAACAAAAGAACCAAAATTAGATGGCATCTCACTCATCTAGCACAGATTTACTTCCCTTTAGTATCCTACATTTTCCTAAAAGCCAAACAAAACCAAAATAAACAATAAAATAAATAGATACATTTAAAAAGAACAAAACAAAGGAGGAATTATACCTTAGCTAGATTGACGTAGAGGAAGAGTGGTTTCTTGGTGTTGGAGACCTAAATTTTGTTCTTCTTGTTGGGCTCTGACTCTGCGGGTTTAGATATTGCAATTGCGGCCATCACGATTCTCTATCTCAATAATCCTCTTTAGTCTATAGCTCTCTCTTTCTTATCGAGCAGGAAAAAAATGGAAAAGCAGAGGGAGGACGTTACGGGCTAGTGCTTATATAGGGCGAGAGTGTGTAGGAGAGGTGGGGCCAATAGGGATGACACGTGGTGGGATTCTAGTGGTTAAAGTCTAGTTCAAAAAATAACGGAAAACTTGGGTTGTTCCTTGTGAACAAGTGGCTGTTATTTGATTGAAAAATGATCAACACACATCACTTTTTACAACAACACAACTATATTTTAAAATGAAAGGTAGTTTAGTAAAATACTTTATAAAAATAACATCACTTTATAAAAATAATCTCACTTTAAAACAAGTGGTGTAAAATATATTGTGAAATATATTGTGTAGATATCATTATTCTATTTGATTTGAGCAACTTGACGCTATATTGCTCTCTTTCAAAACTTGAATTGAATGGTTCTTTTGTTATTCCGATAGGAAAAACCTTTTCATCATCTATTTCTCATCATCTATGATGTAGTCTTAGATGATAGGTTCTAATGCAGCACAAGAGATATCAGGGAAGGATCAGAAAATTCAGCCATGAATGGTGGAAGATTGCAGTAGCTTTCCAAACGAGATCAAGATAGCCAAGTCTTTATTTTTTGCAGATTTTATTTCCATTCAAATAAAGTTTCCTTAGTTGTTAATTTTACAGCAAGCTCGTTTCCATTTTGAATAAGTTTCCTTAATTGTTCTACCTTCCTTTATATGAGGACTGAGTATTGTAATCGGGATATCATTGATTCAAAGCAAAAAGTATTACTTTGGTGTTTTTTCCAATTTATTTGGATTCCATTGTTTGTAGGAAACACAGATGTCCTATTTTTTTTTTTTTTTTTTGTCTTTGTTGCTTTCCACTACGCCAATTTGGCATCAGAGCATGGTTGTGGCTGGCTCAATGGCAAGAAATGAAAACAATCAATCCCAGAATGAGGGTCCTGGTGCGCAAGCCCTTTGGGAATCTATCCAAGCACAGAACCAACAAAACCAAGAACGATTTGAAGGGATCGAACGCATGCTACAGGAGATTCAAAGGTCTATCACTAATGTCCATATGGATGGCAATAGGGACCACAACGAAAGGAGGCTAGGAGGGGGCAGAGGATTTAGACCACCACGGCAAGACCATGCTGGAGATAACTCCTCCAGTGATGAAGAACTTGAGAACTTGGTGGGAGGAGGAAACCAAAGAGCTCGGGATGGTAATACCAACTTTAATATTAAAATTGACTTACCGTGTTTTAACGGTCATCTCCATGTCAAAAGTTTCCTTGATTGGCTCCTAGAGGTAGAAAACTTCTTCGACTATATGCAGATACCAAAGGCTCAGCAAGTTAAATTGGTGGCCTATAAGCTATGCGGTGGAGCATCTGCTTGGTGGGAACAAACGCAGAATAACCGAAGGCGCCAGGGTAAACAACCCGTCCATGTGTGGCCTAAAATGAAGAGATTGATGAGAGCACGATTTCTTCTGCTAGACTATGAGCAACTTCTATATCAGCAATACCAAAATTGCCGACAAGGTGCTAGGACCATCAATGAGTAAACTGAAGAGTTTTATCGCCTGAATTCTCGGAACAACCTTGCGGAAACTGAGGGGTAGCAAGTGGCGAGGTACATTGGTGGGTTGCACGTCACCATACAGGATAAAGTTACACTGCACGCCGTATGGACCCTATCAGAAGCAGTCAACTTAGCCATGAAGATTGAATCACAGCTTACCCGTCCCCCTACCAGAGCGCCGAGTGTCACTCCATCAACTAAAGGGGCCGAGCTGCCAAAATCCTTACAGCAAACCAATAGCCATAAAGTGTTTCCACTGCAACCAACCAGGACATCTCTCCAACGAGTGTCCCACGCGTAAGTCTATCAACCTGGTGGATGGTGATGATCCAACTAAGGGGATGAAGGGGACCTGGTGAACTGTGTTATCCAGAGGCTACTCTTGGCGCCGAAACAAGAAGATCATACCTAGAGGCATGTTATATTCAAAACCCGCTGCACCATCAATCAAAGAGTTTGCAACTTGATCATTGATAGCGGGAGCTACGAACATATCGTATCAAGGGTGCGGGTTTCCACCTTATAGCTGAACACACAGAAGCACCCTAAACCGTATGAAACTAGTTGGATCAAGAAGGGTGCCGAAACAATGGTAACTACCACCTGTCGTGTCCCATTTTCAATCGGTAAATTCTATAACGACGTGGTAGATTGCGATGTTGTGGAGATGGATGCCTGTCATGTGATACTCGGAAGGTCGTGGCAGTACGATGTGGACACCACGTATAAGGGGCGCGACAATACTTATACATTTTGGTGGCATGAACGGAAAGTAGTGTTGCTGCCCACAGGAGAACGACCTCATGATGCTACGGTGCTTGAGAAGAAAGCTAATTTCCTCACCATACCAGAAGACCAGTTCTTAATTGACGCAAAAGAGTGTGGGGAAATCATAACGCTGGTTGTGAAGGGTAGAGCAGAGGAAGCAGTTTTTGAGTCACCTCCACTTGTTCGGCACTACTAGAGGAATTTTCAGATATTGCTCCACAGGATTTACCAGTTGGATTTCCTTCCCTACGTGACATTCAACACTACATTGATCTGGTACCAGGCGCCAGTCTCCCCAATCTACCTCACTACCGTATGAGTCCCAACGAGGACAAGATCCTACAAGATCAGGTAGAGGACCTCATCCGTAAGGGACTCATTCGAGAAAGCATGAGCCCATGCGCTGTCCCAGCGTTGCTTACTCCAAAGAAAGATGGTAGCTGGAGGATGTGCGTGGACAGTCGCGCCATCAATAAGATCACGATAAAGTATAGGTTCCCTATACCACGGCTGAATGATATGTTAGATATGTTTGCAGGATCGAAGGTCTTTTCAAAGCTCGACTTGAGAAGTGATTACCACCAAATAAGAGTTCGGCCTGGCAATGAGTGGAAAACAGCTTTCAAAACAAAGGAGGGACTCTACGAGTGGCTGGTCATGCCCTTCGGTTTGTCCAATGCACCCAACACCTTCATGAGAGTCATGCACCAAACTCTCAAACCTTTCATCGGCAAGTTCGTTGTCGTGTATTTTGACGATATCCTCCTATACAGTCAAGATGAACGGCAACACATGGAGCATTTGAGGGAAGTACTTTCAGTTTTGAGGGAAAATAAATTGTACATCAATTTGAAGAAATGTAATTTTCTCACCAGCAGGTTGTTATTCCTTGGCTTCGTTGTTGGCACGGAAGGGGTGCATGTAGATGAAGAAAAAGTCTGAACCATCCTGGAGTGGCCTTCCCATCCACCATTACCCAAGTCCAAAGTTTGCATGGGCTAGCCACCTTCTATCGGCGTTTTATCCGAAATTTTAGCACACTTGCTGCACCTATCAAGGAATGTATGAAGAAGGGGCGATTTCATTGGGGCGAAGACCAAGATGTGAGTTTTGCTATCATTAAGGAGAAGTTGTCTACAGCCCTTGTTTTGAGAAGTTGTTTGAAGTGGAGTGCGATGCTTCCACCGTTGGTATCGGGGCCGTTCTCTCACAAGAAGGCAGACCTGCTGAGTTTTTCAGTGAGAAGTTAAATGAGGCACAATGCAAGTGGATTTTCAATGAGCTAGAGTTTTATGCAATCATCAGGGCATTGAAACACTGGGAGCACTACCTAATCCAATGCGAGTTTGTACTATACAATGATCACCATGCCCTGAAATTCTTCAACAATTAAAACCATGTGAACCGAATGCATGCAAGGTGGGTTACATCCATACAAAAATTTACCATGGTCCTTAAGTACAAGTTTGGGCAACACAACAAAGTTGTTGATGCTCTCAGCCGACGGGGAGAGCTTTTGATCACCCTACAGACTGAGATCACTGGTTTTAAACAGCTTAAAGACCTCTATGTGGAGGATGAAGATTTTGCAGAAGTATAGAGGGGGTGCAAACTCAAACAACCTGCAACTGACTTCGACATTCAAGACGAGTACCTATTTCAGGGCAACCAGCTTTGCCTACCACGGGCATCCTTACGTTAACTCTTAGTTTGTGAATTGCATGGGGGTGGTCTAGGAGGTCATGTGGGAAGAGATTAAGACCATAGCCTTAGTGGTCGAACGTTACTATTGGCCCCAATTGAGGAGAGACGTGGGAAGATTTGTTCAAAAATCCCCATCTGTCAAGTGGGGAAAGGGCAATCGCAAAATACTGGATTATACACCCCCTGCCTGTACCAGAGAACATTTGGAAGGATGTAAGTATGGACTTTGTGCTTGGTCTCCCACGAACTCAACGAGGAGTGGATTCTGTCTTTGTAGTTGTCGATCGGTTCTAAAAAATGGCTCATTTTATTCCTTGTCGAAAGACGGCCGATGCATCTAACGTTGCCCACATTTTCTTTAAGGAAGTTGTGCGACTTCATGGAATTTCGAAGTCAATCACCTCAGATAGAGACGTCAAATTCCTCAGCCATTTTTGGATCACCCTCTGGAAGAAGTTTGACATGAGCCTTAAGTACAGCAGCACTTGCCACCCACAAACAAATAGTCAAACAGAAGTGACCAACCAAACATTGGGCAACATGGTCCGATGCAATTCAGGGGACAAACAGAAACAATGGGACGTCTGCCTTCCGCAGGTGGAATTTGCTTTCAATAACAAGGTCAATCAATCAACTGGGAAGACGCCCATTGAAATTGTTTATACTCGACCTCAGAAGCACACCTTAGACTTAATTCCTCTTCCTAAGCTCCCTGGACTCAGTACAGAAGCAGAGAGCATGGCAACAAGAATCCAGCAAGTTCGTTCGGATGTTCGTCTTAATTTGGAAAGAGCTAACTCACGCTACAAGCAAGCAGCGGACAAATATAGGCGGCTAAAATTTTTCGAGAGGGGGACTTGGTGATGGTTCATCTTCGCAAACAACGTTTTCCTGCAGGGACCTACAACAAGTTGCAGAATAAAAAGTTTGGCCCATGTCGGATTGTCAAGAGGATTAATGATAATGCGTATGTTGTTGACCTCCCTGATAATATGTCGATCTCTTCTACTTTCAACGTGGCAGATATCTTCGAGTACCATTCACCAGATGAGCTACTCTACCCTAAACACAGCTGGAGGTCGAGCTTCATCCCAAGTGGAGAAGAATCTGATGTAGAACGCGAGATATCAGAGAAGGACCAGAAAATTCAGCCAAGAATGGTGGAAGGTTGCTACAGCTTTCCAAACGAGATCAAGATAGCCAAGTCTTTATTTTCTGCAGATTTTATTTCCATTCGAATAAAGTTTCCTTAGTTGTTAATTTTACAGCAAGCTCCTTTCCATTCTAAATAAGTTTCCTTAATTGTTCTACCTTCCTTTATATGAGGACTGAGTATTGTAATTGGGATATCATTGATTCAAAGCAAAAAGTATTACTGTGGTGTTTTTTCCAATTTATTTGGATTCCATTGTTCGTAGGAAACACAGATTTTTTTTTTTTTTTTTTTTTTTTTTTTTTTTGTCTTTGTTGCTTTCCGCTACGCCAGGTTCACAAGTGAAATATCATATATAATCTTCAATCATCTAATGACACATCATAAAATAATTAAAAGATTATGAGAATTAAGGTGATAAGTAGCATTACTCATTCGGATATAGGTCCAACTTTCTCACCACTTAAAAGATTAAGAATTATAGGATGAGTTAGCTTAAAAAGTGAATATATGAGATCAAATTCTTTATGTATCAAAATTAATCCTATTCACTCATTTTTTTATAAGATAAATCTAATAATTTTTAATATCATTAATGTTTTCATATTTCTTTCATTCAAAAATGAAATAACTCAAATCTTCTCGTGAGTTTTTCTTAATGACTCTTCATCCAATCATTACCAAAACATATAAATCAAAACAACTTTTACAAATCCAAATATAAAATTTTCCTTAAAAATCATATTCAAACAACTTTCAATTTTATCAAGATTCTTCTCTCTAATTTCTTAGAACCAAATAAACAATACATCTCAAAAGCATTTTTAAATTTATCGAAATTTCTCATAACAACGTGACGATGGGTACAAAAACAACGTTAACATCTATTTCGTTAGGTGTAGAGTTTAGTATACATCATGTTCACAAATTTACGACTCATGTGATAGAATTTTCGCAAGGGATAGCATTTTTTGTTGAAGTTAACATGATTATAAACCAAGAATATGTTACTTGCCTAGTAGTATTATTTACCCGAAGCTTGTTTTGGAGGGGGAAGAATTTTATATTTTTCCCTTAACTTATTGCTTCAAATGCAAAACTTTTAGAGAAATATTTTAGTCACAAAAAAATTACATAAAATTAAACTTACAAACTAACGTATTTTGATATTGTATGTTAGATTGTAAAGCTGTTTTTTTTTTTTATAGGAAATCCAACTCTTCATTCATATGATAAAACGGTTTACAAAGAAGAATCAAGCCAAATGAAATTAGCAATTACATCCGGGTAAGAACCCCACCATAAACTAATTTCTGAGACACCCAAACCAAGATTGGCAAGAGTATGAGATACTGTATTGCAGCTTCTATTTGCATGTTTTAGAACACATGTTTGAAAACGATGCATTAACTTCCTGACTTCACTAACCATGTTCCCCATTGTGCCCATAAACTATCCATTACGATTAAACTCATTTACAACCAAGAGAGAATCTGATTCAATTGAAAAATGATAGATGCCAAGATGAAGACACAACTGTAGCCCCCTAAGGACTGCTAGACCTTCAAGCTCAAGAAGATTTAGACTTGCCCTTTCTCTTATCGCTGCTGCCATTATAACTTCACCCTTTGAATCTCTCAACATAGCAGCTATACCTGCCACAGATCCATCTTGAGAGAAAGCTCCATCTACATTCAATTTGAAAGTGCCAGGTGGTGGCACTTCCCATCTGCAGTGCTGCCTAATTACAGATAGAGGTTTGTTCCTCAATTCATGAAACCCTTTTTGCATAGCCAAGGCACTTCCCAATATATCTTCAGCATGAACATCTTTTCCCTAAAAAATCTTCCTATTTTTTCTATACCTGTAGCTCCAGCATATTAAAGAGAACAACTCCTACAGCTCGGCATAGTTATAGAGTTGCATTTTTAAAGCAGCATCAATAAAGGAGCTGAAGTCATCAACTTGTAACTGCTTTGGGAAGTTTCTAATCCAGACTTCTTTTATCGATGGGTAGGAGAGTAGCACATGCAAAATATTTTCTCTACTATTATTATAGAAAACACAATTTTCTGCAATATTTACATGTTTCTTCCAAAGATTATGCTTAGTAGGTAAAACTCCTTTGACAGCTTTCCATGAAAACACTCTTATATTTTTAGGGAGTTTCATATTCCAGATAGACTTCCACAATTTCCTTAAAAGAGCAGTATTTGATGCTTCACCACTTTGTGTCACCATATTAACTGATCTAAAAAAACTATAACATTTCTTGACTGTGTATCTACCTTGAGCTTCAATCGTCCAGCAAGTCACATCTGAATTTCCTTAACTAAGCACAATCTTCATGATCTGAAGTGCCATTGCAAGAGGGAACATGGTTATAATTTTGTTAACATCCCAAACTGTCTGCCCAGGGAGAAATAAGGAATTCACAGTGGCTTCCTCTGCACCTATAACAGACATAGAGTTCATATCAACAATCCTTTTAAAACCCGGTACCCATACATCAGTTTATACTTTCCCTATGTTCCCCAAACCTATTCTCCATCTGCACCCTTCCTTCAGCTTTGAAATTGTGCCCCAAATTCCTCTCCAAACAAAGGAAGGATTGCTTCCCAAATCAGCTTCTAGAAAGTGGTTCTTTGGAAAATATTTTGCCTTAAACAAACTGTGTAGCAATGAGTCTATATTTGTCATTATGCGCCATCCCTGCTTGGCCAAAAGTGCATCCTTAAAGATCCTCAAATCCTTGAATCCCATTCCACCCTCCTTTTTTGTTTCACACATCTTCTTCCAACTCGTCCAATGAATTTTCTTCTCTTCTTTTTTCTACCCCCACTAGAATTTTGCCATCATTTATTCAAGATCATGACACAAAGAAGATGGAAGCTTAAAACAGCTCATGGAATAGGTAGGAATAGCTTGGGCTACAGCTTTAATCAACACCATTTCCTCCAACCGAGAGTACCTTTTCTTTCCCTCCTTACAGCTTCTTCCACATTCGATGCTTTATTTCAGAAAAAGCTCTTGTCTTTGACCTCCCAACAAAAGATGGGAGTCCTAAATACTTTTCATACTCCTAACTTTGTTCTACTCCCCAAAAGTCCATAATTGCATCCTTAGTTGGTTGTTGCACATTTGACCTGAACACAAGGCCTGTTTTTCTTTTATGTTAATCACTTGACCAGAAGATGCTTCATAAAAGTTGAGAAGTGATTGAATTTTCTGATTTTCTTGCATATTTGCCTTACAAAATAAAAGGTTATCATCTGTAAAAAGTAAATGAGAGATCTTGCGAGCACCTCTACAAATCTTCACAGCTGAAATTTCCCCTCTTCTCTCAGCATGTTTGATCAATGAGATCAAACCTTCAGTACATAGTAAGAATAAGTAAGGTGAAAGAGGGTCACCTTGTCTCAAGCCCCTAGATGGAACAAATGGACCTTTTGGCGCACCATTAACCATAACTAAAAAAGAAACAGTTTTAACACACATCATAATGAGATGGATCCATCGAGCATTAAAACCCATTGCCTCCATAACCACTTGTAAATATGGCCATTCAACACGGTCATAAGCTTTGCTAATATCCAACTTAATGGACATAGATCCATTCTTGCCTTGTCTTTTATTCCTAAAAAAATGCATCACCTCATATGCCACTAGAATATTATCAGTAATGATCCTTCGCAGTACAAAAGCACATTGATTTTTTGAGATAATTACATCAAGTACACTCTTAAGCCTATTTGCAAGAACTTTAGCCACTAATTTATACAAAAACATTGCATAAACTAATAGGCTTGAACTCAGAAATTTTCTCAAGCTTGTTTTGCTTTGGAATCAGAGCTATGAACGTATGATTAAGAGAGCAAGGAAGAGTACCAGTTCTGAGGGAGGACAGCACTCCATTTGTTACCTCATCACCCACAATATGCCAATATTGTTGAAAGAAGACAGGCGCCATTCCATCAGGTCCAAGAGACTTCATTGGGGCCATTTGATTCAAAGCTGTCTTGACCTCATCTCAATGAAAATCTTTCAGTAACTAAACATTCATTTGTTCAGACACTCGACCACTTAAACCTTCCAAAAAATCCCAATTATTATTTCTAATATCAGATTGGAACAAATTCCGGAAAAAGCTTTCAATCAGCTGGTCTCTCTCCTCCTCAAATCTCCATATACCCTGCTCATCCTTTAGTCCATTAATAAGGTTCTTTTTCTTCCTTTGTGAAGCCTTATGATGGAAAAATTTTGAGTTCATATCACCCCCTTAAGCCACAAAACTTTAGCTCTTTGGTGCCAAAGAATTTCCTCCCTCTCTAGCCAAACTTGCACATTATTCCTTGCTATTGCCAATTCATCTTTTGTGACTTGTCTTGGATCTGTCATTTGCATTCTATGGAGAGTAGCTCGTGCTCTCCTCAGATTCTTATGCACTTTGCCAAATTTCTTCTCATTCTAGACTTCTAGACCTCTGCTACAAACCTTGATCTTTTGAGATATTGCCATTAAATCATTGCCTCCAACAACTTCTTGCCAATGTCGTGAAATAACTTCTTCACACTCATCATCTTCTATCCACATGGTCTCAAACCTGAATAGCTTAGTTCTGCTTCTAGCCAATCCATCACTTAGAGAAAGTGATATCGGTAGATGATCAGAATATGCAGCAGAGCAGTGGAATACTTGAGCTTGTGGAAAACATTCCTGCCATTTCATATTAGCAACAAAACGGTCAAGCCTTTCACTCATCACCTGTTGATTTTGTCTCCTACTAGACCACGTGTATTTAGTACCTTGAAACCCCAAGTTTAGCAGATGGCAGTCATCAAGAGCATCTCTAAAGGCATGCATCAACCTCTCTTGCCTTGGTCTTCCACCCAACTTTTCATAGTTGCTCAGCACCTCATTGAAATCGCCACAGACCAACCATGGGATATCTTGAGGTTCCCTTAAAAGTTGAATTAAATCCCAGGTCTCTCCTCTTCTTTCAGTTTTTGGATGTCCATATAATCCTGTAAACTTCCACTAAATTCCTTTACTCGGGTCCTCTAGCTTTGCATCAATATGAAAGAAAGAGTAGCTCTTGATACTCAAACTAATCTCATTCTTCCACATGAGAGCCAGACCTCCACTCCTCCCTTCACTCGGTACAACAAAACAGCCGTCAAAATCCACCCTTATTCAAATTCTTTCCATAGCAGTAGCTGCCAACTTTGTTTCCAGCAAGAACACAACCGTGGGGACTTCCCTCATGATGAGATCATGAAGAGCTCGAACTCCCCGTGGGTCCCAAGCCCACGGGAGTTCCAACTAATGAGTTTCATTGTTTGCGGCGGGGCTGCTTAGCAGCCTCCACCATTATTCTTTCATCAAACTCAACTATATTTTCTTTTGTTTTCTCATTTTTCAAACGTTTTGTTTCAGACGAGGTCAGTGTTATGGCCTTTATTTTTCCTTTAGTATCTTGGAGCATAGGAATTATTATTGGGCTTCCAAGAGAATATGGACATACACGAGTCCATTTCCTCCATGGTCTCCCTCGTTTGGGCCGGGAAGTTGGATCAACTAGACCCAATTCATCTACTAATTTAAGCCCACCTCCAGACGTATAAAGGGAACCGTCATTCTGGACCAAAGTTGATTTTGGAATGGACTCATCTTTCAAACTCCTGTTAGAGTCAATATCAGTCAGAGTGTTTATTTATTTACCCGTGATAGCCTCATCCCTTCTTGACTGTTCCTCCTGCAGGTTTCCCATTCCCCCATCTAGTCTAGCTATCGTATGAGGTAAGGCCTCTTTTCCCCTCATTAATCCAGCATGGCAGTCTGTACTTGTGGCCTTAGTTGAGTTGACTTCGTGTGCCACAGTGCCTTGAATCATGCTTCCACCTGCACTCCCAAGATAGAAGGATCTGAGATTACACCTGTTTTTTCCGAATTTGCTCCATTACCTTTGGAACTTGTACAAGGTGGCAAAACAAGAACCTCTTTGCCTTGCTTGACCTAGTGGTTTCGGTGGTTCACAGAGGAGGCCCCTGCT
Source organism: Juglans regia (assembly GCF_001411555.2). Taxonomy (NCBI): domain Eukaryota; kingdom Viridiplantae; phylum Streptophyta; class Magnoliopsida; order Fagales; family Juglandaceae; genus Juglans; species Juglans regia. The sequence continues at coordinate 13,129,175 of NC_049911.1, read as the reverse complement.
CGGAGCCATGGCCCATATGGATAATCATCTTCCTTCTGTGTTTCACTAGTTTTCATCCTCTCTTCACAATCTTTATAACTGTGACCCAATATACCATAAATATAACAGAATGTAGGTAACCTTTCATACGTGAAACAAACCCAGCAAACACCTTGTGAAGGTATGTTAATGCATTTACTTCATAGCAGAGGTTTTGTGACATCAAAGCTAACCCTGATTCTGATGAACTCACCCCATGCAACTTCATTTTTCTCAATATTGATCTCCTCTACCGAACATATGTTGTTATCGATTTTCCTCACCACCCTCTCATTCATGGCTCCCAAAGGTAGGTCGTATAGTCTTATCCAGAAAGAAGACAACATTATCTTAACTTTGTTTGCCTGTAAGCCCCCTACGAAGTGTTTCACCAAGACTAGATGCCTATCAAAAGGCCAAGGGCCTTTGAGTTGCACCCTGGCCTTTTCCTTCTGATCTTTGAATTCCACCAGAAGCAGTTTAGAGCCCAGCTCCTTAATCCAAATTCTCTTTACTGGTCTCCATAGTTTCAGCAAAGTTTGTTTAAAAGCCTCTCGGTTGTAATCTTTCTCTGTGAGTAGAGACACTAGGAGACAATGCTCTCCCCTTTGGTTCGTTTTGTCGAGCAGTTCCTCTTCCACTATAAGCTCCTCATTTTCTTGTTCCGACAAAGACATTCGTTTACATAAATCTTCTAAAGACTCTTCCATGATGGAAGAGTTTTGAGACCTGTACTTGAGACAGGGAAAAAACCTCCACGATCGTAGGAGCTCTCGAGATGAGGGAACCTAAAATTATGCAAAGCTCATTGTTTGATTATGTAAAGCTACTTTTATTGTAAAGTAGATCTAACATATCATATGAAACCATGTCAATTTATGTATTTACTTTTATATGATCTTTTTGTGACTGTAACAGTTCTCAAACTTTTAACCACTTGGCTTGATTTTTGTAATCAAAATATATAAATGGACCTCTGTTAATACTAAACTAAATAAATGGACAAAATCAAACTGAATCAACCTACTACAATCGAGTCTAAAATATTAAATACTAATGATTTTGTGCACGGACATAGACCGTTGCATGAAAAACTGCACAAAACTGGTTTGTGTCCCAATTAACTTGGACCGCTGGTGATTGACATTCTTAATAGGTACGATTAATCCTATAATTCTCATGCAACCAGTCCTAAAATCTTAAACTTTGAGGCCCCCCCCATATACACATTTACATCTTCTCAAGTGTACTCTAGCCCAATAGTGTTAGTCATGGAAACTAAGTCTAAAAATAGAAGTTTTGAGAGTTTGAGGAAGAGGTTACATTGTGAAGGATGTTTTGTGGTAGAAGTAATGGGGAAAGGGGGAGGAATGGTTCTGTTATGGAACTCAAATGTGAGGATTGAAATTTTTAACTACTCACAAAGGCACATAAATGCTTGGGTAGAATATGAACGGGAGAAGACATGGCTGCTCACTTATTTCTATGGGCAACCTGATACTACAAAAAGAAATGAATCATGGCTACTTTTGAAATGCTTTAAGCCTTTAGATGATGTAGGGTGGTGCATAGTGGGGGGTTTCAATGAAATCCTCACTAATGATGAAGGGGAAGAGCAAGACCAGAAGGTCAAATGGTGTTGTTTAGGGAAGTTATGAATTAAGGTAATCTCTATTATCTTAGCTGGAAGGGAGAAAAGTCCACATGGAGTAACTCACATGGGGATGAAACATTTACTAACGAAATGTTAGACAGGGCAATGGCCAAACCCTGAGTGGTTTGATATTTACAAGGAGTCGTGGGTGGAAGTTATGGTGGCAAAAACCTCAGACCACAAGCCTTTGCTAGTGCATTTACTAAAACATAAAGAAAAAAGATGGGGAAGGCAGAGAGCATTTAAATATGAGGCAAGTTGGGCCCTTGAGAAAGACTGTAATGTGGTTTTAAAAGAGGCTTGGAAGAGAAAAGAAGATGAAGGAATTCTGCCCAAATCTGTGGTTGGTCTATTGCAAAGAAGTAGGGTAGCTTTTCAGAGGTAGAGTAACCAGAGAAGAATGGGGGTGAAAAGGAGATAGAAGCAAAAACAAAGATGCTACAAAGATTGCAAACATAAGAGAACAGCAGCAATATTGTTGAGATAAGGAGAGTAAAAGAAGAGTTGAATCTTTTGCTAGAGAAGGAAGATCTTAGATGGAGACAAAGGGCCAAAAAGAATTGGTACAAGCATGAAGATAGGAATACAAAATATTTCCATGCTTGTGCCAATCAAAGGAGAAGAAAGAATCTTATTAAAGAAGTGGAAGATGAGTGTAACAAAAGGGCTAAGGGGCATAAGGAAATTGAAGCAACTTTCAGGAAATATTTTGAGAAACTGTTTTAGTCTACAAATCCCAGTATTGAGGAAATTGAGGAGTGTTTGGTGGGTTTGGAAACAAATGTCACAGCTGAGATGGATGACAGATTGATGAGGAGTTTTTCTAGAATGGAGGTGGAAGAAGCTATGAAGCAAATGGCTCCACTAAAAGCCCTTGGACCATATGGGTTTGACCTATGTTTCTACCAGAACCACTGGGAGGTGGTTTCATATGAGGTCTATCAAGCTGCTATGTCGTTTCTAAATGGTAATCCTTTGGATCCCTCACTTAATTACACTTATATAGCCTTGATCCCTAAGTGTAAAGAACCAAAGAAAGTCAATGAGTATAGGCCAATAAGTCTTTGCAATGTCATGTACAAAATAGTCTCCAAAACAATCTCAAATAGGTTCAAGCTAGTTCTTTCTGACATAATATCCCCAACCCAAAGTCCTTTTCTACCTGGGAGGTTGATAAATGATAATATTACGGTGGCTTATGAGTTGCTAGATTCAATGAAAACTAGGAAGAGGGGGATGGTGGGGACCATGACCATAAAATTAGATAATAATCCCTATGATCATGTTGAGTGGGGATTTTTGGAGGTTGTGATGAAAAAATTGGGGTTTAGTGAGAAGTCGGTGATGCTTGTCATGAACTGTGTCAAATATGTTTCCTATTCAGTTTTGATTAATGGGACTCCAGGGTATAAGTTCTGGCCTAAAAGGGGTTTGAGCCAGGGTGACCCTATGTCACCCTATCTCTTTATTCTCTGTGCTGAAGGATTAAACACTTTATTGAACTCCTATCAAAAACAGAAACTTACAAGAGGGGTGCAAGTGTCTCATGGGGGCACTAGCATTAATCATTTGCTCTTCGCATATGATTGCATCCTTTTTGGGAGGGCTAAGATATAAGAATGGCATAGGCTCCAAGAGGTGTTGAAAAAAATATGAGAAGGCCTCAGGCCAATTTCTGAACAAGGACAAGACTTCAATTTTATTTAGCAGCAATACAAAGGAAGTGGATAAGAAGGTTATCATAGAAGCTGACAATTCTATAGCTTGTGGCAGTTATAAGAAGTACCTAGGTCTCCCTACTATTGCGGGAAGATCTAAGTTTAACACCTTCAGAGTTTTAAAGGAAATGATCTAGCAGAAGATTACAAGCTAAAAAAACGTTTTCTTATCACAAGTTGGCAAAGAATTAATGATCAAGACAGTATTACAGACCATCCCAACTTACATTGTGTGTGTTTTTAAACTCCCTAAGAAGTTGTGCCAAGAGATAAACATGTTACTTTTGAAGTTTTAGTGGGGTAAACAACAGGAAAGCAAGAGTATTCATTGGAGAAAATGGGAGAAGATGGGAATGCAAAAAGGGAAGGGTGGCTTGGGTTTTAGGGACCTAGAGAATTTCAATATTGCTCTCCTAGCAAAGCAAGGGTGGAGATTGCTTAAGAGTCCTGGTACTTTGGCAGCTGTGGTTTTCAAAGAGAAGTACTTTATGCAATCTAATTTTATGGAAGTTAAGTTGAGTTCACAGCCCTCTTTAATTTTGAGAAGTATATGGTCAACTAGAGACCTATTAAAAGAAGGTATAAGGTGGAGAGTGGAAGACAACTGTAAGATAAAAATTTGGGGATCAAAATGGCTACCAATTCCTTCATCTTTTTCCATGCAATCACCAGTTTCTATTTTAAAGGAAAATGCTAAGGTTGAAGAGTTAATTATCAAGCATAAGGGGGAGTGAGATGAGGAAATGATTCGAGAAATTTTTTCAGAGGAAGAGGCTGAGCAGATACTGAGCATTCCCCTGAGCAAAGGCAAGGCTCAAGACAAACTGATCTGGGGTTTATCAAAGAAGGAAGTGTACTCTGTTAGCAGTGTCTATTTCTTGCAAATGGAAAGAAATAAAGAGTAGCATAGGAGATTGCTCAATGGGGGTTAAGATGGATGATAGGTGGAGAAATATTTGGGACCTTGAAGTGCCAAGTGTGACAAAGTTGTTACTTTGGAAAGCTGAGAATGATTTGTTGCCTACAAAAAAGAATTTGTTTAAAAGAAAGGTTGTGGAGGATAAAAGTTGCCCAATTTGCAAAGCAGAGGAAGAAACACCTATGCATGTATTGTGGCAATACCCAACAACAAATGACATATGGGCAGAAGATGGAAGTTGTGTTCAAAAATGGGGTAGAACAGAAGATGAATTTATGTTGTTGTGGGAGAAGTTGATGGGAATGTTGAGTAAGAGCAAGCTGGAAGATAAGGCAATGTTGTTTAGAAGAGTGTGGCTGCAAAGAAATGAGTATGTTTTTTTGAAGAGGTTAATGTGTCCTAAAGTTCTATTGAAAATAGTAAGAAAAGCTCTTCTAGACTACCAGGCTTCTCAGACAAATCAGAAACATGAAAGGCAGGTGCAAGACAATGCTGCTAAGGGCTCACTAAAGTGGGAAAAACCAGGATGTGGATTTGTAAAGGTGAACTAGGATGCTTCTTTAGACATGAAGGGGAAAAGAATGGGGTCTGGTATCATGATTAGGGATGAGGAGGGTGAGGCTTTGGTTGTTGTTTTTGATCAAAAGGTTAATATGGATAGTCCAGTAGTGGCAAAAGTGTTATGCTTTGAGAATGGCTTTGGAGCTATCAGTGAACTCAACATTTAGAATGCCATTTTTGAAAGAGATGCAAGAGCTGTTATAGCGGCAGTTCAAAGTGATGAAGAGGAGCTGTCTTTTTTTGGTTCTTTAGTAGAAGACGTTAGATTATCTTTAAAAACATATTAGATTAGAAACTACAATTTGCTTATAGAGAGAAAAATACAGTGGCACATACTTTAACTAGGAAAGCTTTAAGCTTAATAGAAAAAACAGTGTGGATAGCGGATGTCCCGGACTTCTTTGTAAATTGTCTAGTTAGTGACGAAAGTTGTAATTACTTATTCCTTATTAATGAAAAATAGAGACATTATTTTTCAAAAAAAATACAAAATTAAATAAATGGACGAAATCAAACCGAATCAACCTACTAGAATCGAGTCTAAAATATTAAATACTAATGATTCTGTGCACGGACATAGACTGTTGGCCCAATTAACTTGGCCCGTTGGCGGCTGACATACTTAATTCTCATGTGATCAATCGAATCTTAAACTTTTGAGGCCCCATATACAAATTTACATCTTCTCAAGTGTGCTCTAGCCCAATAATTTTAATTCAATTGTGGGCTTATACGTCCATCTACGGGCCTTAAATAATTTAAGCCTTCCTCCTATTTGTTTGTAATGATGTTTCTGATGACTATGTATTTGCTTTTGTTTATGAATGAATTTGTACTTATGTTTTAGAAAAAAAAAAAAAAAAAACCTTGGTGTTGGTAGTTTTGGAACCCCATATTTTATTTAAATAACAGTCACTTTTTTTGTGAGAGATTGTCGTAGTAAGAAGATTAAACATCTTGAGGGTTACAACCTGTCAACTCAAAACTTGATAGTAACTAACCTCACTATATAAGGAGCGGATTTGAATCATTATAAACACTAAGAACTTCCTATTCTTAAATAATGTGTGATCCTATTCACCATTCTTCTATAATCAATCTGGGTGTTACATATTAAATAAATAAAAATTTGAGGAGAATAAGGAAAAGAAGGAAACCATAACTTCAAGCTTTGAGTATGTAGGAAAGAAAAGAAATTGGTCAGCAAAAGGTCATTTAGATGAATTGAGTTCTTTATAAATAGTAATGAATTGAGATGGTGGAGTGAGTTTTGTAAAACCTTCCTAAAATGAGTTTAAATGTGTTTGAATATTAAGATAAATTAAGATATATTTATGTATAGAAAGTTGAAAAATATTATGGATCTCACGTGTAAAGAGATTTTGAATTGAAATGAATTTAATGACTTAAAAATTAAATATTTAAATATTAGATTTTATTTAAAATTAGATTTAACTGAACTCATTTCACTTCAAATTCAATCGCCATGGTCTATGTGAAGGCTCGACTCTCAATTATTGAGACATTGCAGGCCTAGTGGAAGTGGTCCAAATCTAAATCACTTTAGGATCCAACAAAGATTATTCGCTCTGAACCTTGCTTCCTTTGTGCGTAACATACTTGGATGATTTTTTTCAGTCTTTTATACCACGTGCAATATTATAGATGTTGAGTGAGATCGGAGTTAATTAAAGGAATTATTCAACCTTAAACTAATGGGACAGAGTAAGGACTCATTTTGATGTTGAGATGAGATTAAATGAAAAATTTGTTAATAAGAGTTAAATAGTTTGTAAATAATAGTGAAATAGTTTAAGTGAAAATATTTTATTATGTTTTGAAAAATGAGAGAAAAAAAAGTTGAATAAAAATATTATAAAATTTAAATATTATTATAATATAATTTTTTAAGATTATTTTTATTTTGATACTTGAAACGTTGAGTTTTTTTATGTTTTTTTTAGAAGTTTGTAAAAATTATAATGATTAGGTAATGATTAAATTAAAAAATTAAAAATCTAAAATTAAAAAGTGTTTATACTTTAATGATATTTAGAAAAAAAATGAGATGGGATGAAATCGATTGAGATAGCTATCTGAATGCTAATTGTTCTCATGATGGAGCCTAATTAAGATTTATTTCGTATACATAATCTAGGCCTTACATTTTCGATCGACCAATTGAACATTAGATCAAGCCTAAAAAAAAATGAATTATCTATTAATAAATAAATTAAAAAATGACTAGAAAACGTTTAATTAGCGCGTGGGAAATTGAGAGTAAGAACAAAAAGGGGATTAATGTAGTAATGATGCTTGAACATTAGAACATGTAGTAATGATTTTATTCATCCGAAAAAGCTTGGTAGCCATTTATATAAACTTCATGTTGAAGTTTAATTAATCAACCTATGTAAAAGCCAAAACATGCATCTATCACGTACAAAGAAAAAGTGCTATTAATGTGATTAGCATGAATAAAGCAGTTCTTCCAAACCCTAGCATTTATGGAGTGGCCATGATTAAAAAGGATGTTTCAAGTCAAAGAAACAAGTTCTAGATCCATATTCTCTGGGGTAGATCTAATTGATTGGCGCAGTAATAGGAAGTTCGTCTTTCTTCCTTTTCTTCTTTCTATTTTTTTTTAAATAATAATAATAATGCTAAATACAGTTTAAAATTAAATTTGTAAATTTCTTATATTTTTTAAAAAAAGATAATTTTTTTAAAAAAAAAATTTAAAATCCTATTTAGATGTTGAACTGAATTGAAATAAATTAAATTTTTTACGAATAATATTAAATTGAGACGGTGTAATGAATTTTGTGAAGTCCACTTAAGATGAGTTTATATATATTTAGATGTATTTACGAGAAGTTGAAAGAAATTATGAATCCTACATGTAAAGATGTGTTGAGTTAAAAAAAATTATAAATCTTATATATAAAAATGTTTTAAATTAAATAATATTTAATAATTTGAGAGTTAAATATTTAAATATTAAATTTAATTTAAAATTAAATTAAACTGAATTGATATCTTTCGAATATGAACCTTATGGTACCAAAATAAAAAGAACCTGTCAAATAAGATTTTAATCATTCTCAAAAAAAATATTATCCAAACGCGTTACAGTCCAAATTTCATATGATATTTATTAGAAAGACCAATAAAATAATAATTTCTTTTAAGTTAGGACAAAATGAAGTCAAATCAAGTTGTATCTATCTTGGAAGAGCTGGATAAGGTACGGATGGCAAAGCAATGGTCACATAAATTATTATTATTAAGAACAAAATTTCATGTTATTTATGATGGTTAATTTAGTAGTACTCATTATCAGTGGTGTAAAATACTAAAATAGGCCAGGATATTATATATATATATATATATATATATATATATATATTTTATGGAATATATATAGTGACATTGAGATATATCTAACTTGTCATTTTCTTTAAAGAAAAATAAGTACTTTTATATTAGTTGGCATGGGAAGTACCTTTGCTGTCTCTTTCTACGTTAGATGAACAACCTATATTATATATATATATATATATATATATATATATATATATATATATATATATCTTGACTAATCCTTAGTTCAACATCTAATTTAATTCACCGCTCTTCTTGGCCTTCATCAAAAGCAAAATTGAAGACAACTAACATTGGTTTTTTTTAAATGTTAAGGTCAAATTTCGGTGATTAAGGTATGAGAAAGCAAACATGGCCCATCATGTTCGACTTTAATGTTGATTAACATGTGATTTGATGAAATTAATGTCCCTTACGACCGACTAATTAATATAATGCATGGTTCGTCAAAGTACAAATCCTGGCCGCTAATTATTATTATTATTATTATTATTATTATTATTATTATAAGCTGAAAAATTAAGGAGATAATTATTCTTTTCAGTAAATTTCAACCTCCCATGTTAAGTCATGAGTTTCTTCAAAATGCTATTATTATGATCCCACTAAGCCGGAGTGCTTCATTCTATAATCAATCACCTTTAAGAAATACAGCTTGGGTCGAAGTATAAAAAGATTTAAATACACAAATTAAGACCTTCCCAACTTCAAAGATTGTATTTTTCAGTTAGTTTTAGGCCTCGTTTATTTTTGTAAATAAGATGAATTAAGATAAAAATTAAAAGTTGAATAAAATATTAGTATAATATATTTTTTTAATATTATTTTTATTTTTAGATTTGAAAATTTTGAATTGTTTATTTTATTTTATGTGAAAATTTAACTTAAGATGTAATAATTAAATGAGATGAAAATAATTGTAAAAACAAACGAGGTGATCCCCAAATAAATTTTTTTTAATGCAAATAATTCCAAATAATGATCCCAAGTATAAGGGATGCCTTGTCTCATTTTGTATTTTAGGTTTGTTAAAATTATAGAATTTAGAGTGGAAAAACAAAAGGACGTTGTTATTTGACTATTTGAGTTTACCGCACAGACCACTAGATCCAACAGCGTCATGTGGCACTACTATGTCATACTAAAAAAGGACTCTACTACACCCACAGAGGATTAGAATCCTCACCGACAGGCTTTTTTTTTTTTTTTTAGCTGTTTTTCAATATTTTTGTAAATACTTTTAAATATTTTTAAAATAAAAAAAAAATCACCAATTCATTTAAAAATAATAAAAAATAAAATAAAATAAAATGCAAATTCGGTAGAAACTCTATGTTGGAATAGTATTTTCCATTAAAAAAACTCTGTTTTTTTTTTTTTTTTGTCTATTATTACCAATATTCAAAAAAGTAACTTGGAAATCAGACTTACCAAGAAAACTTGATGCCTAAGTTTGTAGAAGGAAACCATGTCAAAGGTTTGATTGAATGAAATACTTGGAATTATATTTTTGTTTTTAGTAATGCTTTTAAAAAGTGGGTTTGACTATAGATAGCCCACTAAAAATGTGACCGAAAGTCGATAAGTATTTTTAATATAATTTTCTAAGATCCCGGTACTTTCTTGATGTACCGCACTGCCTCCTCTACTTTCTTGATGTAGTGACGTCCATTCGTGCTCACATATTGCTTGACAATGTAGTCCCACTCCAACATCTTCCATTATTTAAGAGAAAATATATTTGTGATTTTGAATTGTTTAACTGTCATGTAATCATTTTAAATAAAATAAATAAAATATGTGATTTACATAAAAAAAATTAATTTTTTAATAGTAGACCCCACTCTTTTTCAAAATGATTACGCGACGTTTACGCACTTCAAGATTGTAAATAGAATTACTCATTATTTAATTCACTTCAAGTTCAAAGAAAAAAAAAACTTAAAAATAATAATGACCAAGAAAGTTTTTAATGTATATGTGATAATAATATCTACAAGTTAAACAGGAACACAGTTAGTGGACAAATTTCAGAACAAAACAACATTTTTTGAAGGATTAATTGTAAAATCAATACATGAATTTTCACAATTTTGCAATTTGAGCTTTCTCAAATTTGATATCTTAACTTTTTTTTTTTTTTTTTTTATAAGAACAAACATCTTCATTTGTGATTAACAATTACAATCATTTATCAAGTTAAATGGCTTGAGAAAAAAAGTTTAGAATACAATCTCACCACATCTCAATACTATCAACCCTCCAAGTATTCCTAGCAAGCTAATGAGCGGCATTCCTCTTCCTAAACACATGATTAAAAGAATAACTTCCAAAACAACATTTCAACCTCTATACTTCTGCAAACAGAATCTGGACGGAGTCTCCTATATCATTTTACTGTAAGGATTGCACTAGCAGCAAACTATCGCTTTCAATTAGAATATTCGAGATACCCATAGTATAACACAATTGAAGACCCTTGAAAACTGTCAATAATTCAAGAGAAACACTACTTTGCCCTTTCATTTGTACCGCTCCATTTGACCGCTTGACAAATTATTTTATTTTTTTACTTAGTGATTAGGGAGTGGTTTTAAGTATGTTGGTGTATTTTTTTATTTTTAAAAATTATTTAAATGTATTAAAAAAATGTGAAAAAAAAACCACTAGACAGTACGCCTAGCAGTAAGAGTGGGGCGACAGAGTAGCACCACTCTTTCCTGATACATCTCTAAGAATTAAACCTACCCTAGCATTTTGAAGATTCCCAAATAGAACCTCATCTGTGTTGAACTTTAAGATGCTTACAATTAGAGATATTTATTTGCTTATCTCTTGTTAGAAAATAAACTTGTCAACTTTTAATTGGCTGACGTAAATATTAATGCCACGTGTCAATCAATAAAAAATTGACATGGCTTTCTGTTAGTTTTCTAAAGGGAGGTTGATTGGGTACTTAATTGTGAGTTTGATATTGAGAATCATATATCAATTTAAGAAAAATTTAAAAGTAGAATCTTATAATTATAAAAATTTAAAAATTCGTATACTCGTTTTTGCAGTTAACATTTTTCTTCTTTTAATAATAACTATCGGGAAGACTTCAAAATAATCACAATAGAAAGCATTCATTTTGAAAGCAGACGGGCTGGGCATGTCAAAATGTCGGTGAGTTATATAACTTTCTCATTTAGACAAAAGAATCGGAATAATAATAATAAAAAAAACATATTCAGATATTCCTCTTTCTATTTTTGTTCACTTTGGTGGGAATGTGGTCCATCTATGTCTCATATATATGAGATCCACTTTTTCTTTCTTTAGGCAAGGCAGAATAGACGGAGGGAATCATTAATTATATAAAACATGATATCATATATGTTTTTTCTTTTTTCTTTTTTTTTTTTCTTCTTCTTCTTCCTCCTTAACAAGTATGTGGTATATAGATGATAAGTAGAAGAATTCAATTAATTTAATAGAAATAAAAATAAATTAAAAATAAATATAATATAAAAGATGACGAGTAGTAAAGTGGATCGCATATTATTTGGACCACATTTTGCCGTGAGGATGACCGAAGGTGATAGTGATATTGGCCCAAGGCTAACGATACGAAGTATTACTATTCATCATCGTTTATATCATTATCTTTTCATGTGATATTAAATAATTAAAAATTATTTATTATATCTTATTTGTGACTTATTATTATTTAAAGTCATGTATTGGGAGGTTAATAATAAAAATAAAAATAAATAGATTTATCGGACGATTTGTATTCAATCTTTCAAGTCTATGTTACAGCGGGAGTCACCATTCTTTTTAGTATTTACACTCTTCGTAAGCATGGACACATATTCTAATAATTTTTGTTAAGGTGCCACAAAATAAGATTATTCTTATTTAATAATTGGTCTCTTTTAGTTTTTACAACTCTTTTTATTCTTTTTCTTTCGTTACCATGTAAGTAGATTCTCCAATTTATTTTACAATTTTCGTTTCAAGTCTTGCTAGCATAGTTTGACTAGTTCTGGTAATTACATCTATACCACCATTAAATTAATAAATAGAGTAAGGTAACAAATCTCTAGTGGCTAATGTGTCTATTCCAATCTATATATAGGTTTTATGAGATTGGTCTCGATTGGTTAAACAGATGATATGAGATGATAAATATGTAAATAATAAAGAGATAATTTATAAATAGTAATAAAATAATCTGAGTTAAGATATTTTATAGGATTTTCAAAAATGAGAAAGAAAAAGTAGAATAAAAATATTATTATAATAAAATTTGTTAACATTATTTTTGTTTTGAAATTTGAAAATATTGAATCATTTTTTATATTTTGTTTGGATGTTTGATAAATTTTTAATAATTAAGTAATGAGTAGGTAAAAAAGTTAAAAATCTAAAATTAAAAATTGTTTGTGCTTGAATAATATTTAAATGTTGAGATGAGATAAGATAGGATGAATTTTTTGTAATCTTAATTTTTATCTTGATCACTTGTGCATTATGATGGATTTGTTAAACATTGTTGATTTTTTTTATAAATTTGATCATTTTCAAATGAGTTTGATAATGATTTTTTTGCTTGAGATTTTTTAATAGATCTTTAGTAATGCACGAATGCTCGTATAAAAAAAATCATATAAATCTACATATTTATTTACATTAGCGGGCCACCCAACAAAAGATTCTTGTTTCCGGTCTATTCATGGGATGTGAGATATTTTTTATAAAACGTATGGAATATGAGATAATGAATAGTAATTTATGAAAATAATTTTTTTATATATATATATAAAATTATGGGACAAGTGATGCAAATCCCATAGAGTAATACGGGTGAACCGGAGGGAAAATATTTCTAAAGTAAAGGGTAGAAGCTTTTGACTTCTAAAGCTTCCGGGGTCTTGGAAGGTGGGAAGAGGGCATGGGTATCTTTGAAAGACGCGACAAAACAAGTTAAAAAGAGTATTTGAAAAATTTTCCCACCAACTTCCGCCAGCTCGGAATCCTTAAAAAAATTGGCTCGAAAGGCTGTCCGCTTTGGATCTTCTTTATACGTGTAAAGCATAGGCAAAAGTGGACTTGGAACCTAACATTATTGAAAAATACTACTCTTATTGTTAATTTTTATTGCTATGAGTTTTTTATTTTTTTATTATTTTTTACTTAATAATTAAGTAAATATTTTTTAATAATATTATGATTTTTTTATTTTTTTAAATATATTTAAATGTGTTAAAAAATACATGTAAAAAAATATATATATTTATTTTTTTAAATATATTTCGATTTGTTGAAGAATAATCTCACATTATTTGTGAATAAAGTCGTGGGAATATTTATAAAGAATGAACAATTATCTCTTATAGAACCAGTTTTATGAGATGAGTTAGGCCCATAAATGAGGACCCACACTACTTACCCTGTCACAAAGACAAGAAAAATACTAACTTATAAGTGAGGGAGGGTGTTAAAGAATAATCTCACATTGTCTAGGGGTGGGCAACAGTGCCCCGTACCCTGCTACCTTGCCCCCGTCTGCCCCGCATGGAGAAGGCTTAGCGGGGGTGAGGGGTGGGATGACCCCAGCGGGGTCCCGCCCTGCCCCTGCTTTGCTCCATATATATAAAAAAATATTTTTTTTGTATATATATATAAATAAATATATTGTATATAAATATATCCAATTTATTAAAATTTGAAATTGTATTCAAGTTGTTAGATTGTCTTAGCCTCCTAGGTAAACTTTTATATAGGAAGCTAAAGTAATACAATAATCATACTTAAGCAATGATCTCCTATATAAAGGTTGGTCTAAGAGGCCAAGACAATCTAAAATTTAACTCTAACGAATATAAGGTTTTTTGTATTTATAAATTTTAATTATATTATAATTTAGGTCCAAAAAATATTTTTTTTAGATTAAAAAAATCTTTTTTAGACCCGATGTGTTGGCCTAGGTGGGGGGCAAGGCAAATGGAGTTACCCCCCCCTCCCCAGGCGGTATCGGGGCAGAGGAAAAAATCCCACCCCCCGTATGGTGCGGGGTGGGGTGCGAGAAAGGGTCCCCCTACCCCGCAACATGCGGGTAGCAACCCTAACATTACATGTGGACAAGATCTTGGATATATTTATAAAGAATGACCATCCCGTCCCGTCCCGAATGAGACCGGACCGAAATGAGTCTTGTATATTTCAATCCGGTTCTGGGTGGAAAAAGTATAGACCAAATTGATCCAATTCAATCTATAAAATCATCTCAAAATCGATTGGATCGGATCGGACCGGACCGAACCGAATTCACAAACTAATGGTCACGAAGTCTCCTTGACGCTGGAATTATCTTCTGATAGGGAGAGTGCATGCATGCATGTGGTGCACAAGGTCACGTTGACTTTTTTGTGTCAGGAGCATCATGAGTTCGTACAAGATTGTAATTATAAATTTCACATTTACACTCTTTCATCAGGACTGAAAAACAAATATGTGGTGCGATTTATTTATTCACTGTACATTCTCTTTAAGTCATGTCCGTCACTTTTTTTAAAGCTATGCTTTCATAGATAGAATTTCTATAAGCTTGTTTCCTAAATGAATATGATAGTAATTATTATATTTAGCATCTTCCACGATTCGGTACGTGAAATGATTAGTTTCATGATATGTAATTATCATCATAAATAATCATATCCTCTACTAAGGATATGCTTCATGCAAAATCACTTGGACTTATTTTTCATTTCCAATAGTGGTGGTATCAAGGATATTTTTAATGCATATTAATAATATGTAGCAATCCTTTCATGTAACCGAATATTACAAACAATATTATATTTTACTCTCTACGATTGAAAAAATAATTTTAATTTTCTAATAAAAAGTTAGTTTTACATTTTTTACAAATTAAATTTTACTATCTCAATAATAGAGACGGAGCTTACTTGCAACTAAAAGTACCTTTTTTTTTTTTAATAAATCAATGCAAAAACATTTGGTGCAATATTGTAGAGTTATACTATTTTCAAACCAGTGTAAGTATACCATCTAAATTACTTAAATAATAAGATTTGATTTGTAAGATTTAAATTTTATAACTTCTTTTTTAAATCAAGTTATGCCATAATTTACACACTAACTTAAAAATAGAGTACTTATTGGTAGAACTAGGCAATCATTTGAAAAAGAAAAATTTTACTCATCATTTCTACACCACATACCACATATGATTTATTATATTTTTTAATTTTTTTTTTTAGTAAGTATATGGTATAGAGATGATGAATAAAAAAAATTAATTAATTTAATAAAAAAAAATATATAATAAGTCGTGCCTAGGATGAAGAACTGCGAAACTCTTTAAAAAATATCCGACAAATGTTTAAAAATAATTTTTTTTTAAATGTTTAAAAGATTTAAAAAAATATTTGAAAAAAAAAAATTTACCTTCTCGGTAAGGATACTCGGTAGCTGAAGCAGGGTGCTTTGGAGTATAAGGAAAAGTCTTTAAAACAGCACCGTCAATAGACGCCGTTCAAACCGCCCAGCCCGAACCATATAACTGCATATATACATAAATAAATAAAATCTTCCCGTTACGGACATCTTGTTAGAGGTAACAACCACTGGTGTCAATCATCCTCTGCCCGTGAGGGGGTAAGGTATGTTAGAGACCTAAATCATCCTCTGCCCCTAGTACATTTTAGAGACCAAAATACCCTTTTGAAAATATTTTTTAGATATTTAATTGGTATGTTCTCCTTTTATATTCTAATTTTTTTTTTAAAGAAATCCTCCTCTTTATAAAAATAAAAAAAAGATAGAAGTCGTGGATTTAATTGTCACGAGTGAAATGAATGTAATTGACACGTGTGAGACATATGTGCTATAGAAAAATATAAAAAGGTTAAAGAAAAGAGAAATGTACATGTATATTATATTACCATGATATTGTAGGCTTACAGTACATCAGAAGATGATGGTTAAAAAAGTAAATAGTATATTTCATTTCCGCCAAGAACAAATCTTATCACTTATTTTTTAACGGAGGTCGAGCCGTTGGCCTTCTTTACCAACATTATTGTTGGAAGTTACCTAACGGTGTCAAGTTTTCCATCTCATCCTAATGAAAAAAAGTTAAAAAAAAAAAACAATAAAACTGATTATGTATATAAACAATTTTGAGCAAGCTTCGCTCTATAGGAGAGAAAAATCATAGAAAAACATTTTCCGCGTCTTTGTTTATTTCTCTAGCCCAACGACACGGGGAGCGAGAGAGAGAAAGAGAGAGAGAAAGAGAGAGAGTGAGAGGCTGTTGAAGAAGATCTTGTCAGATCGGACTGCAAAGTGTAAGCAAATCTCTCTCACATTTCCTGCTAATTTGAGGTGCGTTTCAAATATTTGTTTTTTTTTTTAAGTGCAATGTGGGTGTTCTTGATTTCTCAAGTCGGTGGCTCTCAATTCAGCTGCTTGATGCTGAGCTAGGAGACCTCTCTCTCTCTCTCTCTCTCTCTCTCTCTCTCTCTCTCACATGCATATTAGCTATTGGGTTCCCTTTTTCCTGTTTTCTCAACGTTTTCAATTCATTTCATTTTTTCTAGGTGAATGTTTTTTCACAGATTGCAATATTTAGATGAGAAATGAAAGTTTTCTTTTTTGGGTTTTTTTTTTTTTTTATATATATATTTTAATTTGAGTCTGCTGATGTTTAAAATGATGCCTCTTTTTGTCACTCTAGTTAACTGAGAAATGAAAACTTTTTGTAATGCTTTGTAAAATTACTTACTTTTTCGCCTCATACCTATCAATTAGATTACGGTTGTAGTATATATGTTTTTATGTTAGTAATCTTTCTGTATCTTTCTCATTGGAAACATGCAATTTTGTTTGCTTATTTGGAAATTTCCTTGGGAACTTCCAGATGATGATACGGCGGTTTCTTCCTGTCAATTGTACTTTGGAGTACCTGTGTTTTCTTTCCCCTTTTCAATGTTGAGACAAATTGAAAAGAAAAGGGAAATCTAAACGGCAAAGGAAAAAAATGACGAGTATTCTTTATATACACACCCACACACACAACTAAAACTTAAGTTGTCTATTGAAGTAATCCTTTATGTGCTTCTGAATTTTTGCGGTTTCTCGGCATGGTATGGAGTTAACAGCCATGTAAGGAAGCATGCTAATTACATATTTGTTATAGACTACAGTATCAAATTAATATCAGCGCATTTTTTCTTTTCATAACTTGAGTTTCTTTCCTTTTGATGGCCCTTTTCTTTTAGCTTCATGTGTGTTTCATAATAAGATCTCATTTTCTTTTGCGTGTTCTAACTGTAGTCTCATATGTTCTTATGAGTTCTTAGATGCGTGTATCTAGTTTGCAAGAGTTGGTGAGCCCTTTAAAAACCAATCTAAATAAAGTGCTGGTCATTGAATGTTCTGATGAGGAAAGGGAAAGATTCCTAGAATTATTAGCGTGTCTTGTCAAATCTAAATGTTGGGCAGCTGTTATTTTGTTAATTGAGAGATATTGCTCTGTACATATATTGAAACTACAGATGAGCTGAGCTGCTCTATTATTTTGTGGGGTCTTCTTTTTTCTCCTTTAGCATATAAAAAGAGCGTTTGTGATTTTCTTGACGGTAATATTGTCACTTTCCTGAAGCATCGTGATGCCCAGCTATAACCTTTTATGCAGTGTAATGGGAAGGGAAGTTACAGATCTACACAAGGAAAAGAAGCCAAATGGCGTCGTGGTGGCTTCAAATGGAGTTTCTCATGATAAAGTTCTTTTTGCTCCAGAAACTTCAGAAGATAGTGTTGAAGCAAAGGACTATGAGGTGAAGGAATGTACTGAAGAAAACTCAGTTGCTGACCAATACCATGACAACCAAGAAGTTTTAGGGGTTAAAAGCACAAATCTTGATCCCGGTGTGCTTGAGGGGAAATCTGATAGACCTGGGGCTCCTAAACCCAATGACAATATGAAGTTGAGCCCGCATGCATCAAGATCTGCTGCTGTAGGGAACGGGCGTATCTACACTATTCCGCAGCCATTTTATCTGGCAACTGAAAAGCGTGGTGTATGCACACATACTGTTGGGTCTGAAAATCCTGTTAATGGTGTGACCTATTCACCAAAAGCTAACAATGCTCATTTCCCTCAAACTATAAAGAATTCACAGGTAAATAAAAAAAGATTCTAACTTAGTGTTATTTTTGCAGTTATCCCTTTCTTTGAGATGGGATACAAATTCTGATTTAGTGAGTTTAATGAGAGTCATATCCGTTGATGTGGCCTAAACCGAAAATTTTTTCTGGTGGTAGGTTGTCTGGCAAACTCAAACATGGACACGTTAGAATTAGCTTATGTCTATTCCATCATGCGGTAGCCTGTAAATATAGATTTACAGTTTGCTACTTTCGGTTCTAGTTTTTTCTTTTGGTTTTAACTTTTAATCTGTAGTCTGTAATATTGGTTCTCTTCTACCTGCAAAATTAAATTCAACATCGTTTATATCCAAAAATAGGTGAAATGTTCTTTCCTTTCCATTTCAATGCATCTTTATTTCCACTCACCCTGACCCTCGTCTTTCACATCTGGAACTCTATAATACTTTCTTCAAAAAGTTTTAAATGGGTTTTATATTGGCCCTCAAATTAGAGACTCGATTGTTGATGTTTCTAACCTGATTTATGACCATGGACTGAAAGGAGAAAAAATAATTTATGGCTCTTGGTCAGGTTTGATTTCCATGTTTTAGGTTGTGTTTGGATGTTGAGTTGAGTTGAGTTGAGTTGAGATAATAAAATATTGTTAGAATATTATTTTTTAATATTATTATTATTTTGGGATTTGAAAAAGTTGAATTGTTTATTATATTTTATGTTAGAATTTGAAAAAGTTGTAATGATGAGTTGAAATGAGTTGAGATGAGTTAATCAACCAAACGAAGCCTTAAACTTCTCGTGATTGGTTTAATTTGAATTTAACCCAGCAGAACACTTATCTTGTGGATCTGATTTCATACTCAATATGTATATCTTGTCGAAGTAGCTGTTTGTGTAGTGGGATACGCAGCTAGAGACTTGAAAGATCATGGATTTTGTTTGGTAATGTTAGCATTACAGTTGTAGAGTTAGAGATGGCACTAATTGTGGAAAAACTTGCATTTATTTTCAGCCAAACTCACCTCTGTCACTAAGGAAGCCCTTGCAATCTGATACCAGCAAGCATCATGATGAAGAAGATAGTTGTTCTGTCGCTTCCTCGTATCCTTTTATGGCTTTAACATTTTAAATTTGACTGAATTCTGAACTTAATACGTGTCTTGGATTGCATTATCCTTAGCCATGCATAGTACTGCTGCATCTGTGCGAACAATTAAATCTAGGGTAACTATTGGAGCAGCTCCATCATTTAGAAGTGCTGAACGTGCAGAGAAACGAAGGGAGGTATACTTTAATTGAACTAGTAATTCTGTAGTGCACTGTGTGATCTGCTTTTAATCAGTGATTTATATCACATCCAATATGTCATTTATCTTTGTTATTTTCCCCTTTTCCTAGTTTTACTCAAAGTTAGAGGTGAAACACCAAGCTATGGAGGCAGAGAGAAGTGCGTATGTGGCAAGGACCATGGTGCATCTCTTTCTTTTTCCTTTTCTTTTATTTTTTTTTTTATTTTCGTTTATTTATTTTTATGTAATGGTACATCTCTTTCTATTATATCTTTAATATGCCATTTTGCATGCATATACAGCTGCATCTTGTTCTGCTCTTTCCTTGTTCTTGTTACACGCTTGAAGAGGTTTTCAAGAAATAATCACCCTTTATTCGAACAATCTATTGTAACATTTCTAGGAAGAGCAAGAAGCAGCCATCAAGCAACTTAGAAAGGGCCTGGTGATCAAGGCAAAACCAGTACCTAGTTTCTACTATGAAGGCCCTCCACGGAAGGTTGAACTCAAGAAGGTACCTTTTTTTTCTTATATCTTTCCCCAGTTATTCACAAGACCTTTAAGGTCCACAATGTGTATAAAACTAGCAGAAATTTTCTGAATTTGCACAATTTTTAACGGAATAGTAGATTACCAAGACTGGAAATCATGGGACCTGCTGAACTGAATCAGGATGCGTTTTGCTTTATGTTCAGAGACTAGGATTTAAATATGCTATTTGAGGTGATTTTCTCCAGATTTAGTAGAGTGATCGATATTCTTTGATGCGACCCGACTTATATTTTGTGATTTATAGACATTTTTTGGCTTTTGGCACTTTCTGGATAACTTCCATATTTCTACTTTATAAATTACTTACTGAAAAACAAAATGTAGACCTGCTGCCGAA
The DNA here is from genome assembly GCF_001411555.2 of Juglans regia. NCBI lineage: Eukaryota > Viridiplantae > Streptophyta > Magnoliopsida > Fagales > Juglandaceae > Juglans > Juglans regia. The sequence continues at coordinate 13,108,561 of NC_049911.1, read as the reverse complement.
ATCTTCTAATCCTATTGCCTTATAAAATTCGTGATACTTACTATTTAGTGCTTCCATGTTGTAAATATTTCTGGAAACAAACTCTGACTGACTTTTTACGTGCTCCTTTTGTTTGGAAATATACAATCTTTACCCTCCTTCTTTATTAAATGCCAGTTACCATTGACACGGCCTAAATCACCGAAACTAACACGGAGAAGGAGCTATGGTGATGCAACAAACTCAACAGATGAAAAGGGAGGAATTTGCAGCCGAGCACACCGCCACAGCCTTGGTAGTCAAAATGAGCAGCCTGCTACACAGAGTACTCCCAAAGGTAAATCCCGCCATAGCCTTGGTGGTCATGAGGAGCTTGCTACCCTGAACACTTCCCTAAGTGATGGTCAGATCAATGGAACTAATACAAATGGAATTTCTTGCAAAGCCAAACACCGTCCTGGGCAGGAAAAGGAGACAACAAAAACAGTTCTTCCTAAAATCAAGGAGCAGACGAATGCAGACATTGCCGTTTGTTAATATGTACTTTGAGTCCTTCCTTTTTGTCTAATTTCTAAGCGGGGGGAGAAATTCTTAATTTTTCTATGTTAGGTTATGGTTGTACTGAAGAGAAACTGCCTGTTTTCTTTCCATCATGAGGAATGACTTGTGTTTAAATGGATTGCATTCATGTGAAATTGTATATGCTTTGTTAACTTTATTGGTACATGTCTTGTTATATATTGAAGAGTCATCCAATATTCTCTGAGTAGTTATCTTAGATTTATTTTAAATAATTATTAATAACAAAATTAGATATTCTTACTAGTAGTAGTTGTTAATAAGGAATGAAATACGGTTTCTATTATTTGTAAAATATCATTTCGTATTTATGTTATTTTCCACCATTCAAATTATTTTATGATTCGATTCTTGAGTATTTTGGTGACCGATTTTTTTTTTTGGTCTATTGTGGTGGTCACCGGTGTACAGTTCATTGGTATTTTCTAAAAGCTGTGGTTAAATCCAATTTTTTATTTTTTTTATTAAAAAAATGGCTGCCGAGGCACCGACAAGAGCCAATAATGTCCTCATTTAAATCCCATCGTCGAGACCCACTGGAAACAATGTCTCGTTGGCTGGAATAGTGGCGGTGGCTTATATTTTGCTACATTAAACTATGGGTGGCAATTCGTGTTTTCGGATCGTATTTGTATCGTGTCAAATCATGAACATTTGACTATATAAGTTAACTAGAACCTAACTTATTAAGCTAAATGTGTCAAACTTTCAAACTCTAACCCAACTCCTTTAGAAAATTGGTTATGTCGTGTTACTCGTTTTGACCTGTTTAATAATTAATTAGAAATAGATTAACACGAGACGATTTATTTTAAACTTGTTTCATGTAAATGGGTTGAATTAACACGCATAACTCATTTGACCTAATTAACAAAATTTCATATAAAATTTAAAATCTATATTTATTTGTAGACACAATATCTTTAAAATAAAAAATTACTAACAAAAAATATCAATATATTAATATTACAAAACTTACAATAACAAGTATGAGCATAGATCCAGAATTACAATCCCAACAATAAAAGCATAAGTATACCGAAAAATACCAATATTACAACTCAACAATAATAAAATTTTAATTTTGAAATAAAATCTAAGCGAGTTGACCCGTTTATAAATCGTGTCTTAACGGATCAACCTGTTTTGACCCAAACCCGTTAACATTAAATCCAAATTTGTTAATTTCGTATTATGTTTGTATTGAATTCACGGATCGTACCATATATTGCCACTCCTACGTCAAACCATATTGTACTTAATATTTTCGGGGTCTTTTTTAATTTGGGTAGGGTTTCCTTTTAATTGAATTTGATTTAAGCCTTTATGTAAGGCTTGGGCTTTGCATTAGTTGTCCCAGTTTTGGGTCTAGCTTTTGATATGATTTAAAGTGAACTGGGTTGATAAACATTGGGCTTGCAATGGTATGCCTAGTTATTGGGTCTAACCGTTAAACTATTTGGGTTTCTCTATTGGGCAGGATCATAACATAAGGCCCATACCATGGGTTGAACCTGATCCATATGACCATTAACTTTGACTTGTTTAATAGGTTGACCTTGACCCGTTTGACCAGGCCACCCAACTTGACCTGAATCCAGATCCCGACACAGAGCCAATAGAATAAAATAATATTATTTATTATTTTAATAATTTAAAAAATAATTTTTTTTTTTTCTAAATATCTCTATCATAAATATGTTATTTAATATTTTCTTATTTATATACATAATTATTTTCTTTGAATTTTTCTGTGACAATTCTTACATGTGGCTTAAAGAAATTAAAATAGTACGTCGCATAAGTGACTTCCATCGTGGAGATTTTCTTCTTGGTCTGAAAATGTAAAAATTTAATGAATTGCATTTAGTTACACACACAAACACACACACACACACATATATATATATATATATATATATATATATATATATATATATCTATCTACGTGAATCATAATCAGCCCAAAAGAATGTTGTTATTTAGTCCGATCATTGATGGTATAAGGTAGTTACGTGTAAATTTTATAATTTTGGGATTAACCTATGCATACAATAGTCAACTCAAAGGAAGGCTATTGTTTGCTTTGTCCCCAATTTATAATATTTATGCTAACTAGCCTTATTGGGAGAGGACCACTTTTTTTTTTTTTTTTCTTGAAAAATAACATATTCCATACTTCATTCCACATCAAAAGAGATACAAAGTTTTTCTAGTTGGATACACGGCTTAATCCAATTAAGACAATCCTCTAACCAGACCACCTCCTCACATTGCAAAGCAAATTTAGCTAGTTTATGAGCTACCACATTACATTCTCTAGGGGTGTATTGCAATAGCCATTTCTGACCATATCGACACTTCAGCTTAATGTCCTCACTTACTTGACCATACCATGCATAATTCTCTTCATTGGCTTGGACTCCCTTGATGACTGTCATAGCATCCCCTTCCAAAATAGCAGCCTCAATTCCAATCTCCTCACAGAAAGTAATAGCTCTCCAAAGAGCATATGCTTCAGCCACCTCAGCATCCTTAACAAATCTCCCAGGCATGCACAGAGCAGCTATAACATCTCCTACACCATCCTTGATTATAATCCCAGCCCCCATTTTGAGAGAAGATTCATCAAGCCCCGCATCCCAATTCACCTTGTAAGAGAGCTGTCTTGGTGCTTGCCAAATACCATTTCACTTCACAAGAGGTGAACCAAAAAAGTCAACTTGGTTTGCACCCTTAGCCAGATTAAACTCCTCTCGATCTGTCATAGCAGCAGTGATGACTTCAAATGGACTCTAAAAAGAATTCTCAAAAATCCAATTGTTCATTCTCTACCATACCTTTTTGAAAATAAAAGCCATGCTTTCAAGTTCATGCTTCTGCAACTTTTGTGATAATTCAATCCAAGTCTCAAGAAAATCTTCTTCTTTGCATATCATTTTCTGAGCTTTACTCTTGTTCTCAGACCACACATCAGAGGTAGCCACACAGCTCCATAATACATGTCCACTTGTTTCCACCAGCTGCTCACATATGGGACATAAACCAGACTCTATAATCTTCCGTCTATGCAAATTATCTTTAGTAGGTAGACAATTGTTTAGAGCTCTCCACAAAAATACCTTAATATAATTAGGTATATTAAGCTCCCACATTTGCTTCCACACCAGGTTTACCCCATTCCTAACAGATTGCTCCCCTCCTTGCTGCCTTTTAATCTCCATTGCAATATAATACGCACTTTTAACAGAAAAAAGTCCATTCTTAGTAGGACCCTAATAAATTTTATCCTCCAAACTCATTCTACTTACAGGAACAGTACAAACAGTTGCAGCTTCTTCACTGTTAAAAGTCTCTCGAACCAAATCATACCACTAGCAGCCAGTATCCTCATCTATTAGCTTAGCCACAGTTGCTTCCCTGCCCAGAGATGAAACAGGAGATTGAAGTATGTATGATGTAGGAGTTGGCATCCATTTATCAACCCATATCTTTATCTTCTCTCTATTTCCAACTTGCCATCTCATCCCTTCTCTAACCACTTCTCTAGTTTCCCATAAACTCCTCCATATAAATGAAGGTCCGCTACCAAGCTTGGCATCCAGAATAGAGTAGTTTCTATAATATTTCTGTTTCATAATAGAAGCAGCAAAAGATTCAGGCTTAACTAGTAGTCTCCAGACCTGTTAGGAAGCATTGCCTTGTTGAAACAATCCATATCCCTAAATCCCATCCCCCCTTCATGTTTTGATCTGCTCATACCACTCCATTTCCTCCAATGGATCTTATTATCATTCTTCATATGACCCACCAAAATTTGGCTATTAAGGAAGAGATTTCTATGCATAACAGCTTAGGCAACTTAAAAACACCCATAGCATAGGTTGGAAGAGCTTGTAGAACTGCTTTTATCAAAACTTCTTTCCCAGCTTGTGTTAAGAAATTATTCTTCCAGATGCTAATTCTTGCCCAAACTCTTTCTCTAATTTCCCGAAAATATTTATATTTAGATCTACCCACAGCATGGGCAGGCCCAAGTATTTCTCAAAATCACCACAACTCCTCACACCTATCACTTCACCTAAACTGATTCTTGTTTGCTGAGGGGTATTTGAACTGAAAAAAATTGAGGTTTTCTGTTTGTTCAACTTTTGCCCATAAGCAACTTCATAAGAAGCCAAAATGCTCTCTAGCTGTCTCCACTCATCTACTTTTGATTTACAAAAAAGAATGCAATCATCAACAAACATTAAATGACTAATAGTTGTGCCACCCCTTGCTACTTGCACACCCTTTACCAAACCAGACATTTCAGCATGCTTAATTAAAGAACTCAGACCCTCTGCACGCAAAAGGAATAGGTAAAGAGACAATGGGTCTCCTTGCCTAAGTCCTTGAGTTGGAATAATTTTGGTTCCTGGTTGACCATTTACCAAAATAACATATTGAACTGAACACACACACGGCATAATCAACTCAACCCATCGAGCATGGAATCCAAGTTTCTGCATAACAGCCCTTAAAAACCCCCATTCCACCCTATCATACGCTTTAGACATATCCAACTTCACAACCATATTTCCATTCTTTCCTTTTTGTTTATGTTTCATAGAGTGTAAGGCCTCATAAGCAATAATAACATTATCGATAATCAACCTTCCAGCAATGAAAGCACTTTGACTATTAGAAATGACATCAGGCAAGACGATCTTTAATTTGTTAGCAAGTGTTTTTGCAATAAGTTTGTAAAATACATTACATAAACTTATTGGTCTGAACTCTCCAACAGAAACTAGATTCTTAACGTTTTGAATCAAAGCTATAAAAGTGAAGTTACAATAGATCCATTTGTCCTCCATTTAGAAAAGTCAAGGCTGCAGCATATACCTTATCACCAATTAAGCTCTAGTACCCTTGATAGAAGCAAGCCCCAAACCCATCAGGTCCAGGAGATTTTAAAGGGGCCATTTGTTTCAAAGCATGCTCCAATTCCTGTCTAGAAAATTCCTGCAAAAGAAAATTGTTCATCTCATAGGTAATCTTCTGTTCCAATCTCTCCACCCCTTTGTTGATAGCAACCTCAGTTAGTTTAGCAGATGTATAAACCTCTTGGAAATGCAGCATAAAAGCCTCCTGAATACCACACTGTTCTATTCTCAACACAGATTGGCCATCCATGATCTCCACAATCCTATTCTTCTTGTCTTTGGGTAGCACAAGCATGAAAGAAGCGAGTATTCCTATCACCACAAGCATACCAACTTCTCTTAGCCCGTTGCCTCCATTTTAAATCGTCCTCCTCCAATAATACCCCCACTTCCTTTTGTTGAACTTTAATTCTGTCACTATTGGATCCACAACCTTCATCTTGTAATCGCTTAAGCATAGCAGATTTTTCTCTAATCTCCTTATTCTACTGCATGGTTTGCTGTTTACTCCATTGCTGCAAAGAGTTACCACACTTTTTCAGAGATGCTTGGATTGATCCTTCCACTAAGTTGACACATGCTATCCCACTCCCCCAACTAGTAGCTATAACTTCTTTACACTGCTCCTCCTTGCACCACCAAGCCTCAAATCTAAACACCTTCTTCCAGGACTGAGTTCCACTTAAGGCTGTTCTAAGTGTCATGATCAAAGGTTTATGATCAGAACACCTAGCCATCTGCCCTTCCACAGTAACAGATTGATACAGACCTTGCCACCTTTTATTGGCAAGGGCTCGATCCAATCTTTCCTTTGTGTAACTACCCTCTTCCTGATTATTGCTCCAAGTAAAGCTGTCCCCCTTAAAACCCAAGTCACTTAGGTCATTATCATCAACTGCCTTTCTAAATGAAGCCATTTGAGTTTCTGGTCTAGCCCTTCCACCCCATTTTTCTCTTGGTACTAGAATCTCATTAAAATCTCCAATAATGCACCATGGTTCAGGCCCTTCATTAATTCTAGTCAATAGGTCCCACTTCTGAGTAACCATAAAATCCTATCAGCTTCCATCTACATTTGACATTCTCATCATATAGCCACCCACCAATGTCTATGTGAGTAGTTGAGAAGTTCAAAATCTGTTACACCCTTCAACAAAACAACCAGACGCCCACTCCTCCCCACAGGATCCACACCAAAACAGCCATCGAATCTAATCTTTTGCATGATAGCTTCTAACTTGTTAACTTTCAGGTAAGCTTCCATAAGGAAGACTACCTTTGGGCTCTTATCCTTTACTAACATGTAAAGGTCATGAACTGTCTGAGGGTTCCCAAGCCCACATCAGTTCCAACTTAAACTATTCATGACTCTCGGTAGGGCTGTTTTACATCCACTGCCGATATAATATGATGATTAGTTGGATGATTTATGACAACACATGCCTTTCTTTCTTACTAAGAACCTGGTTCTCCTCCTCATCAAGCAGAGATAAGCCATTTCTTTTACTAGCCACACAACCCATACTTGGATTTAGTTTTGAAGCAACTTTGACTCTAGCCTGTCTCTTCCATCTCCCCTTAATTTCACCACCTGTACTAGTGCATACATCCTTTTCTTTATTTTCCACCACGTGCAATTGACCCTCTTCAATTAGATTGATCTTAGTACCCTTGAAAGAGTCAATAATACCATTAGTCTCCTTAGTAGTGAACATAACCTGTCACCCTTTATTAGATTTCAGTTGGCCCACAACAACCCTAGAATTAGAATCAAAACCCACCCCTTTTTCTGCCACGTATCCCTCTACTTCAGTAACTGTTTCTGCAGTTGGTATAATTTCCCCCATATCCACCTCTTTCAAACGTGCTTTAGCTGCTCCCTGATCCCCCTCCACGACCCTACTGCCCCTACTCTCTTGGGATCTGCAGTAACTAATTCCTCCTCCATTCCCACCTGTTCACCACCATATGCCGATGACACTGTAGGGGAAAATTGTCGCCTGAAAAACCTTCCACCCTCCTTTTCATACTCCTTTTCTCGATCAGAACTCGATTCACCAACCGTAGTTTGGGATCGGAACCTCCCTCTCGATTCACCAACCGTAGTTTGGGATCGGAACCTCCCTCTTCTCGGACCTGACTATGCTCAAAGCTAGGAACCGTACAAAGTTTCGCCCTTATTAAGTCTTGAACTCCCACTACCATGAATGCAACCTTGATCACTATGATAAAACATACCACAATTGAGGCAAATTCTGGGTAGCTTCTCATATCTAATTGGCACCCATATACCCCTAGAACCAACCTTAATAGTTCTTCTGCGAGCTACTGCCTTCTTCAAGTCCAAATTTACTCTAACCCGTAGGTATTTACGCCATCCCAAGTCTTCATTCGAGACATCCACATCAACTACTTCCCCCAGTGTATTGCCAATCAATTCCCCATACCTTTGATTCATGCAGTAGAAAGGTGGGTTATGGAGTTGGATCCAAAATAATTCAGACTTAAACTCCATAGCATGTGGTTGTACCAAACTATCTAAATTCTTCAAAACAAACATGTTGGTGTGAAATAACCATGGTCTTCCAGCCATAACCTTAGCGCAATCACCCTGAGTGGCAAAAGAGATAACATAAGTATTCGCCCTCAACTCCACAAACTCCATAGCCTTATTCACTTTCCAAATTTTGAGTATTGCCGATTGAACAACCTCTTTACTCCAAAATCAATTTGATAACACCTTGCCGACCACACTTCTATTCTCTCTTTCCTTCAAACCATCCCATTTCTCCTCTTGAATACAAATCTCCTTCAAACTCCATAGCCTTATTCACTTTCCAAATTTTGAGTATTGCCGATTGAACAACCTCTTTACTCCAAAATCAATTTGATAACACCTTGCCGACCACACTTCTATTCTCTCTTTCCTTCAAACCATCCCATTTCTCCTCTTGAATACAAATCTCCTATTGTTCTTCCTCTTTCAGTTTCAACTTATTCCAGACCTCTTCCAGTTCCTCCATCGCACACCCTCACTCACAACTTCGCTATCTTGCTTGAAATAAGCAAACAAAACAGCATTATACACACCTCTACTCAGTGGGAGTAGAGAGACTTGCACTTCACCCCTTTCAGCCAGTTACGAGAGAAAGAGAGAAGAGTTGAACAGTGCAAACAGTTGTATGCTTATATTGGTGTTTGATATGTTCAGGATAGCCTAAACACATCGACAGTAAGCTCTGAACTCTTAAAAAATAAACTTATTACTGTCTAGAGAGTTTATTGCAACGATGCACTATGTATGTCATAAGGGGGCCCTCTTTTATAAAACCATAAAACTTTTTTTTTTAAAAATTTTATGTCATGTTTTTTAACTCTCGAAAGGTTCTCTTACGTAGAGGTTTCTCTCCTGTTCTAATATAGGGTTAGTCTTCCTACCACGAGGGTAGGTATCATTACAGTTTTCCTTACAACTCTTGAGGGTTATAAAAAATTAGCAATGATGGACACGGTTGACAATGGAGATGGATGAAGAATTAGAAGAGTTGTACAGGACACTATCTCTCTCTGAGCAAGAGCAGGGGAGATTTTGGTTGAAACATAATTGCTAGAAAATACTACCATCAGAGGTGCAAAATGTATGATTATCTCACTTATGTCTAATCGACATTACAATAGGGAAGCACTAAAGCAAACATTGAGGAAGTTGGAGACTAGTAAAAAAGATGTTGGTCAAAGACTTGGGACAAAAACTGATGAAGGAACTAGAGACAAAGACTAAGTCAAATTGGAAGGACATTGGTCTTTTGACAAATGTAGGAACTTGAAGGGGAGTTTCAGATAAATCAGATTCGATTAACGGAAGCATCATTCTGGTTTGATTGTATGATCTATCTTTGAATGCAATGAATGAGAGGGTGGGGAGATTGATTGGAGATGCGATCGGGAGAGTGGAAGAGATTGGCATTGAGAAGGGAAACGTGGCCTGGGGGGAATATCTAATCAGAATCTGAGTTGATATAATAAAGCCACTCCTTCGAGAAAAATGAATCAATTTGGGGTCTTATTGAGATACCCCATATGATATGGATAAGGGTAGGTGGTGTGTGGGATCCCACATTGCTTGGGAAGGAGAAATTCTCGCTCTTTATAAGGTTCCAATGGGGCTCTAATTGTATCATTGACTAGTCCTTTTGGAGTATAGGCCATGTGGTTTGGGTCTTCCATTGGGGCATTACAAATGGTATCAGAGCTTATCCCAACCAGAAATGTGGGACTTGAGCCGTGCCACCTACAATGGACAGACCCGACGAGGACGTCGGGAATTTAAGGGGGGTAGATTGTGATACCCCATATGATATGGATAAGGGTAAGTGGTGTGTGGGATCCCACATTGCTTGGGAAGGAGAAATTCTTGCTCTTTATAAGGTTCCAATGTGGCTCTAATTGTATCATTGACTAGTTCTTTTGGAGTATAGGCCATGTGGTTTGGGTCTTCCATTGGGGCATTACACTTATGGCTCTTGTTGGGTCAGGTTCGTCTACGAAGGACTTTCCAATTTTTTCTAGGCTTGTAGAATGCTAGGACGTAGCCATCGAGAATAATTTATTTACCGAGCAAGAATGATCAATATGAGAAAGATGGATTTCCCTATGGAAAATGGTTGCGTTCTGGGGTTGTAGCGGGGAAGGGCGAAGATCGACGCGAACAGACGGCGAGAGTTGACTGGAATCACTCTCCGATACGCTCTCTGGAGACTGTGGAGGGAATTGCATGATCATCGGCTGAAAATATGGGTGAAACAGAAGGCCAATCTGATACTGTGGAGATTCGAGGCGTGATGGGAGGAGAATCATGAGGTAGGAATTGAAAGTTGGCTGAAAAGGAAAAGCAGCTCACTTTTAGTAGAAGGAAAGAAAATCAGAGTGAAGCCCAAAACTCAAAACTTACCAAAAATAAGAAGAATGAAGCAAGGTTGATAGAGGAAGTGTTGAATCATAATGAAATGGAAGAGTTGACTCCAAAGGGGAAGGTGAATCACATGCTTCAGAAGAGTGAAGGGCTAGAAAGCCATATGCCCAATTCTGGAGTATTGGAATGGGCCTCTGAGGACGGTTCGTTAGTCCAAATTATTACGTCGGCCATACCCACTTGAGGAAAGAGATGGCAACGACTACGAAGAGTTGCCACAACATAGAACACTCGAAAGAAGGGAAAAATCAGAAGCAAAAGAGAGATGATCAAGGTAATGAGGTTGATCCTTCTAATCACCGAGAAATGAATCATAAACAAGGGAAAGTGGAGATTGAGATGGAAACACCCTAGATCATATTGGTGGAGGCTAGTTCCCAGCCCCGCCGGGAGCAATGAAAGTCAGAAGCTAGAATTCCGGTGGACATGGGAACCCACAGGGAATTCAAGCTCTTCACAACTTAGTTAGAAAGAAAAGTCACGAGATCTTGTTTCTACAAGAGACAAAGTTGACAGTGAGAAAAATGGAGCACCTAAAACTCAGATTGGATTTTGAGTGTTGCTTGGTAGTGGAGTGTGAAGGTAGGAGTGGTGGTATTGCCTTTTTTTGTGGAAGAAGGAAGTCTTGCTAATTGTTAAAAGTTTCTCAAAATTCCACATTAAAGCTTGTGTGAAAGAAGAAGTGGGTGATGAAAAGGAGTGGCAATTAACTAGTATTTATGGGAATCCAGACACAACAAGAAGACATGAGACTTGGAGACTCATAAGATGAGCGAAAGAGCAAGACCAGAAAGACAAATGGCTGATTTAGGACTTGGCTGGATGATTGTTAATTGCATGATATGGGCTATGCAGGTGTTAGGTATGCCTGGTGCAATAGAAGAGGAATGCAACACAATATTAGTGAAAGACTGGATAGATACTTGACTAACTTGGGATGGTGTAATCTATTTCCCACACCAAGTGTAATCCATGGGATAGTAGCATACTCGGATTTTGTAGCATTTATTATGTAGTTGGATGGTGAAAGTTACAAAAGAAGAGGGAAGAGGCTGTTTAGATTTGAGGCAATGTAGGTGGAAATTGTTGACTATGAAAGAGTGATAGCAAAATCATGGAATGATGGTCTAGTTAATGAAGACTTAGGCTTCATTTGTTTTCACAACTCCTCTCAACTCATCTCATCTAATCATTACAACTTTTTCAAATTCTCACACAAAATAAAATAAACAATTAAAAATCTTCGAATCTCAAAACAAAAATAATATTAAAAAAATATATTCTAACAATATTTTATACAATATTTAACTTTAATCTCAATTCATCTCATATGCGAAAACAAACGAGGCCTTAGGGGTTGCGATGAATAAGATCTCAAAATGTAGCCATAGATTAGAAGAGTGAAACAAGAATATATTTGGAAGAGTGCAAAAGAACATTCAACAATCTAGGCAAAAGCTCCTATAGATCCAAGCTAGTGACCCTCACTGCATAGGATTGACGAACAGGTTGTTGAGCTAATTTACAAAACTGGTGGGAGAGAGAAGAAATAATGTAGAGGCAAAGATTAAAAGCTCTGTGGCTTAAAGAAGGGGACTGAAACACAAAATATTTCCATGGTAAAGCATCCCAGAGAAAGAGGAAAAATTTAATAACAGGCGTGAGAGATGAAGGTGTATGGCAAGTAGAGGAGGGTAGAGATAAGGTGATTCTGGATTTTTTTAAAGACTTCTTTACTAGCTCAAGTCAGAGTGGGAGCTTGGATTTCTTAGAAGGTTGATCTGGAAGAGTTACATAAGATATGAACAATGATCTTGCTCAGGCATTCACAGAAGAAGAAGTGTGTACAAGCTTCCACCAAATGAACCCTACTAAAGCTCCTGGACCTATTGGAATGGTGCCCATTTTCTTTCAAAAATACTAGAACATTTTTGGCAAGTTCGTGATTTTTGCAGTGTTACAAGCTTTAAACAATGTTATGTTTACTAGCTCCATTTATCATCCTTTTATTACTCTAATCCCTAAGAAGAAAAAGCCTGAGATAGTTTCAGATTATAGACCTATAAGTCTCTGTAATGTGATATACAAGTTGATATCTAAGGTGTTGGCAATTAGATTCAAGCTTATCCTTCCACATGTGACATCCAATTCACAAAATGCATTTGTACTAGATAGGCTCATCACGAATAATATCTTAGTAGCCTATGAGATTATCCACTTCCTAAGGTAGAAGAGAGTTGGCAAAGCTGGTTACATGTCCCTAAAACTAGATATGAGTAAAGCCTATGACAGAATTGAATGAAGTTCTTAAAAAACAATGCAAAAGTTGGACAACTATCTCATTTTCAATTCTAATTAATGGATAACCAAAAGGGCCAATCATACCATCTAGAGGATTAAGGCATGGAGACATTTTATCACCATATCTGTTCTTATTGTGCACTGAAGGGTTAATAAATCTCTTACAACATGCATAAGCTAATAAACAAATAAGAGGGATTAAAATATGTAGAGGGGCACCAATAATTAATCATCTGCTTTTTTCAGATGATAGTGTCTTGTTCTATAAGGTTGATATGCAACAGAATCTAAAGATACAACAATTACTTGAGAAGTATGAAAGAGCTTCTGGTCAAAGGGTCAATAGAGATAAAACATCTAGGGTGTATAGCAGAAATGTTAGTACTACACAGCCAAAGGAAATATTGTCCTTTTGGGGAGTTCAAAGTTTTTAACAGTATGAGAAATACTTAGGCCTACCTCTTGTGTAGGTCGAGCAAATAATAAGGCCTTCTTTGACATAAAACATACGATATGGGAGAAGCTCCAAAGTTGGAAGGAGTTGGAAGGAGAAGCTTTTATCTCAAGGGGGAAGGGAAATACTTATCAAGGCTATTGCATTGTCGATACATACATATTCAATGAATTGCTTTAAGTTGCTTGGAAATCTTTGCACTGATTTAGAGAACATGATGTCTAGATTCTGCTGGGGAAAAAGACCAAATGAACATAAGATCCACTAGGTAGCTGAATAAGCTGTGTGAGTCTAAACAAGAAGGTGGAATGAGATTCAAAGACCCCAAAACCTTCAATATGGCCTTGTTGGCTAAACAAGGATGGAGAATAATGAATGAAGAGTCCACACTGCTACATAAAATTTTCAAAGCAAAGTCCCACAAGCAAGCTTCCTTGATTCAAAGCTAGGTCAGAACCCATCTTATGCCTAGAGAGGAATTTGGGAGACAAAGAAAGGATTGATACAAGGTTGTAGATAAAGGGTGGGGAATGAGAAATTTATAAACTGCTAGACAAATTTTTGGATACTTAGGAATAGGAATTTAATAAAAGGCTTGAATGATGATGGAGACGTCAAAGAGGAAAAAGTTGAGAGCCTCATTGATAACAATACAAAGTGGTAGAATTTGAAAAGGGTTAGAAGCCTTCTTCCACCACAAACTGTAGCAGAGGTATTAAAAATTATACTCAGCCTAGGTGATCAAGAAGATAGACTGATTTGGGAACCAACGAAGGATGACAAGTACAATGTGAAGAGTGCATATAGATTGTTTAGAGAGATTAGGAAGGAAAGATAGGAAGGAGAGAGCTCCAATGCAGAAACATAGAGACGTATATGGAAGGAGCTATAGAAATTACAAATCCCAAATAAGGTAAAAGTGTTTGCTTGGGGAGACTGTAGAAATGGACTACCAACAAAACACAACTTACAGAAGTGGAAAGTACTCATGGATGATTTCTGCCAGTTCTGCTGTGAGGAAATGGAGGACCTTGAACATGCTCTATACTATTGTCCTACATTTACTTGTAACGCCCCAAACCCGGGTGGCTTGGAGAATTACTACTTGTCACTCATAAACATGTCTCCCAACACATCCAAAGAAAATTCTCCAAAAACTTCATAAATGAAATCAATCTCAAATCTTCTCAATAATCTCATTACAAACTCCACACAATCTTTAATGAAATAATAATAAATCAAAGGGGTTCATAACCTCCCGGTAGTCATAACAAACCAACTAAATATTTCATAAATCTTACTAAACTCAAAATATAAATAAAACTCAAAGACATTAAAACTAAGGACATCAGAAGTCCTTCTTCTAACCACATCTCCTCAACTTAAACACGTTCACCAATCTAATCCAAATCCTCATTTGGACTCTCCATATCATTTGAAAAATATTATCATGATAGGGGGTGAGTTATCACAACTCAGTAAGCAGAAATCATATGCTAGCGTGCAAACATGAGCATTTATAAAGTAGAGTATGCAGAACAAAATATTTTCCAGAGTTATCATGCAGAACAGATCATATTTTTAAAAATAACAGAGCGATGGTTTTAAGACAAGTAAAATCCATAGTACTTTGGCATAACATAAACCGAGTATCATCATCAGATCCAAACAGAGCATCAAAGAGAGCAGAGACCATGTTTCACCCCCGTGGTAGGGTTGTGCTAACCCCGGTGGCCAAACAAGGTAGAAACAGAGGTGAAATCTTTCCTTTATTCTTCTCGGAGCCCCGAGTGTGCACACAGGAAAGACCACAATAAAACCACTTTGTTTCCAAAGTGGGTGCACTCAGAGACAGAGAAGTTGGTACCAACCCAAACAGAGCAGAGCATAACAGAGCAAAGCAGAGACAGAGTCAGATACGAAAACCAGTGCACCATGCCAAAGGTTTTCAGATGTTATATCAAAATAATACAGAGTATCAAAACAGAATCAAACAGTTTACACACACTGAACACAAAAGCCAGAATATCTTTTCGAATAAATGCACAACTTTTCATATTCTCAATATCGCTCATTTTTCAGATTTCAGAAATCACATGACAGAATTTAGCTCATGTCTACACAATGTATGTCAGAACATATTTTTCTCTTTTTCGTATAGATTTCATGAGTATGCAAATAAACGACCGAGGTTGGTTTTGTTTTTCCCAAGTTCTCATTTCACCACAAAAATATGCAAAGTTTTCAGAAAATCAACCTCAGTCTCAAATAGTTCGTGTAAAGCCTAGCATAGGAACCCCGCTTACCTGACTCTTGTAGCGTATTATCTAAGCCTTGAAAATGACTTCTATTAGTCTCGTCACCTATTCATAAAACAAAATAAATATACACCGAGTATTAAAAGACAAAAGGCATAACCTCATCTAATAATTAAATAAAACCCACAATTTAACACACTAAGTCAACCACTTAAATAAAAAAAAAAAAACACAGTGGACAGCCCGAAAATCCAACTCAAGAATCAAGTACTAGTCTTTGGTATTATCCTAACCATTCCCCAAGATTAACGTCAACCTTATAAATAAAATATTAATCTTACTTCAATGGCCAAAACTACCAACCCACCAGTATAAAAACAGCACCTACTCAAAAGAGTATCCAAATGCTTTACCGTACCTCCAACCCAAATATTTCAAAACTCAGAACAACTAACATAACCCTGAACAAATACAGAACTCATCCTACACCCCACGTCAACCCAACAATATACCACAGCACCTCAACAAAAACAATCTGAATTTTATACTCCTTCATCAACAACCAAACCATCATAATACTAAGCCCTCAACTCTGATTATAAACAGAATAAATCCTTCCCACGCTCAAACAATTAAAAGCCATAAACTATACCATGAAAGAGAGTGGTTCACGGCTTCCTTACCCGTTCACAGAGTTCAACGCCAAACCACAGCAAAGAGATTAAACACTGAGTGGACAGAAGTGAAACCAACTGGACTGTAAGAGAATGAGCGTCAAGTGGGGTTTCGGAGTGGGGAAGAACGCAACAGCACAATCTACAAACATTCAGAGTCGGAAATCGCATGAAACCCGAAAACAACTAAGAGGAGAGAAAAAAAAAATCGACTTGAGGGAAAAGAGAGAGATTTACCTGAAGACGAAAACTCGAACAAGAGGAAGAGAACCAACGGAAAAGCTGGAGAGATGCGAGAGGGAATCCCGTGCTCTGCTGCAAAGTGAGGAATTGATTTAAGTGAAAACTGAAACGGGGAGTTATGGGTATGAGTTTCGGAAGCCACAAAAATAACGCCACAACAAGGAATAAAAAATGAAACCGAATAAAAAAAAAGGAGAGACGTGCGAGAGAGAGGAGTGCGGAAGAAACTGAACTGAAGCAGAGAAATGTGGAAAGAAAAGAGAGAAAGAAACGGAAGTTGAAGAAGAAACACTCACCTCCACAAAAACGACGTCGTTCGGGACCCTTACTAAACACTAAAATGGCTGGGCCATTTTCACGCACGGTTCGGGCCACTGATGAAGAAACTGGGCCTTACATCCTCCTCCCCTTACAAGAATTCCGTCCTCAGAATTCGCTACAAGTTATAAGAACTCTCTTTGAACAAGTGAGGAAACTTGACTCGCATCTCTTCCTCGAATTCCCATGATGCTTCATTGGTAGCATGATTATTCTACAATACTTTAACCAAGGAAATAGTTCGATTCCGCAACACTTGCTCTTTCTTGTCCAGAATCCGTAATGGTTCCTCGGTGTAGGTCATGTCTTCTTGAATCTGCAAGGGTTCATGATCTATGATGTCAGTGGGGTCATGGAAAGTCATCTCGAATTCCCGTAATGCTTCATCTGTATAAGTTGTCCTTTCTACCCCCTTCATTGGTAGTTTGTGGAAAGTCTTAGAATTCGCAGGCTTTAGGAATAGCCATGAGGTGTGGTATTTCACAGGTCTATGAACTAAGTTCATGTTGATTAAGGTTTAGTTTAATAATGGAGCCTTCTTAAGTAGTTAAATGGGTTTAAGTATTAGTTTTTGGAAATTGACTATTACTACGGTTATATGTACTTTTCTATTCTCCGTTATGAGTATTCTTATAGTTTTGAATTATAATATATACGTTTTGTTTTTACAAATACCACTAAATTTTCTATGTTCTTATAAACTCTATTTTTTGAAGCGTTGATTAAAAATTCAAGTTATTTTGTCAGGATGCCACCTCGTCGTAGAGAATGAAGCATGTTGGATTTGAATGCGAACGAGAACGAAAGGGAAGCAAACCCGAGTGCTTCGGACGTATTACGAGTAGCTGCACATCAATTAATTGATGACCTTGTGCAGAATCCAGCGGGTCGCCAACGTAATTTCAATGAAGGGGGTTGTATTGTTGAGTAATTCAATCGAATGCACCCTCCTTTATTTGATGGGAGAGGCGATCCAACTTTGGCGGAGGATTGGATTCAGGACATTGAGGAGATTTTGCGAGTCCTAACCTGTACTGAGCAAAAGGTGGCATACGCCACATTCAAGCTTACTGGGGAAGCGAAGAGGTGGTGGATCTCTGAAAGGTCCATCAGAGAAGCAGATGGGACAGAGATAATCAGTTGGCTGCACTTCAAGCAGATCTTTCTAGAGCTCTTCTTCCCTAGCTCATTCCGTGAGGACAAGGCTATGGAATTTGCCACCTTGGTTCAGGGAACAATGACGGTACATCAGTATGCTGCTAGGTTTACTGAGTTATCCCGTTTTGCTACTTATTTGATTCCCGATGAGGAAAAGAAGGCACGCAAATTTGAGCAAGGACTGAATGAGAAACTGTATGTGCGTGTGGTGGGTTTCCAGATTCGGAACTTCTCAGAGTTGGTGAACAAAGCAACAGTTTTTGGAAGAACCCTTCAAAGAAGTTCTGCAATGCATGAACAGAGGAAAAGGACTACTCCTACTGGGTACCAGTCTGGCATGGACCAGGGACCATGGAAAAGGAGGAGTGAAGGTAGTAGTTCAGGAAAAAGGCCGGTTCAGAGTAATCAACAGCCCTACCAGTGTAGGACATGCAATCAAGTGCACTCCGGAGAGTGCAGAAAAGGGGCGGGATTGTGTTTTCGTTGTGGTAAATCAGGACACTACATCAGGGATTGCCCAATGCAAAATAGGAGCAACCAGACGTTCATACCACCACCTTAGAGGAATGAAGTATCAGCCCGGGGCAGCAATCAACGTCCTACTGCGCCTGCTCGAGTTTTTGCACTGACACTTGGAGATGTTGAGGGTAGGAATGACGTGATCACTGGTACGACTCTTTTGTTTTGCTTTAAGGATTTATAATTTCTATTATTTTCTTTTCTTTGATTGGTTCTGGTTAAGACTTTGAATATTCTTGGTTCATGGATGAGTTTGAATGTGATCACAGGTACTCTTTCTTTGTTTTCTAATAATGCTATTGTGTTATTTGACTCGGGAGCGACACATTCTTTTGTTTCCACGACGTACTCTAAATTTTGCACTTTAGATGCTGAAAGGTTGAGGAACAGGTTAGTGGTTGCGACCCCAACATGGAATTCTGTAGTCTGTAGTGAGATGTTACCTGGATGCCCTCTTTCTATAGAGGGAAGACTGATGCCAGCAGATTTAATAGTTTTCGACATGGTTGGGTTTGATGTGATTTTGGGTATGGATTGGCTAGCTTCCTACCACGCCAGTATTGATTGTGCTAAAAAGGAAGTGGTGTTCAGGCCCCCTAATGAAGGTGAATTTCGGTTCACAGGGTCGAAAGTGAGGTTGACCCCACTCACATCATAGATCATGAACCCTTGCAGATTCAAAAAGACATGACCTACACCGAGGAACCATTACGGATTCTGGACAGGAAAGAGCAAGTGTTGCGGAATCGAACTATTTCCTTGGTTAAAGTATTGTGGAATAATCATGCTACCAATGAAGCATCATGGGAATTCGAGGAAGAGATGCGAGTCAAGTATCCTCACTTGTTCGAAGAGAGTTCTTATAGCTTGTAGCGAATTCCGAGGACGGAATTCTTGTAAGGGGAGGAGGATGTAAGGCCCAGTTTCTTCATCAGTGGCCCGGACCGTGCGTGAAAATGGCCCAGCCATTTTAGTGTTTAGTAAGGGTCCCGAACGACGTCGTTTTTGTGGAGGTGAGTGTTTCTTCTTCAACTTCCGTTTCTTTCTCTCTTTTCTTTCCGCATTTCTCTGCTTCAGTTCAGTTTCTTCCGCACTCCTCTCTCTCGCACGTCTCTCCTTTTTTTTTTTTATTCGGTTTCATTTTTTATTCCTTGTTGTGGCGTTATTTTTGTGGCTTCCGAAACTCATACCCATAACTCCCCATTTCAGTTTTCACTTAAATCAATTCCTCACTTTGCAGCAGAGCACGGGATTCCCTCTCGCATCTCTCCAGCTTTTCCGTTGGTTCTCTTCCTCTTGTTCGAGTTTTCGTCTTCAGGTAAATCTCTCTCTTTTCCCTCAAGTCGATTTTTTTTTCTCTCCTCTTAGTTGTTTTTGGGTTTCATGCGATTTCCGACTCTGAATGTTTGTAGATTGTGCTGTTGCGTTATTCCCCACTCCGAAACCCCACTTGACGCTCATTCTCTTACAGTCCAGTTGGTTTCACTTCTGTCTGCTCAGTGTTTAATCTCTTTGCTGTGGTTTGGCGTTGAACTCTGTGAACGGGTAAGGAAGCTGTGAACCACTCTCTTTCATGGTATAGTTTATGGCTTTTAATTGTTTGAGCGTGGGAAGGATTTATTCTGTTTATAATCAGAGTTGAGGGCTTAGTATTATGATGGTTTGGTTGTTGATGAAGGAGTATAAAATTCGGATTTTTTTTGTTGAGGTGCTGTGGTATATTGTTGGGTTGACGTGGGGTGTAGGATGAGTTCTGTATTTGTTCAGGGTTATGTTAGTTGTTCTGAGTTTTGAAATATTTGGGTTGGAGGTACGGTAAAGCATTTGGATACACTTTGAGTAGGTGCTGTTTTTATACTGGTGGGTTGGTAGTTTTGGCCATTGAAGTACGATTAATATTTTATTTATAAGGTTGACGTTAATCTTGGGGAATGGTTAGGATAATACCAAAGACTAGTACTTGATTCTTGAGTTGGATTTTCGGGCTGTCCACTGTGTTTGTTTTTTTTTTATTAAGCGGGGTTCCTATGCTAGGCTTTACACGAACTATTTGAGACTGAGGTTGATTTTCTGAAAACTTTGCATATTTTTGTGGTGAAATGAGAACTTGGGAAAAACAAAACCAACCTCGGTAGTTTATTTGCATACTCATGAAATCTATACGAAAAAGAGAAAAATATGTTCTGACATGCATTGTGTAGACATGAGCTAAATTCTGTCATGTGATTTCTGAAATCTGAAAAATGAGCGATATTGAGAATATGAAAAGTTGTGCATTTATCGAAAAGATATTCTGGCTTTTGTGTTCAGTGTGTGTAAACTGTTTGATTCTGTTTTGATACTCTGTATTATTTTGATATAACATCTGAAAACCTTTGGCATGGTGTACTGGTTTTCGTATCTAACTCTGTCTCTGCTTTGCTCTGTTATGCTCTGCTCTGTTTGGGTTGGTACAAACTTCTCTGTCTCTGAGTGCATCCACTTTGGAAACAAAGTGGTTTTATTGTGGTCTTTCCTGTGTGCACACTCGGGGCTCCGAGAAGAATAAAGGAAAGGTTTCACCTCTGTCTCTGCCTGGTTTGGCCACCGGGGTTAGCACAACCCTACCACAGGGGTGAAACATGGTCTCTGCTCTCTTTGATGCTCTGTTTGGATCTGATGATGATACTCAGTTTATGTTATGCCAAAGTACTATGGATTTTACTTGTCTTAAAACCATCGCTCTGTTATTTTTGAAAATATGATCTGTTCTGCATGATAACTCTGGAAAATATTTTGTTCTGCATACTCTACTTTATAAATGCTCATGTTTGCACGCTAGCATATGATTTCTGCTTACTGAGTTGTGATAACTCACCCCCTATCATGATAATATTTTTCAGATGATATGGAGAGTCCAAATGAGGATCTGGATTAGATTGGTGAACGTGGTTAAGTTGAGGAGATGCGGTTAGAAGAAGGACTTCTGATGTCCTTAGTTTTAATGTCTTTGAGTTTTATTTATATCTTGAGTTTAGTAAGATTTATGAAATATTTAGTTGGTTTGTTATGACTACTGGGAGGTTATGGACCCCTTTGATTTATTATTATTGCATTAAAGATTGTGTGGAGTTTGTAATGAGATTATTGAGAAGATTTGAGATTGATTTCATTTATGAAGTTTTTGGAGAATTTTCTTTGGATGTGTTGGGAGACATGTTTATGAGTGACAAGTAGTAATTCTCCAAGCCACCCGGGTTTGGGGCGTTACATTTGGTATCAGAGTTACAACAACATTTGGTATCATCTCGCAAGGCGAGTTAGAGAAGGGGGTAGAAAGGACGACTTATAAATGTTCATTTTGATTGCTTGAGGCCTTTGGTTCATAAGGAATCATAGGGTCTGTGAGAATAAAAACTTGAAACCTGATCAAGTAGTTGACCATGCTTTGTCTATGCTGAAGGACCATAAGGAGATTAAATGCAAACCAAAGAAGATGAATCAGTTACAATGTTGTTGGGTGCCTCCTCCACAAGGAGTAATAAAGTTCAATGTAGATGAGGTTATGTTTCATGACCAACACAGAGCATGGTACGATGGGAACCATGATGGGCCTAATCTTAAAGATCATGGAGACAATGCAAGGATTGATGCAATCCACTTGGGACGAGTTTAGCAAGAGCCCAACATTCAAGATGGGGCTTGAAGGATGAAGATCCAGTTTTGATTAATTTGATCAGTTATGGAAGAGGGCAACAATAAGACTTAAAGGCTTTGAGCTCTTGAAGGGTTTCAACTTATTTAATTCATTTAAAGAACTTATTTTATAAGTTTAGAATAATAGAGTTTATTATGGGAAGCACTTAAAGGGGCCTATGCAAGGGCATGTTGGGAAAATTATTATTTTATTGAACTAGGGTTAGGGTTACTATAGCCGAGTTATTGTAGCAATGCACTGTAGCTGCGGCACTGTTCATCCAGGGACACTTTTGGAAGATGGGGGTTTATTTTGGCTAGAGTTTCATTAGGTTTTGCTTTAAATACTCTATGTAGCCTCATTTTAATCAGTTTATGAAATTTTTATTCATTGTGAGTTGAGTTTTACTCCTCTTGTTCTTAATTGAACTTTTGAACTTATCAAAAGTAAATCACAACCTTTGTGACGTTCCTCCTTTGTAATATGGGTTCTTGAGACGTGTTCTTCAACGGGTCTAGATTTTAATATAATCTAGGTTCTTGAAACGAGTTCTCATCGGGTCTAGGTTCTCCATCCATTGACTTGATTTTGGCTTTCTTAGGGAGTTTTCAAATTGATTGTGGGTTTAAGGGATTCCGTTCCTGTGGGTTCATATCATAGTAGGTATCATTCTTCGAGATGATCATGGGGAAGTCATCATGGCTGCAAGCAAAAAGGAATATGAGGTTAATGATCTGACAAAGATTGAGTTATTGGCAATGTTCAGGGGATTGCAATTATGTGTTCACCTGGGTATTCATGAGTTATTTTTTAGAGTGATTCACTATTAATGGTGAAAGAGCTTCAAGCTAAAGGAGAATTAGTGTCTTTACTGGGTAACATCATCAAGGAGACAAGAGAATTGATGCAGAGATTCAAGAGCTGCAAAATACATCATATTGGGTTCTTGGGGAATGAAACTGCACGTAGATTAGCAAAATATGCATGAAATGTGGATGATATTAGTATATGGTGGGAGTCTTTCCCAGATGTTATTTCACAAGTTATTTGGATTGATATATGTTCGTAAGATTTGTTTGATGGAGAAGTTTTGTTATAAAATAAAATATATCATGTTATCTAACTGATTTTGTTGTTCAATTGGACTAAAACTTGCATGATGATAATTATGGTTTGTTTATCATTGTCAATACTTTAAAATTGATGGGATATTGTGAGTTTCTTTTGTTTTCTTATAATGAATGCAATTTCGATATTTGCCATTTTAAATAATATTTCAGTTCTTAATGGATCAAATTTTACAAAATGAAAAGAGCATGTTACTATTGTTCTTGGGTGCATGGATATGGGCTATGTGCTTCGAGTTGATGAGCCTCCCAAGCCTACTGATCATAATTTTGCTGATAGGGGGACAACTTATGAGAAATGGAAGCACTATAATCGCATGAGTCATGTGATAATGAAGCGTTATTCTTGATTCTATTTGAGGTGCAATGCGTGAAAAGGAAAATGCTAAGAAGTACCTAAGCCAAATGGCAAACCAATTTGTTGCATCGAAAAAGGTAGAAACAAGTATGCTTCTTAGCAAACTTGTCTCAATATAATATAATGGCAAAGGGAATATAAGATAGTACATTATGGAAATGTCAAATCTTGTTGTTAGATTGATAGCTCTAAAGTTAGAGTTTTCTGATGAAATTTTTTTGAATCTCATTTTGATTTCTCTTCTTGCAAAATTTGGTCACTTTGAGATTAATTATGATAGTCAAAGGGAGAAACAAACTCTTAATGAGCTCATTGCTCATAGTGTGCAAGAGGAAGAGAGATTGAAATATGAAAGGACAAAAAGTGCTCACCTAACAACTTTTCTTCGTGGAAACCTGGGCACAAAGAAAAGAAAGAGAAATAATAAAACTAAAGCAATTGTGGATGCTGGGACTTTACAGGAACCGTGCAACAAAGATATGATAAAATCTCTACCTATTACCTTTGCAAGAAGGCTGGTCATGTGAAGAAGAATTGTCTCAAGTATCAGAAGTGGCTTACAAATAAAGGTAATTGTTCTATTTTTTCTTACACTTCAATTAACTTGGCTCTTATGCCAACTAACACAAGGTGGATAGGATAGGGAGTTACTATTCACATAAGCGTTACTATGCAGGATTACCTAAAGTGTCAAAAACCTAGTGATGCTGAAAAATTTATTTACTTGGTAGATGATAATAAAGTTAGTGTGGAGACAATTGGAGTTTATAAATTAAAATTAGAGTCTGATTTTTATTTGGATTTGGATGAGACTTTTTATATACCGTCATTTAGACATAATGTAATTTATGTTTCTTGTTTGGAAAAATCCAGTTATTCTTGTTCATTTGAAAATGGAAAATCCAGTCTTTTCTGAATTCAAATGTTATTAGTATCAACCCTTTAATAGAAAATATTTATTTATTTGACTTGGACGCCTCTAATTTAAACACAAATGAAACCTTGCATGTAAATAGTTGTGGTACAAGTGTTTGTGGCATAAGTGTTTGGGACATAACTCGAAAGAGAGAATTGAAAGGCTTATATTAATTAGAATTCTTGGTCCTCTTGATTTTTATGATTTTAAAATCTGTATTAAATGTATAAAAGACAAACAAACAAATATAAGAAAAATAGGTGCCAACAGTAGTTTAGGCATTCTTAGAAGTGATACATACTAATGTCTGTGGTCCATTTCCTACGACATCTTGGAATTGTCAATGAAATTTTATTATTTTTATAGATGACTATTCTCATTATGGTTATCTATATTTGATACATGAGAAATCACAAGCATTGGAAATTCTTAAGGCATATAAAATTAAAGTTGAAAATCAGCTTGACAAGAAAATTAAGGCCGTTAGATATGACCGTGGTGGTGAATATTATGGCAGATATGACGGATCAGGTGAACAACATCTTGCCATTTGCAAGGTATTTAAAATTATGTGGCATCGTTCCTCAATACACCATGCCAGGGAGTCCATGCCAAAATGGTAGTTGAAAGACGAAATTGAACCAAGGACATGGTTAGGAGTATGATAACTCATTCTTTTTTGCCAAAGTCACTGTGGGGAAAAGCCATAAAGACCACAGTTTAAACACTCAATCGAGTACTTAGTAAAGTAGTAGCTATAACCCCATATGAATTATGGACCGGAAAAGACCCTAGTATTAGGCATTTTCATGTTTGACGTTGTCCAGCTGAGGCTAGACCCTATAGGCCTAATGAAAGAAAAATGGACTCAAGAATAATTATCGGCTACTTTGTTAGATACTCTGAGAGATAAAGGGGTTTCAAGTTTTATTGCCATTCAAGTGATACCAAAAGATAGTAGGAATACACAACCCAAGGATATTGTATTTGAAGAGGAACCAATTGAAATTCATTTGACAAATATTGAGAGTGGTGAGGTGGTCACACTTGTCATAATACAAGATGCGAATGCAGATCACCAAACCATTCCTAAGTTGCCTTTTGATAATACGAAAGAACTGAACAACCTCAACAACAAGTGTCAATAAGAAGAGGAAATCAACAATGAGTTTGATATAGGGTTGGAATATGATCATATTTCTTTCAATTAAGCCAATGCGGTATCCCATGGCTGGTCCTTACGGCAACTCGACATTGAGAATGCCTTTCACCATGGAACCCTAAGTGATATAGTCTTCATGCAGCAGCCTCAAGGATTCGTAAGTGCAGAACATCCCATTTATGTGTGCAAGTTGTCCAAAGCTCTGTACAGCCTTAAGCAAGCGCCACGGGCCTAGTTCGCCCAGCTCAGTTCTTGGTTAACAGAGTATGGATTTTTCCCATCCAAAGCTGACCTGTCACTTTTCATGCTTAATCAAGGTAACACTCATATTTTTCTTCCTGTTTATGTTGACGACATTATCGTCATTGCATCAAACGCCTCTGCAATTGATGCCTTAATTCATGATATGAGCATAGCCTTTCCTGTACGTGATTTGGGCAAACTTTCATTCTTCCTAGGCCTTGAGATTGATTATACTGTGAATGGTTTGTTTCTTTCTCAAAGAAAATACATCAACCACCTTTTGTCCCGTAGCAATATGCTACAAGCAAAACCCATGACATCCCCAATGGCCACTTCCACCAAACTATCTAGATATGACACTCCTGACTTTGATGATCCCTCCCTGTATCGGAGCCTAGTAGGAGGTCTTCAATACCTTTCCTTCACTAGACCTGATATATCATTTGCAGTAAAGAAAATTTGCCAATTTATGCACTCACCAAAAACCTCACACTGGGCTGCTCTCAAACGAATTCTAAGATATCTCAAGGGGACAATCAACAAAGGACTCTTTTTTGCTTCCAAATCAAATTTCACTTTGCAAGCTTATTCCGACGCTGATTGGGGAGGATGCCCAGTCGACAGAAGATCTACTTGAGGATTTTGTATTTTCCTTGGTAAACATATGATCTCGTGGTGCTCCAAAAAGCAAAAAAACAGTTGCCCGATCCTCCACAGAAGTTGAGTACAAATCCTTAGCTTCTACTGCTGCTGAGCTACTGTGACTTCAAACCTTACTTCGAGAACTAAATCTTCCACTGCATCGAGCCCCCACCCTTTGGTGTGATAATCTTGGAGCAACTTATCTATGTGCAAATCCTGTCTATCATTCCAAGACAAAACACATGGATATTGTATATCACTTCGTCAGAGATCGTGTTGCAGCAAACACTTTAAAGATTGCCTTCTGCAGCTCAAAAGAACAACTAGTAGATGTCCTAACCAAGCCGATCGTTGCTGACAAGTTCCTCAGTGTTGTGACTCGTCTTAATCTGGTTAACACCCCCTTGGACTCGAGGGGGCATATTAACCTATGTGCCTCTACTGATCATCAAGATAAACATTAAAAAGGCACTGCACCAACAACAGAGCTACCACAACACTTAGAATAGCACTTTACGAATTGTATTGCTTTCTGTTATTCTCTACTGTTGCATAACAAACTTATTCTTTCCTTTCTCTCTTGTAAGAGTCTATATATAGACCATTGTTGGCATAATGAAAAGCACGGAGGAAAGTTTTACAATTTTGTTATTCTAACACGGACGCCTCTTTCTCACTTCCATATTCCTCAGAAGTTGGAACCTCCACCACATCTCTCCAGAGAATTCTGAAGAACTACATCTACTGCTTCCCTGATTCCCACTCTGTATGATTGTTCTCAGGTCAGTCTCTTGTTATTCTTCTTCTTCTTCTTCTTCTTCCCTGTGATGTTAATAAGGAGTATTTTGCTGAGGAGCATGACTGTCGGGTACGACTTTTTCATATTTCCAGATTGCTCTTCCTTAAAAAGTATGTAGCTCGAGTTGGCGTGGTTGTCGAAGGAGAGGAGAGAGCTCTGAACTCTGGTCATGGTAGCGTCGAAGTTTTGTAAGCAGATGCTATCTTTTGTCTTTTGGGCTTTGTTTAAATGAAATTATGTGGTAGCGTTTTAATTGAAGTGGTAACGTTTTAATTGAATGGTAGCGTGTAAATTTAACGTCGAATACCGCACGAATAATGCGGTATGAATGCAAAGTCAGGAACTCAAAACTTGGCTTTTATATAATTAAATAGATGTGGATCCGTATTTATTTACATTTTTTAAAATGATTTTATTATACTTGCATACTCATGACTGTAACTACTATTTTCTTAATGCGTAATGTTCCACATGAATGGTACGTTGGGTATGTTGAAAAGTAGGCTTGTAAATAGATATTTTATTTTTCAACAAAATGACTCAGCACTATCTTTCTATTGGGATAGTGATAGGGTTACTACACTACAAGAAATTAGACTTTTTTCCAGCGATTTTATGATTGCCGCAAAAAAAATCGCCGCAAATAAGGACTTTTTGCAGTGATTTAAAAATCGCTGCTGAATTTCAGCGTAAAGTTGACGAATGCTGAAGGAAAGTTTACTACTTGTTTTTTTAGGCAACTTTTTGTACCTTTTGTGGCGATTTGTGTCGTCGCAAAAGAATATTGTAACTATAGCGACTTTTTATTTCCAGCGAATTAAAAATCATTGCAGTAGATACTTTTCCTAGCGAATATAGTCACTGCAAAAGTCATTTTTTTATTAGCGGCGAATCAGTAGCGCCGAACTAATAAAATTAAAACCCCTGCATTTTTCCCTCATTCCTCTAATTCCCTCCAGTCGTCTCCTCCCCCCTCTCGTCTCTTCTCAATCCCTATTCTCCCCCTATTCCCACTCTTCATGCCTCCACGCAGCAACCACTGCATGCCGCCGTCGACCCACCCTCACTGTCCACCTCCACCGTTGCCGGCCAACCCAGCCAAGCTCCTTCCTCGCGGTTTCTCTCTCCCGCAGTTCTCCCTTGCTCTTCACGATCGAAGTCCTTTCTCCCTCGGGTTCCCAGTGCCGCCGTGTCCTTAGTCGCCACACCACCTCCATATACCGGCGTAGCTCCCCCCCCAATAGTCCCCAACCCCTCCACCGAAGCTTTCCCTCTCTCTCACCGTCGATCTACTCTCCTCCTCACGGATCTTGCTCAAGCTCATCGTACAAGTCCTGCGCCGCCTTCCTCCACTGTCACATGACCACCCCCATGCTCCACTGCCTCCCCTTCAAAGCCGTAAGCCAACCTAGAACAAAGCACTGTTTTTGTTTACCAACATATAGGAAAGTAGCTTTTATCCCCAATTAAGCGAAATTCTTAATTGGTTTGGAGGAATTTTTAACTGTTTACAGAGTTTGTATCTCCCATTTTACTCAAGTTGTTGATGGCAAGTGATGATTGATATTGTTGTGGAAATAGGCTTGGTTTTCTCTTTCAATTTTTTTTATAAAATGCCTATGCATATGTTTGTGTATGTATAATGTAACTGTGATCATATATATTTGGCATGCTTAGAATGTTCTTAAGAAGGTACTGACTTTAATGGTATCCCTTTCTCACTTTAACCATTTCTCATTATTAGCGGCGATTAATAAACTTTTAGCGATAACTATAAAAGTTTTCCTGGCAATTTAATAGACAAACGAAACGGGTATTTGCAATGTTTTATTTGGAATTTGCAGCGAAAAAAAATCGCCAGAAAAGATAACATTTTTCGCAGTCATTTTTGGCTTCTATTGGAGTAGATCAGAAGCGGAGGGATAATACCGGTGAACATACAACGATTTTTAAATCGCTGGAAAAAGTCAATGGCGGCGATTTAGAGACTTTTCCTAGCGAAAATAATGGCTGGGAAAAGTCACTTCCCTTGTAGTGGGCCACCCTCTTACTATCTATTTACTACTTATAGTATATTTGAATTTTTTTATTTATTATTTTATTTTAAGTATTTTTTTAACATTCTTAATCATTAAGAAAAAATTAAAAAATATATAATTTTACTAATAGTCAATTCCTTAACTATTAAGTAAAATAATTTTTTTTTAAAAAATCAAATATAAAAAGAATAGTAAATGGGTAATAAGAAGGTAGTAACCTAATCATTGTAACATTATATTATATGCATAACCATATCAGAAGAAGAAAGTCAAATGGCACATAGTTAGAAGTTCATCATGGTGTATAACGTACGGGCGGGGTGAGCTTGACACTCGGCCTTATACAGAGTGCCAAGTTGCTACATATATCCATGGCCTGTCCAACATTTAATTCTGAAATGGAATGATCAAATTAAATAAACCCAAAACACAGTACAAGGAACGTATGCAATAAATCTTTGCTCGAATTCCGCAGTTCTATTGTCATTTAGGACCTTCTAAGAGACTCATCACGCAGTAAACATTAGGAACATCGACCCATCTCATCGCCCTTTGGGATTAACAATCTGCGAGAAGATTGCGCTGGTGTCGGTGGATGCATCACTTACTTCATGCTCACTTTCAATGCCTAGATTGCTATAATGCATTGCCATGTCAGGGTTTCTTTGAATGTCGTCAGCAGTATCTCTTGCCGAAGAAGGGGTTGAACCATCTTTGTTTTCCTGTAGTTGGAGAGCAAACTCAAGTTTCCACAAGACATCACCCATGGAGGGGCGTTCAAATCCAGCATCAGCCAGACACTTTTCAGCTGTATCCGCAAACTTCTTCAGGCATTCTGGTTTGATCTCTCCCTTTATATGAGGATCAATCATATCATCAAGGGTACCTTTTCGCTTGCAATGCAGAGCCCAGTCTGCAAGACTTACTTGCTCCTTTGGAAGGCTAGGATTAAGAGCAGGCCTTGCACACAAGACCTCGAAAAGGACCACCCCGAATGAGTAGATATCAGATTTCTCAGTCAACTGTTGCCTCCTGAAATATTCAGGATCCAGATAACCAAAGCTGCCCTTTACTACTGTACTAACATGGCCTTTGTTCATATTTGGACCAGTTTTGGAGAGCCCAAAGTCTGAAACCTTGGCGACCCAATTCTCATCCACAAGAATATTAGTCGTTTTGACATCTCTATGGATAATGGTGTACCGTGCACCTGTGTGAAGATAGTGAAGTCCTCTTGCAGCTCCAATGCAAATCTCCAGCCTTTGCTTCCATGAGAGGGGTTGCTTGCACTTGAGGATATGCTCCCGTAGAGTGCCACGTGCCATGTAGTCATAAACCAAGCACATCTCATTACCTTCCTCACAAAATCCTATTAGAGATACCAAATGCTTGTGTCTCAACTTAGAAAGCATCTCAATTTCAGTCTGGAACTCATTAACTCCTTGTTCGGAAGATGGGTTTGACCTCTTGATTGCCACTTTGGTCCCTCCATCGATAACTCCCTTGTAAACCTTTCCAAAGCCTCCAACCCCAATGACATTAGACTCATCAAAGCTCCTAGTAGCTTGTTTTATCTCTGCCAACGAGAAGTGTCGACATAGACCCTGAGCCGCTGCGGAGAGGTGGCTGCTAGCTGTACTCTTCCCCGAGATGGTTGATTTACTGCCTGTCGTGTGCGAGTTCCCGTAGATGGGCAACCAGCTAGAAGTCTGTGATTCTGTTCCAGGGATTCGTTTCTTTCGTTGGTAGACAGCAGCACAAATTGCTGCCACAATACCAAAGGCTGCGGCTCCACCAGCAGCTCCACCAATCACCTTAGCTTTGTTGTCTTTCGGTTTCTCAAAAGACTTTGCCTCCTCCTCTGCCTTGATAAGCATAGGTGAAGGCTGAGGATTAGAGCCAGCCAAGTAACCGGTCGTGTCACCCAGCTTGAATATCTCCACGCCATTAAGTAACGCATCTAAGAACTCAGGCTTTGTGGCGTCTGATGGGTGCAAAGCTAGCAAAAGCTTCTGATCTCCCGACCCATCTTTGACATATGTAACATAATCTTTGAAGGTTGGAACTCCCTTTCCCCCAGTCCATCCAATCACATCTGCAGTGGGTTCTGCGGTTTGATTGTTGATGAAGATGGAGAACACAAGCTGATTGGGCTTGGTATAGTAAAAGTCACAGAAATGTAACCTTACTAGATACGTGAAATTTGAATCGATTTGGAACTCCCAAGTGAGGTTGAAACCCTGAGTGATACTCTTCGTCAAACCCATTGATCTGGACGAGCCGTAAACATCTGCCGGTGCCACATATTCAGGCAAATCTTGATACTGGATTTTAACATTCTTGCTAACGTGATTGGTGATTCCCAATGAAGCGCCTGTTATATAAGGCAAGTCGTCATACCATGTTCGGGTAAGACTGGAGTCATTGGTTGGAGGAATATACTGTCCACCAACATTCAACCTATACATTGTCTGTGTGTTCAAGCTCTTGACGTCCAATTGGTCCGAGGATCCGACCATTGTTGCCGAGTCAAACAAATCGGGCATTGGAATCACCTCGATGCCATTGACAAAAGCAAATGCACCGGCATGCTTATCGGAAGGCTTAAATGTGACTGCCAAAGTCTCTGAATTCAATGGCGCAAGTGAATATTCTCTAATAAGATAAGCTTGTGAAAGGGCTTGACAAGTAATCGAAGCGCTGAAATTTGTCAAGAGCATGAGACCATTTGCAACCACTGAGAAATAAGAATCTTCAGGATTGAAGTTGTTATAAGCGGATGGGTAAAAATGGAGCCTAAGCCAATAGCGTTTATCAGATTCAACTGGGAACTTATATGATGCCTCAGATGCGAAAATTCTGGTTGTCATGTATGGAATATCAGAGGTAAGTGATGGGTCTTGGAACGAGGCTTTAGTGGCAATGGAATTTTTCGCATCAAGGTACTTAGAATCTGGTCCCCATTTTCTCCCATATATGTCTGTGCCGCCATTATCCGAGCCAATGCTTAGGACCAATGGCTGTGAGTTACCGCTCCATGCATGAAGGGCATTCAAGATGAAAGATATAAAAACAACAAATAGAAAAATATGGGTATTTGGGTGCATGGCTAAGGAGAAAGAAGGAGGGAGAGTGTACGTACGCCCTTTGGCGTACAGGAAAACAGGGGAGGATCGATAGAAGTTTTCCTGTACGTCTGAAAAACAATAGCGCTTCTTGGCTTTCCTTGGTGCTGTGTAGTCTAAATCATCTCTAATCAACCATGGAGGGCTTTGGGACTCGCCTGGATTACAGGGACCAAACCAGGCAAAATGGGAGGGCGAACTTCGTTTATCTTTTGTTTTCTTGGAGCATTCTTTTCCTGTCTTTTGTCATGTTTTCCATTTTAGGAGTTGGCCCAAACAATTTAATTAAGGCAGTTGGAAACCAATGATAGGGAGTGAGATTCGTAATTTTACAGGTTTGATCGATGGGATAGTGACAGAGTTTGAATTTCTGTTATAATTAAACCAAAAACCTATGTTTAGCATTTCTTTCCTCAGAATATGGTCTGCTATTTGGATAACACGTGAAAAAGGCTAAAAAAAAAAAGACGTAAAAGAGAGGAGATAACATGTGGAAGGCAACGTTTTCTTCCCCAAATTTCTGCATGCTAAAATTTTAAACAAAACAAATGAAGGTGGTTAGATAAATGAGCGAGACAAGGATCAGAATGAACACAAAGAGAGGAGACACGGGAGAGTGGCATTACCTATATTTTAAAAAGATTAGTCAATAATACGATTGAAATCTTATAAAGAGCAAGTACTTCTCATTTTCAAGCAATATGAGATCCCATACACGACCTACCATTATCCATACTATCACACCCAACATACAGTTTCAAGACTTTCTGAAGTTTCGTCGAAACCTACTAATCTTTTTCTTTCCCAAAAAGGCTTGATCGATCGTTCTGGCCATCGATCAGTTTTTTCAATTTCGTCAAGTAAGATACTCTCTTGAATCATATAATACCATTGGTAATTACATTCTTCAACTTCGATCTCATGAGTCATTTGTTTACGTACATTTTAAGTGACTTATATATTAAACACTTGAAAAAATAAACTCTCTCTCACTCGATATTTCTCTCAATTTATCTCTTGCTCGATCTATTCTTTACTCCCAGCCAGCACCCGACTAATTTTCGGCCACAAGCAGGTAATTTCGAGACCCCAGATCGTTCGAAACTGATGAAACTATATCCAAATGATTTTTTTTTTCTTAACTCAGTACAAAATTAAAAATCTGGAGTTTTGATAATAATTCATTGCCTTTATTAATGTACTATGCGAGGAAATAATGTAGAAATAATTTTAGTGTTGGTCAAGGATCAAAACGGAGACAATTGAATATTCGAGTCTTTGCTAAGCCAAATCTTGTAAGCTTTGTTTTTGATAAAAGATATTTGATTGAAGTTAAATCGGAGGGTCTTACAAAAAGTTGGCTATGCTCATCCAGGTATGTATTATTTTAAAGGCAAAATACTACTCGGCCTGTAAAAAAGAAAAAAAAGGGAGAACCGGTGAACCGAACCGAACTGGTTCCAATATGGATTTTTATTTAGCAAAACCGATTCAAAATCAGTCTAGTTTTTATTTTTAGGACACTGGTTTGAACGGGACCGAACTAGTACATATACTGCTACATATATTTTTTACCGGTATACGTAATTTTGGTAAGAAATTTCTTTAATACTGGTACATATATATAAATATAATTTTTTTGTAACACCCGGGCTCAGTGTGAAGTTGTTTTCAAAAAATATGGATTTTTATGTGCGAAAAGCCCATTTGATTTTTTATTTTTAAAATAGACTTCGGGCCTAAAACTCTTAGAGAAAGCCTGAATTTTTGCATGCCCAAACACCAAGCTGTGAGATCAAAGATCAGAACCCCATGACATTCACGTCTTCACGTCATGCACATTTTCTTCTCTAGGGTTTACTAGCTTTTCCTTATAAAAATCTCACATTGAAACTCACCCATCAAATCTAGGGTTGCCGCTCTGCATCTCTCCCATACCACCTCTCGATATCACTTGCTTCAAGTAATAGAAATATTTCTGCCCAAGCCGCTAGCCTCTCCTCCCCACACAAACAGCAACCACGGCTCCTCTTTGCACAATGTAAACCACAGTGTGGTAGCCCCACCACCCAGCCTTTGGCAAACCATGAACCCCACGGCAGAACAACACTAAACCACAAAGTACGTGCATTGCCATAGGGATAGTAACCACATCGGTGCGGAGCATGCCCCTCCCACCGTCCAACTTCAGTGCCATCATCACCACCGCGTGAAGCCCAGTAGCCAGTTTTCCTAGTGTCAACCACGGGACCACCATGGAACAGCCACTGCCTCCACGTCCAGGAAACGCCCAGCAACAGCAGTGCACCGCAGCACAACCCAAGCGTAACTCCCTTTCGTTTATTGCCTCTCCACGTTCTCGGCTCAACGCTCGTCAACTTTGCACCCATAAACCAGATCACCAAGTTTCAGCCACTGCTAGCCTCTTCAACCCAGCCGTTGCACCATCCAGAATACACGTTGCTCCCATACGAAATCGACGCAACTCGGGCACACTGCAACTCCACGGATCGCAACTCCACTTCGCCGTGCACCATCTCCACTTGGCCATCACTGGAGCTCCCGCTCCTCTGCCGTATACCATTGCACCACCACCTTATTGCCGAGGATGACCACCTAAATAGTGAACCAAAAACTCTCCTGTTTTAGCCACTGAAAACAGAGCAACCCAACCCGGTGCACTTGTTGTTCGAAGCCACCACACACGGTGCCAGCGCTTCCACGTCGTTATCACCGGCATAGAGAACTCTGACGGTCACTCCACGCCACTCCTTTTTCCGCCGCGTCCCTTTTGGTAAGCCACCGACAACACCTCTGTGTCACTCTCTCGGCTTACTCTATGTCTTTCATTTTTTTCCTCATTCGTTGGTCTCTCTCTCTCTCTCTCTCTCGTCCAGTGCTCCTCCGAGATCACTGTTGTCTGCCTAGCCCCTCGCCTACGTCGCACGCTGCCGCTTGATTTCCTCCGTGAGTAAGCCCTGCCGTGCATGTTATGTTGATTTACGTAGGTTTTTTGTTAGTTTTCAATGAATTAAATGAAATTACCGTAATACCCTTTACTACATGTTATATTAATGGGCTTTTAAACTTTTATTATGTATTAGTACACTCTTATATAATTAGGATTACAGAAAATCACTTAAGTATTTTAACATATTATTTAAGTAAAGATTTATTTTTAAGAGTAAATAATATTGGTGTAATGTTGTTTTTTTTACACTTTAGATATGATTTAGTCTATTTAAAAATAGTTATGGTTTATTCTAAAATATTATGGGATAATTATATTATCTAGTATTAATCTTTATAAATTGTTTTCAATAATAAATAGGATGTTTATTTTGTATTATTGCTAGCAAATTATTTTTATAGTAAGTGTGTAATTTTATTTTGAATATTTAAATTATGATTAAAGCTTTTTTTTTTAATGAAATTTTTACTAGTACTTATGTTAAATGTTGATTAATATCAAGGAAATTTAGAGAATGAGGATATTTTGGGAATGATGAGAATTTTAGGTTTTAAGAAATTAAATAGGTTATTTTATAAGCTTAGGATTAAATATCGAAATATGAGATTAATTGAAAATTTACGAGAATTACGTGATTATTTTATAAGTGACGATTAATTATTGTTCGACATTTTGAAGGAAATTCAGAAAAAAGCTAAGTCCAAGTAAGCAGGGTTCCTATGCTAGACTTTGCATTAAAATAAAATAAGCTGATGTTATTTTTGGAAAATATACATATTTGATTTTGAAAAGATATTTGAACTACCTCAGTTATTTGTTTTGCATTACCCATGAGATTCTGTTTAAGAAGAAAGTATTTTCTATCATGACTGGTGTAAACATGAGCTTATTTTTGACATTCTATTTCTGAACTTTGAAAAAGAGAGCGAATATGAAATTTGTGCATAAATTATGTTGTGATATGATTTTGTTCTGTTCTGAAGATTTTGTTCAGTACTCTGTTTGGATAAGACGTGATTTCTGAAAACCTTTGGTATGACTCTCTGATTCTGAATTTGATTTTGTTTCCGTTCTGTTCAGTTACGGCCCTGCCACAGGTGATAATAGTGGCATACGACCCAACCACGGGGTTACAATAGTGGATACGGCCCAACCACGGGTTATAATAGTGGATACAGCCCAACCACAAGTAATAATAGTGGATACGGCCCAACCACGGGTAATAATAATGGATACGGCCCTGTCACGGGTTATAGTGGTGGTCTCTGTTTTGAGTGCACACCTCGGTAACAGAGTGATTTATGTTTTGCTTGGCCATCCGCAGATGCACAACCCTATCACGGGGGTTATACATGGCCTTTGTTCTGATATGATGTTCTGATGATGATGATGATCATTTATGCTATGCCAAAGAATATTTTTGAATGTCTAAATCTTCGCTCTGATATTTTGATAACATGTTTTGCTTCCGCACTCTGAAAATGAAAATGTTTTGTTTTGCATTCTGATTTCTGTAAATGGTCATGTTTACACACTGATATATGTTCTCTGCTTACTGAATTGTTGATAACTCACCCCTTATCTCCATATATTTTTTAGATAATTTTGATGGTTCAGCTGGAGAACAAGAGTAGGAAGTTTTAGCAAGGTGTGATGATCGAAGTGGAATAAGTGCCTTAGGGTACAAGTGCTTATTTGAGAGTCGTAGTTAGTAAACAGATTTTATTTTTCTGGTATTTTGATTTGATGAGTGAATGATAATTTCGAGTTTTGGAGAGTTTTTAATTTATGTTATTGAAATTTTCTTTATTGTCCCCATGGAGGAATTTAGATATTTGCATTGATTAAATGGATTAATATTTTATTGAATTTTTCTGGATTTTATAGTAGTGTTATTTAAGTTAATTTTAGGTATTAAGAGTTAACTCTCCTAACCTTCGGGATCGGGGCATTACATTTTTTATATTATATTATATTATATATATTATATGCTAAATTGGATTTAAAGATTTCTTCTAGTCGAGTTGTGTTTGCTCTAGATCTCCCTCGCAAAGCCCAAACCATGGAATGCTCGTCGTCATCAAATAGATCATCGCCATTTGCCTCCATAATTAGGTCATGAATAGGGTTTGTACTAGTGGATGCCCCAACAGAGAGGTTGCTGCTCTATGTAACTCAACGGTAGATGATATATTAGCTAGTTGAGGGACTTGCAAGAGTTTAGTAAAGCATCTGCTAAAACAACTACCATACACCACAAGAGAATGCATTTTTTGTGACGAAAAATATCATTCCAAAAAATGTCATTTCCATCCCAAATGAGTATTAGAGACGAAAGAATTAGGTCTCTATTTCGTCCTAAAAGCTTTGTCTCAAAAGGTTTTTAGAGATGAAATTTGATTATCATCTCAAAAAATACTTTTAGGGATGAAATCTGGCTGACCCGATCGAACGTGTTCGAACAAGAATTTTTTTGGGATGAAACATTTTCATTCCAAACTCAATTTGAATGGAACAAGTACTGTTCGGATGGTTAGGTATCTATTCGAACACTATCGAAATTTGATTCTAACGATATGAATTTATTTGATCTTGTTCGAACGGTGTGAGTGTTCGAACAATTATATATATTCAAACATATATATTTATGTTTGAACAAAAAGAATTTGATCAAACACCATTGACAAATGTTCAAATTGAAGAAAGCTGTTAGAACGACTAGTTCGATATATTTGTTCGAACGTTGTATGGTACATTCGAATGATGACAAATGCATTCGAACAAATTATTATTTATTTGAATGTTCAAACATGCAGTCTGTTCGAAAAGAAAATTAATCTATTCAAACAAGATTGATGGTTCTTAGTTCATTCGAATGGTTTTTGATTGGTCGTTCGAACGACAGCCAAAATGTGTTTGTAGGGTAATAAATTGTAAATTACCGTTTGAACGGGATATTTTACGTTCTAATAGTACTCATGATACAACAAGCTGTAAATTCAAAATAAGAAACTAATAGTAAATATCATAACTAAAACATTATAATTGTTCAAATGTCGCATCAAGTAAGAATAAGTCAAAAGACATAACTAAAGAAAATAAGTTCTAGGATGGTAGTGGCATAGAGTTTTAGGACATTATTAATTATTACTGTTCGAACATTTTCTGGGATTGAATCTCCAGCAATTGCTACAACAATCAGCTGTAAGGACAGATGGTGAAGATGCCATTGAGGATGAGGCTCCAGCATATGACTATCCCACGTACGATGAGATTCGTCAGTTGATGCATGACAATTTAGCTCCTCCATATGACGACAGCAAGGTAATCAAATAGGTTGATTGTATTACATTTTTTCAAATGCTGAATTTGATTGTTTCCCATAATATGAATCCAAGGAAACACAAGACTAACTTCAGCATAGAACATACTCGCTTTATGTTACGCATAGCACGAGGAGAGCCCATTGATCTGCCTCTATACTTCCTCATCCGCATCCGATCTGAGTCACGGTATTTGAGTTGATGATCTCTAACCTCCTAGTCCAATAAGAGGTTCATGTGCTAATGATAGAGCGGAGACAACCGCAGATCGAGTTCCTTAACAAGATAACCTTTAGTAAGAGTGAGGGCCACTTGCGGAAGGCTCGCATTAATATTCTAGCGGCACAAGATAGTGGCATGGTGTGTGATCCAATTTCTACTGATGCCGGTGTTGATAGACAAGTTACAGAGGCTACTACCACAGAGATGCGATCCCTGCTCGAGGAACATCGCACACTTTTGATCCAGGACATGAAGAGGATCGTGGAGAGGATCACTGTGCCTATCATGGTTTGACTGCAAGAGATTGAAGGATGTGTTACTGCAATCCAGGAGGACATGGATAGTCTTACAATTTTGAGTTTTGGATTTGACTTTTTGTTTTGTATCAAACATTGTTAGTTTAATTATTATATCGTTTTTATTTGTTATATATGGTAGCTAAGGTTTTTCTTATAAAAAATGTGACGCCCTCGACCTCCATGTGTGATTTGGTGGAAGTCGTGACACAGTGATGATGACCACACAGATCATACATCCTATCACCATGTGCAAATGTGTGAAAACATGCAAAATGTGTATAACATAAATAATGCAGTGGAAAAAAAAAATATAAGGCAGTAAAAAACTAAGTACCAGAAAGTTAAAAAAATTATACAACCCTAAACAAAGTCCTCCAAGAGGTTAATACAGTCATTTGGTTGAAATAAAGGATATGAATACAAAGGTCCAACAACAAATAATGGGTAAATTCCCAAGCCATCACTCCTCAGGTGGAGCTGGTCCCTCCTGCTCATACCCTTCATTTGAATCAAAGTCTACGGTTGCATGAAACGGAATTGTAGGTAGGAATACCACAATGAGATTTTGCAATCTCAATAAATAAATCAGTAGAGCGACATCCAAGATATTCAAGCATGAAATTATACAAACAAATAATGCACAACAGTCATGGAAGCAATAACCCCAAAAATATTCATTTTTACAACCATCCCCAAAATGCATTTATTAGAACCACTCATGCCAAAAACCCCTTTGTACCTAAAAACACATCCATTTAGTACGCATGTACCATGGTC
This sequence comes from Juglans regia, assembly GCF_001411555.2. Taxonomy (NCBI): domain Eukaryota; kingdom Viridiplantae; phylum Streptophyta; class Magnoliopsida; order Fagales; family Juglandaceae; genus Juglans; species Juglans regia. Next base: position 13,068,499 of record NC_049911.1, on the reverse strand, counting down.
TCCCCTAGCCCCCAACAGGGGGGCCACAGAGTCTGTATTAGAGCTTTATCGTCTCGTCCAAGCCCGTTGTGGCCTGACGACAACCCATGGGACATCATTCAGTTTATTACACTCACGAGTGACCAGAAGAGCTTCACCGAGATAATACCTCATCTCGGCTTGGGGCCGTGATATGCACACGCCATAAAAAATGTTACCAAGACATGAAAACTCAGTTTTCAATTTTATTAGCATGGCATATAACATGGCACTGCTATTGTTGTTGTTGAGAGAAATCCCACCGATAGCCTTTAACATGGCTCCAGATCTGCCACCCCTTTGAGAGAAATCCCACCGGTAGCCCTTTGTCCCGACATATCCACCTCTGCCACCTTACTCTGCCACTCTTGGTGCCACCTCTGTAAGCCTTCTACCCCTTGTATTGTATTTTAATCTTCAGAGTGTGTTTTGATTTAACCCAATCGTCTTTGTCCATCTGCGCAGTGACGCGTGCACTCGTTCAATTGTGGGAACCGTTAACCATCACTCACATTCATTCAAAATAATTGCCTTTCGCGTAGTAAGTAACTTTCTAGCATGACCCTTGATTTTCTAATGTGAATTTATAGCCAACTTTGTTGCAATCTAGTTGTGTTTGAGAAGGGCCATGGGCTCGGAAAAGTGTTGGGAATATTTGACGTAGTTGTTGTCAAAACTTGGGCTGAGGGCCGAATGGAGGATGGGAAATGCATGTAGTTGGGGTTTGTGAAACAATGAATTTGTGACTGCTGTGTTGTTGTGTGTGACTGTTGTGTGCTATACCATGACATCCAATAAACTGTTTGTCATGCATTTGTATATTATTGTTATTAATATCTGCGAGCAATGCACACGTGGCACATTAAGAAAGGCCACCAGTGGCGGCATGCCATTTCCATGGTCGAAACGGGCTTAGGAGCATAGGTGGGGGAGACCAGAAAATGGGGTGCACTGGTTGGGGGAAAAGGGTGGTGGTGCAGTTGAGGGTAGAGGTGGTGCATTGCGACAGATGTGTGGCGAAACTGGACTGGTAGCAAGGGATGATGATGTAGGTCATGGGCATGGGAGGAGGAGGCGAAAGAAAGAAGAAGAAAAAAAAAAAGAAAAGAAAGAAGGAAAGAAGAAAGGTGCGGCGCAGGAGGAAAATCACTAGGGATTTTACCCTACATTCCCAAAACGACGTTGTTTCAGGTGGAGAAGGAAAATTTGCACTTCCCAACCCCAAAACAACGTCGTTTGAAGAAGAGGGCTAGGCTCCCAGCTAACCCACGGGCTAGGCCCAATTTCTCCCCCTTTTTAGGCCTTAAATTTGCCCCTTACACCCACAACAAGTCAAATAAGTCCACAACAATCAAATGGGCTCCAATTCCCTTAAGGAAAAAGAAAAGGAAACCCACAAAAAGTTGGCGTTGGATGCATCTTTTTACAAATTCCTTTGCATCTCTTAGAGGGTTTTGCTAGTAATATCATGCTCTCAAGATCTTCACGGCGAGTGACCTTCCTCTTGAGCGATTTCCGCATTCTCCCTCATGCACCTCTCTCATTACATATTCGACTTCCTACTTCAAGATGCACCTTAATAATGGGGTAAAAAAACCTCTTCTGTATAATGTCCCTTCTGTCATGGTGAACCGAGTCGCCCTGCTTCTAACTTTCCTTGCTTCCTCCCAAGAGGTGGGAAGGTTTCCAGTTTCCAGGTACTTGATTATATCATTTGCCCACCCTAGTATGCTTTCTCCAACCTCCAAGGCCTCCTTCCCTATGGCCAGTATGTCAATAGCCTGGAGGCTAACCTCCCACAACAAGGCTTCTTCTTGCTTCACCCAGGCTGCTTGTGCCAACCGATCGGCTTTCAAGTTATCTCCTCGAGGAATCCGTTCGACTCGAAAATATCAAAGATGATTGCACCCCTCCTGAACCTGGTGGAGGTACTTTATCAGCTTTTGTCCTTTCACCGACTACTCCCGTGTGATTTGGCCAACCACAACTTGCGAGTTTGCTCTAATCTCAACCTCTTCCCTGCCTGAAGTCTCTTCTATTGCAAACCTTGTGAGCACTACTTCATATTCGGCTTCGTTGTTTGTCACTTTGAAGTTCAGTCGTATTGCATGATTCGACTCAACCTGTCGCCTGTCACCATGTGGACACCTATGTAGCCTCCTGCTCGGCAAGATTATTCATTGACATACACTTTACCATTTAACCAGTCTCCTCGAGGTGCCGAGCCTTTGCAGCAACTACTGTAAGGGCGAAGAGGTAACAACTTTTATTGGGTGGGCATGAAAATAGAGGGCGCAATTGCCGCGCAACTGTTACAAGGGCGAAAACAATTAGTTCTATCTTCGGGTATCTCGTCTCAGCTCCTCTTAAAGCTCTAGTTACATAGTATACAAGTCTTTGCTCTTTCCTTTCATCCCTCACTAACGCAACTGATATAGCATCTGAGGCTACGGCCAAATACAACGACAAAAATTCCCTTTGTTTGGTCTGGCTAAGCAGTGGAGGGTGCGTCAAGTATTCCTTCAATTGTGCGAATGTCTCCTCACATTTGGAGTCCCAGCCTTGGGCCATCATCAGCACTTGAAAGAAAGGAAGGCACTTGTTTGTCGATTAGAACACGAATCTTTTGAGGGCCGCTATCCTCCTTGCCAACTTTTGGACCTCATTCAAATTCGTGGGCGTCTTCATCTCAATGATCACTTGTAACTTCTTAGGATTTGCTTCGATGCCTCTCTTCGACACCATGAACCCTAGAAACTTGCCCGATTGCACTCCGAATGCGCACTTAGTTGGATTAAGCTTCATCTTGTACTGAAGTAGCATGCCAAAGGTTTCCCTTAGATCCTCCACATGTTGTCTGAACTCCATACTCTTCACCAATAGGTCATCTATGTACACCTCCATACTTCAGCCTATTTGGTGTTTGAACATCTTGTTTACCAACCTCTAGTACGTTGCTCCTGCACTCTTTAGGCCAAAAGGCATGACTTTGTAGCAATACAATCCCTGATTGGTTATGAAAGTTGTCTTTTCTTAGTTGGTCTGACTCATCTTGATTTGGTTATACCCTGAATAGACATCCATGAAGCTCAATACTTTATTCTTTGTTGTGGCGTTGACTATCAAGTTTATTCGCGGAAGAGGAAAGCTATTCTTTGGGCAGGCCTTGTTAAGGTCCGTAAAGTCCACACACATCCGCCACTTCCTGTTGGACCTTTTCACCAACCCTACGTTTGATAACCACTCAGGGTACTGAGTTTCTCTTATGAACCTAGCAGCTAACAGCCGATCTACCTTCTCTGTAATCACCTTGTGCTTCTCAAAGCTAAAATTTCTTTTCTTCTATTTGATTGGCCATGCGTCTGGGCTAACGTTCACCTTGTGCTCTATAACATCCTCACCAATTCCTAGCATGTCCTTATGACTCCATGGGAAGACATCTTTGTGCTCGAGGAAGAGTTGTGTCAATTGTCCCCTTTCCTCTCTGGTTATTTTAGTTCTGATCTTTATATAGTTCTCTGGTTAGGCTGGATCAAAGTTGACAAGCTCCAAGGGTTTGTCTGCTTCCCCTTGTCTCAAGGCATCTTCATCTCTTGTTTTTGCCTAGGTCATAAATATTTCTGGTGGTGGAGGGATGACCGTGACAACATCTTCCCTTGGTTTGACTATTTCACCTCTCTCTCTCTCTCTCCCCTTGCCTAAGCTCTTGAACGTAGCATTCTCGGGCAAGTACTTGCTCGTTGCGCACTTCACCAATCTCCACCTTCGTGGGGAACTTCATTTTTAGATGATAGGTAGAGGTGATTGCCCTTAAAGCATTTAACGTGGGTCGACTAATGATAGGGCTATTCTCTGATCATGTCTTCACCACTAAGAATTTCGTCATGGTGGTGGCGAGATGGGGGTCTGTCTCTACTGACACTGGTAGTGTGATAGACCCCATGGGTTGCACTGCTTCCCTAGTGAACCCTTTCAACATAGTCAGCGCTGGGCATAGTTGGTCTACACTGATTCCAATTCTTGTAAAGGCATCCCAGAATAAGATGTCTTCTAAACTTCCATTATCGATCAATATCCTTTGTGTGGTATAATTCGCTACCAACATTTTCACTACCAACGCGTCATCATGTGGGTAAACTACTCCTCGACAATCATCATCGTCAAAATAGATTGTGGGAGAGACTTGTATTCGAGGCTGCTTGATAGATCTTAACAGAAAATTTTCCACTTCTAACATGCCTCCATATCCACCTATCAGCTATATTCCCAGTAGAAATCACCACTTTCATGATATTTGCTACCACACTTGGATTGAAGAGAGATCTAATTAATTTTATCAATATCCCACCACCTTGTTGAATTATCAATAATAGAGGCCACTAAATCCCCTCTGTTTTATAAATCATTGAAACCAATCTCCTGCTCCAAATAGGGTTCTATCAAAATTAATTATATATCAGGTCACATATCAGAAATTAATACATGCCTAATTCTTTTTTTTTACTTAATTTAGAAAAACAAGTTGACATAATATTTAAAACTATATATAGAACTTTTACAAGTTGAAATGCACTTGATATATATATATATATATATATATATATATATGTTGTACCTAAGGATACGTGACCGTTGCATGTTGCATTGGCTGTGTTTTGAAAGCAAACTGTACCAGAAAATGCTCACCACAGGCAAATTAACTGCCAACTCAACTTGTGCAACCATTTCTCTTTACATGTACGTAGTGGAATGAACTAATTAATTAAGCCCCTCAAAACAGGAATACATAGCAGTGCTCTTGTTAGAAAATTTTTCACTGGAATGCAGCTGAGCCTTCCAAATTACAAACAAAACAAAAGTGAAAAGCCTCCTGAAAATCTGGCTACCACCCTCTAAAATTAGTGCAGGCATCGTTGCTGACAGTTATGAATGAATGATATAAAAAGCAAGAGAAGGCCATAATGGATGGATGTGAGAGCCACCCCTATTTGACCCTTCCATTAAAGCCCTGTTCAGGACCTCGGTGTTGAGCCGGCTGGGTTGGTGACAAATTAACATTGTCACCATCGATGACCAAACTCCCTGTCAGAATCAAACAGTGATCATACGTAAGTTCAGACGGGGGGCTTTGCAAAACCCAACCCATAAGCACCTTCATGCACAGAGCCGAGGCGAACGAGGCGGTTCCAGTCTCTTCCGTGGCCTACGAAAAGAATAATTAGCTTAATTTAATACATACCCACTTAGAGAAAAAGAAGGAAAATGGAGCGTGAGGAGCCATTGCGGAAAATGTCGTTGTCATCATCATCCCCATCGTTGTGCGAGTCAGAAGTGGAGGAGATCAAGCGCATGCCATTGACGCCACCACCAAAGAAGAGCCAAAAGCGCCTGTCAAAGCAACTTTCCATGTGCGAGACCTCGCGTGACATTGAATGGGAGAGGCGACGCCACCGGTTTCTTAGACAGGAGCGCAAAAAGAATGTCATTAACGATTTCGATAGTCTCACTGACGAGGACTTGCATGAGCTCAAAGGGTGTATAGAGCTTGGGTTTGGGTTCAACGAGGAAGATGGTCAGGAACTATGCAGCACCTTACCTGCTCTCGACCTTTACTTTGCAGTGAATCGACAATTGCCAACGAGTTCTGTCTCGACTCCGCAAAGTCGTGACTCATTATCCCCAATGGGTGGCCGGTCTTCAACTTTCGGGAGCCCAAGGAGTGACTCCGATTCATGGAAGATCTGTACTCCAGGTAAAGTCTGCGTATTCCAATATACATTAATCATTCAATTTCAGAGCCTCATTTTTTAATTTTGCCTATTCCATTTTATGTTTTTAATGTTTTCTTTTTTCATGGCTTCTAGGGGATAATCCTCAACAAGTCAAGACGAAGTTGAGGCATTGGGCACAAGCTGTTGCTTGTTCTGTGATGCAGTCATTTTGAAAGATTGGATAACTTGTATAGCTAGACAAATCATTCTAGAATAAGGCAGAAAGAGAGAACACAAACGGGGCAGAGATAGAGAGAGACGGTGCTGCTTTTAGCTTTCAAGTTAATTTCCTATAATAGTACTGTGCTGTTCATACCATTGTCAACATGAAAGAATGGTACAGCTTAATTTCCGGAGAGTTTTGCTATAGAGGCAAGAGGAGTTCATTAGCATTGACGTTGAAAACGTTGTTTAGAAGATTCTGATTTTCCCCAATTCTGTTTCTGCTCATCTTGATCTCTTTTTGTTTGGAATCCTATATATAGCTCGGGTACCACAAAACCCTTCTGCAACCAAATTTAGCGTCAGGCTTGTGTAAATGAAAGCATCATTGGCAAATTGAATCCTAGTATATCACGTACTGTTGAGATGATCATGAACAATTAAAGGAAAATACCATACCATCTTTTTCTTGCCCAAAGTTATGCTCATGTGATAGTTATACGCAGGGCCGGCTAATACTGTAGGGTTTATTACATTAATTAATAATTACACTCGTGTTGACTCTTTTAAATTAAACTAATAAATTTAGTCAAGGAAAATTATGAGGTGTTGTTCGAGAATGGATAACGTGCATGGAACTTTCATCCTATTATAATTCATATATCATTGAAATTGTTGACATATGCACTAATTTTTACTGGCAGTGTCCTCTAATAAAATAAGAGTATCATGTGTCCACACTCTAAGCCGGCTGGTTTAAATATATATGAATATATGTAATAGTAATGAAATGATTTAAGTTAAGATATTTTATTGAATTTTAGAAAAAGAAAAAATTTTGAATAAAAATATTATAAAGTTAAAAAATTATTTGAATATTATTTTTAATTAATATCATTTTGTTTGGAATTAAGTATGAGAAAGTTGTATAGCTAGAGTTTTGTATTTTATTTGAGTGTTTATAAAAGTTGTAATAGTTAGATAACAGTTAGATGAAAAAGTTAAAAATTAAAAATTAAAAAGTATTTTATATTTCATGAGTGATATTTGAAAATGAAATATTTGAAAATATTGAAAATACTTGAAAACAGATATATTCCCAAACGAGTCATGCATGAGATGTTGCATCTCTTTCGAGAGCCTTTTATCTTGTACATTTCACTCTTTAACGAGTCATGCAAAACTAAAGTATTGATTCTTAGGGCATGTTTGGGAGTGAGATGAGAATTTTGTGTTTTGTTTTGAAGTTTAAAATATTATGTTTTAATATTATTATTGTTTTGGGATTTGAAAAAAGTGTATTGAGATTTGAAAAAGTTGAATTATTTATTCTATTTTGTATAGGGATTTGAAAAATGTGTAATGATGATATGAGAATTTTGTATTTTGTGTCACCCCCCAAACCTACCCTCGCATCTCTTTCGAGAGACTGATGCCTTTTATCTTGTACATTTCATGACTCTTTGACTCTAGTACCTACGAAGGCTCGCTCAGCTTATTATGTAGGAGGAAATGGGGTACTTGCTTACAAGTTACAACTTTCCGAAATTGCATGAAACATCAATTTTTTTTTGTTAAACATAGCACGAAACAACAAGGGTGAATCCAAACCAGAAAATTACAACATAAAACTCACTAGTTCTAATGAAATCCTTGGTGGTTGCTAAGACTAAGGCTGCAACCCGGCCCGTCACAACCAAGTTTACACCTTATCCGCTCTATTTATGGTGCCAAACCGAATAGACCCGACCCGATTAAAATAGACTCAGGTCGAACCCGTATGACCCGACCTTTACCAAACAAAAAAAACACCTAACTTTCTGCACATCGATTTATCTAAGATTTAAGCCTCAAATTACAATATCAATCTCCATCGATCTCATTTTCTTCTCAATCTCAAGAAAAAACCCCAAAAAATAAAAAATGAAAAGAGCAAACTTTGCAGAAGTCATTCGGATGCAGTCGTTTGCAGAAGCGGTAGTAGCAAACAAGAATAGTAGATATTCAATCTTCCTCCTCGCCCTCATTCTCGACAATGTTGAAGTAAACATTCTTGTCCTTGTTGGCAGCAATCACCCGAAGCTAGTCCCTCACATTGTGCTTCTTCAAGTACTTGAGATACCTTTTAGAGAAGTTGCTGTCAGAGGTGATAGAGATTTTGCTCTTTTCGCAGACGACGGTGATGGATTCACAGAGAGCGCCAGCCTTGCCTCCGACCTTGATCCCTGGAGGAACTTCTCAAGTGAGGCAAGATCCATGATCTTTTCCTCAACCGGCTTCGTGCAGTCAATCACGAATGTGGCTCCCTTCTTCTTCCCCTTTGGTCCCACCGCTATTGCCCCGCGACTCATTTTCGCTGTGATTCTTCACTCCACAGACACGAGAGATAAGGGAAGGATTTTTCGCTCGGGAATTGGAGTTGGGGGTGGCTAGGGTTTGATAAGTTTGTATTTATATTCGGACGGGTTGACACTAATGTAAACAACCCGCGTAACTAATCGGGTTGGAAACCAATCAGATAACGAACCGATAAAAGCCGGGTCGGGTCATTTTAAATGAGCCCAACGGGTTTTCGGGTAATCTGCACAGCCCTAGCTAAGACTATTAACTTAAAGAAAAAATATTAAAAATACACATTCTCATCTCTATTAATTTAACACATAAACAAAGGGTTAAACATAACTAAGAACATAATTTAAACTCAAAAAAAAAAAAAAGGTAAAGCCATAAAAAAAAATTTCTTACAAAAAAAACAAAAAAACTACATAACCGATGCAAAACAAGGTAGAAATATGTCTCACCTTCTCGGTTGTGGGTTGCATAATTTGGGTTATTTATACCCTTCCTCCACTTAGTTACACACCCAACTAAACAAGAGTACAAGAAGTAATATGTGAGAAAAATAAAACTTGGAAGCCACTAGGCGAAATCTAGACAGGAGTTTGGGAACTAGGTTTTCCAAAAACTTTTCCTAAAAATAAAAGGCCACGATTTGATCTAAGCTTCAATCCAACTACAAGGAGTTTGGGAACTAGGTTTGTTACCTAATTTCACTACAACAAAACCCAGTATTTGCGTTGATTTCTTTACCGGTGCTCTCGATTTCAACGCAAATACACGATTTGGGCGTTGCTTTAACGTCGCCCATAAAGTCACGGCAATATGTGATTTATTGCAGCGACTCTATATCCGTCGTAATATATGTCTCCACAATAGATCTATTACATCTTAAAATCATTTTGTTGCGGGGATTGTTGCAGTTGCTGCAACAAATATTTAAAACGTTTGGTTGTTGCGACAGTTGTTTCGCCGCAACAACCAAACCCTATATAAACTTATTTTCCCTCTTCCCCCACCCACCCTTGCGCAGTTCGTAAAAGGGAAAACCCTTTCATCTATGATTTATGTTTGGTAGACCATTTTGCTTGTAGTAATACTAGGCGTTGGTACTATTAGGATGCAATTACAGTAGACAAAATTGATTCTTTCATTCCTTTATGTCCAGGAAACTTGTACCAATGTTGTTGTGTTTGCCGTGTTTGCTGTGTTTGGTTGGTGATGTGCTTAGATTGTGCTTTGAAATGTGTTATGTTTCTCCCTAGTAGATTGTTTCATTGGATGACTCATTTACATGTTCTTTCTTCATGAAGTATACATGTAAATGCAAGCACATGCTTCGAACATCTTCTTCATTTTCTTACTTTGTGCTTTCTAGTATCAACTAAGGAGGAATTTTATCCTTCTTTTTGGAAAAATGTACATTTCCTCACAACCCAATGGTATGATATTTTTAATAACATGGCTTTATGTTGAACCAGCTCTTAAACCCCTTCTCTTGTCCTATTCAGATTATGATGTGCAATATCTATAATACTGAAATTACATATGATGCTCATACTTTGCAATATCGACGTAGTGTGGACCTAATTATTTTAAAAATGGTTCTAAACCTTAATTCTAGAACGGTTAGTCTCTCATCAACAACTCTATTGATTCTTGGACTTCTACTTAGTAATAAGGAACACTAGAAGTCTATCCAATTTATAATGTTCTGAAGGAAAATACAGGTCATGTTTGTTGCATCTAATGCATTTGTAACATACTCATGGATTTCTATATGTGTTGTATGTGCATGGGTGAGTTTGCGCATGCTCATAATAACGACTTTATGGAGACTTGTATGGTTGTTAAGGGGGAAATGATTTCTCATATCCCTTCTTTAATAGATATGCATCCTACCATAAAGAGAGGAATACGTGGGCGAGGGGAGAAATTTATCCGCCTAAGGCATGGGAGGGCAATAATACAAGATCAGTACCACCACAAAATCCACCCACACTAAGAGACGATAACGACGACTCATCATCAGATGACTCAACCCAACCGTTGGACGTAGTCACAGAGACTAAGTTCCCTAAACAAATCAATAGTACAGGTACATATCCTTATGTCAATTATTTTTTGGTATAAATGAATTTAATGTAGCTTAATTATCCATCATGAATGATTGTATAATTGGTACTAACATATTTGTGATTGATTTAATTTAGTACTTGCCACTAGGAAACAAGGTCGTGGGCGAGCGAAAATGACTAAATTTGATATGCTCCGAAAGATTGGTCCAATTCCTTTGCTTATTAAGAATGGGGACACAAAGGTTTCATGCCAGCATGCAAGCATTTTTAATGGAACAGTCACATGGATCGTGAAACATTACACTAACACAGGGTATGCTCGTTGGAATGACGTGATAGAAGTTGAACAAGAAGAGTTGTGCAGCTGTGTCAAAGTAAGCTTGTTAATAAATTGTAGATGTCTATCAATTTATTTTGTAGTAACTAATGAATAATCACTTTTTATTAATGACTCTAAGCCATTAATAACCAGTAAACAAATAATTGTTTGCAATAATTTAGGCTGACTTTGTATTACAATGGGAGAAGTTAAATCATCGATCAACTACGTAGGACGTTTAATTCTTTTCACTACAAGTTGCACAAGAACTACACCAACTATGAAAGTCATAAAATGGCTTTGGCAAAAGTACTAATTTGGTGGACGCAAAGGTGTGGAAGAATTTATGTGATCGGTGGGATAGCAAGGACTTCAAGGTAATATTATTGGACCAATATTATGGATTTTAGTCTAATGATATATTAGCCTAATGGCTTCAAAATCAATAATACTTTGACTACTTATACATTGTATTGTATGTAGCAGGCGCATTCACTATAGAGCAAGGCGAATTGTGAGAAGCAGCGAACTAACCACACAGCTGGGAGGAAGTCCATTGTATGAATAATTGAGGGGTAACATGTATTTAAATGTTACTTGCAATAAATTTCAGTTTGTGAAGAGGTCAATGACTAGTAAATACATATCATATTAGGTGCGGGTCTTGCACTTTAAATATTATGCATGCAATATTTGACTAGTCTATGGTCGAAATGTGAGTTAGGTTGTGGAACTGTTATATCTAGTTTGAAAAGATCTATATATATGTCATTCCATTTAATTTATCTTTAGTTTAAATTGTACATTGTTGAGTATTTAACAATGATCTAATTGTTAGTTTCTTCGTGTGACACTTCATTTCTTTTTTATCATATGGAAGAACAAGATGGTGGAAAAGCTTCATGAGTTGCCACCAAAAGAGCGAACGAAGGAGGTAGTAGTTGTTGTGTTTAGGGAGGTTCTGGGAAAAAGAGCTAAAGGTGATGCTAGAAGGTGCAAGTGGTCTGTGTGCTTGTGAGAATGGGGGTGGCCTTTCCCAAGATGCACAGTTTTACAAGTCCCAGTTTGAGGCAATGAAGGCTTATATGCAAGAATTATTGAAAATAAAATACAAGATGAATTTGAGAAGTTTATGACAGCTTCACTTTCATAGCAACAATCCCATGGGGAGTCTCCAAGCATGACTCCGGGATCTGTTGGCCTTTTAACTGTTTTTATGACACCTCTTGTGTCTTTTTTATCATTTTGACGATCACGGGAGTAGTATGGGCATCTTGTTGGCTGCAAGTATGAGGAAGTGATAGTAGCATGTATATTTAGATGTTGGATGAAGACAATGTGCATAAATTCGTATCATATTACATGGAATTTTTGCCATCAAATGGGTGGGTTTTGCACTGATTATGTAAATGCACTCGGGGGTTTGGGAGAAGTAAGTGGATCACTATATATACCTCTCAAGTTAAATAGAAATGACATACTAGGAGTGCAAAATAATAGTTTTGTTAAGGTTTTTTTACCTATTTGCAGGGAAAATGGTCTTCTTGTGGACACATAAAGTTGTCGTTAGGGGAGAGAATGGGTGGTTCATTCCTTTTGACTAAAGAGACCCAGTATAGCATATAAGCCACATACAGCTGGTCACTACAGATATATATTTTAATAATACAAGTCTATCTGGTTTAAATGACAAGGTTTGAGATGCAGCATGATAGTTTTGGGTTGCTTATTCAAAAAAGTGTTGACATTAGACTAAGGTAGAACAAATAATAAAGTTAGAGTTGGTTAATGTAATGTAGAACTAATTTCCGGACTTGCTATATTGACCCATTATTTCTTTATAGAATATCATAAGAGTTTCTTAACATTGGGTGGTTTGGTGCCTTGTACTTGTGATGCTTTAATGGTCTGATTTTTTATATGCATGGTTGCCTTGTACTGTATGGTTTATCAATTTTCGTTACTAATGATATTAGCAAATTTGTATGGTTAGAGAATTAAAATAATATCATATGTCATATGTCAAGTATTTTTATTTTTCCCTTTAGGCCTCGTTTGTATTCGTAACTCATCTCGACCCACCTCAACTCATTTTATCTCATCATTACAACTTTCTCAAATTCCCACACAAAATATAATAAACAATTCAACTTTTTCAAATTTCAAAATAACTTTCTCAAATTTTCACACAAAATATAATAAATAATTCAACTTTTATTCTACTATTCATAAACTATCTCAACCCATCTCAACTCATCTCTGAATCCAAACCACTCCTTAGTAGAAATCGTGAAGTATCCAATTCTGATCTGCACTAAATTATGAGTTGGATACTTTGAGTTGAAATTTATTAACCCAGCTTTGCTAGTTTATTTAATAGAACATTGTTAACATTTGTAGTGACTTTGAACGGAATGACTACTTTGTTAGGGTTGGACGTGTGGCAATAACATGTCTGCATGTTTATAGGAAAGTTACTTTCAAAAACCTTTAGATTGTTTATTCCAAAAGAACCTGTATATGTCATTACTATTTAATATTACTTGGTTTATTTAATTGTATAAAGGTACAATTAATGAGAATGTAGGTTGTTTGTTGGATTGAAAGATGGATGATGCTTCACTTACCGGCCTGGTCAAGGATATCAACTATCAACGTCAGTAGCGGAAACATTGGGTGGCTTATGTGCAACTGGATGTTTCCTGTGTATAGCAACTCTAGTGGTTTTTAAATGTTATTGTCTATGTAACATTGGCTTCCAGTTTGTTTATTATAGACTGATTGGTCTCACATTCCCATGAATGCCCTTAGTGGTGCTACGTTTATGGCATTTACGATATGTGTAGATGCTTTACCTATAAATGAATATATGTAGATTAGTGGGAAAATTTGTGTGACGCCCCTAGCTCCTGCTTGGGATTAAATGGTGACTAAAGCATCGGAATATATAATACAAGACTACGTACCCTCGTACATGACAATTAAGATGCAATGTACCTATTGATATCGAACAGTATGCGGTATATCGTAGCGGAAATTCTACTTAGGTCAAATAAACAAGACAAATATTATGGTACCGAAGCACATAAATCGCAAAGCAGAAATTTTCATAATAGTCATCAAAAGACTTCATTGTTCCAAAAGAAACTCCCAAAACGTGGTACCATCACATCGAGTGTCATCAAAATGTGTCATTCATCAAAAGGGTCCCATAACATAAGTCCTTTAGTGAGGCCGATCCTACTTGGCCTTGTCCTGATTCAAAATCTAAGGAGTCCCAGGAGAGATGCAAGATCTCTCAAGAGTCGTCTATTTTGGAAAGGTTGGAACTTGCTAACCAATTCATCACTGAAGTGTTGTAGCTTTTTGAGCACCTAAGGAGGATTTTGAATCAGGACAAGGCCAAGTAGGATCGGCCTCACTAAAGGACTTATGTTGTGGGATCCCTTTTGATGAATGACTTATTTTGATAACACTCGATGTAGTGATTCCAGGTTTTGAGAGTCTCTTTTGGAACAATTAAGTCTTTTGATGACTATTATGAAATTTCTGCTTTGGGATTTATGTGCTTCGGTACCATGATATATGTCTTATTTATTTGACCTAACTAGACTTTCCACTGCAATATACTGTATACTGCTAATTATCAATAGGTACATTGCATCTTAACTGTCATGTATGAGGGTTATATAGTCTTGTGTTACATGCCCCGACGCTTTAGTAACTATTCAATTCCAAGTGGGGGCCGGTGGCACCACAAAACCACACTGCCCCCATATTCACCTCGCTAATGCTAGTAAGTTCTTTGTTGACTTTGTTCTAATCAATTTCTGTTGTCTCTGTTGTTGTCGATGCCAACCATTCTCCTGCGATGCCCTCTCTCTCTAGGTTTTAGGCCATGATCGACAGAGGCCACCGGAGTCAACGTGCGCCTCTCACCACCAAGTTATACCTCAGTCTCTATCCACCACTCCGTTCAATTGTAAGTCTTTCAATCGTGTACTACCTCACCATTTTTAAACTAGATTTTGATGTCATTTCTATGTTTCAATGCATCTAAAGCTTTCCTAGGTAATGTCATCTCACTCATGAATTGCCAAGGTAGTGTCGTCTCACTCACGAAATTTGACGAGCCCTTACAACGAAATCTGGGTAAGGTAACTGAGCGTAGTCTTGTGTTTACATTGCTGCTACCGTAACTTGTACGTTTAGCACCTATTGGATGTTGTATGGTCTCTATTTATATGTTAGAAATTGTAGAGTTTGTGATTTTATGGATGGTTGGCGTTTGTAGGGTCTTTTGATTGTAATGTTGTCAACATAGGAACGGATGTAATTAAAATGTGGGCTATTTTGTATAACATGTTGGCAATAAGTTTGTGAACAATAGTGTGATTGTGGTAAAGGTGTTACGACCCGGCCCAATAATTCCAAGATCGGAATATTGATAATTTTTATTAGGCCTAAGTTATGTTTAATGGGTCCAAAAATATTTAAATGGATTATAAAATTTTATTAGGCTTAATAATTAAATTTAAGCCTATTCTATATTAATAAACCGTGAACTCCACGCCATGCACGTCTTCATCATCAAAGTTCACTAGGATTACAACTCTACGTAAGCCCTCTTCACGTTAAAACTTCTTAAACAAATAATATATAACATATACCTGCTTCTCCTTCGTGAGAATATTTTAAGTCGCGATACCCAACCTTCCTCAAGTCGTCGCTATGTTCTCCCTACCTTGATTTTTCTTCTTCCACGGCATAAACCTAAACTAGTCACACCTCACATACCTCATGTTACAACCAGGACCAAAACACCACGCGCGCTGAAAACCACCCACCATCCCTTCCTCCCTCACAACTCACGGCCTCCACTCAGTGGCTGCCACCACATCCCCTCAAACCAACGCACGCCCAAGCCCCAAGTCCTCCACCGTGAGTCTCTCCCTCCAAGCCGCAAAATAGTAGCTTCATCCCCTCACACGACAAACAGCCTCCATGCACGACCAGTGCACCACCCCTCAGCCTTCATGTTAAAATTCTTTCCTCCATGCTGCAGTAGTCATGGACAGCCACGGAAAAATAGCCTTTGCATGCTCTTTTATGTCCAACCACCCCGTGTTGTAGAAAGCTCCTCCACGTCTCCTCCCTCAGCCACAACACCATGTCGAGCCACCACCTCCTCCTTATGCACTGCCCTGCAAGCACCTCACCAGTATCTCTCCATGCCAGCAACCACCGTACGGGTTGCCCTACACATCCACCAATGCATCAACATCACTCCGTTAAGCCCCTATTTCAAGAAAAAAAAAAAACAGAGACCTCCATAGCAAACCAAACCGAGAGCCACGACCTATGCCTTGCAACAGTAAGGCCACACCGCCACCGCCAGCTGCAACAGAGGGAGCCAAAGAATAATTATCCACCATCAAACACCGCCCAGCCCACACATTGCCCCCCGTACGTGAGTCTCTCTCTATTTCTCGGTTTATGTCTCTCCTTCCCGTTAGCTCTCTCTCTCTCTCTCTCTCTCTCTCTCTCTCTCTCTCTCTACGTTAGTTCACTCTCCCTCCCGACGTCAATCTCTGATCACTCTCTCAAGTAAAATAGCTGGTATGTATATTTGATTATGGGCCAGGCAAATTGGAATAGGTCATGGGCTTGCAAATACGTTACGAGTTTAATGGATTATATGGAAGTATGATGGTTTAGGCCCATGAAAGAATTAGACTATTTTTACAGTTAGCAGGATTTTAGGATTTATGAAAATATAGATTAATTTAGAAATTTAGGTTTTGAGTACGAAGTACGTCTTAAGTTAGAAATTTACAAAAGTTACGTCTATTTTATAGGTAATCAGTCGTGCTTCGGAAATATTAGATTAGCGCTACGAGGTAAGTAGTATGATCATACCTTTACACATACGTAAGGTAAACGGCATGTCTTCTATAAAAATATTATGCATGTACGCCCTCCATTGGAAGTCCCTTTTTATATACCCAAGTCATGATAAAATTATGAAAATTCATGATTTTATAAAAGGAGTTATGCATCAAAATATTTATGAAAATTTATGATTTTATGTAAGAATTATGCATTAAAATATTTATAAAAAGTCATGCATGATTTTATGTGAAGATTTATGGATTAAAATATTTATGAAAACTCATGATTTTATGTGAAGAAACATGTATCACAGAATTTTATGAAAGAATGCGATGTCATTTGAAATCTATGATGTGACAAATATGCAAGTATGATTATGATGAAGTATGAATGAAATATGCAATTTCACTTGAAATCTATGATATGACAAGATATGACAAGTATGCAAGTATAATTATGATGAAGTATGAATGATAAGATATGTAACGGTCTATGTTATGATATGAATAAGGTACTATATGTTATCGGCATATTGCATTGTCAGGTTATACATGCTGGTAATGCACCCAGTGTGTCTTTCTTATGTATGGATTCCAGAACCCGTGGCCAATGGTGGAATTGGAATCTACTTAGATTCGCTAACCCTAACTCACGGGAGTCAACAGTATGTATCAGCCTATGACAAGTGAAAGATAAGTTCACGTTCATGTTATTCACGTATATAATTTATGAGTATAAATATTTTTTAAGAAAACCATATGTTTATTATGTTTACCGTAAGATGTGTTACTTATTGAGTATTCGACTCATTTTTGTATGTTCTTATGTTTTTAAACCACCCTAGGTGATGACATTTATGAAGATGAGACTACAGGACATGACTTGTTCCAGGGAGGCAAGGCAGAGACTTAGATAGTTTATGTTATGCTTAGTTTTATGATTTTAGTTTAATAATTTATTTTAATAAGCATATGAGACTTTATTGATTTTAAATAAGTGCTTCCGCATACTTGCTTTTGGATTTTAAGTATTTAATAAAGATGGAATTTATTTATTTATTTATGGGATCTTTCATATCTGGCGCTTTGTTAGAAGAAAAGTTTTTAAGTCAAAGTTTGGTAGCACACTAGTTCCCCGAAAATTTAAAAAAAAAATGACTTTATTGGGGAGTGAGATGTTACAAAATGGTTAAGTGAATTTGACGAGGATGAGCTAATCTTTTTGTGGAATAGTGAATTTTTAGATGTTGTGATGTGGCCATTATGGAACCGAGGCACTATGATTGATTTAATCTATTGTTCGGATTATGGAATTCTTGTTAGTTAGTTTGGTTTTGTACTTGTGTAGGCTATTAACATGTTAATGACTAATTCTTTTGTTTAGGTTGTAATACTACTAGAGTTCAGGTTCAAGGCTTAGATAGTGCAAGAGTCTGGTAAACAACGCTCCTATAATAGATTTTGCCTAAAATTGACTGAGGCTAATTTTGTGAAGAATTTGCATATTTTGTTATGAACACAACCTTAGTAATTTTATGCACTACTCTTTGTATTTGAATATGAAAAGGAAATTTTCTATCATGACTAGTGTAAACATGAGCATTTTTGGTACTCAGTTCTCAATTGTAGAAAAAGAGTGTATATGAAATCTAAAAATTTGTATATAATCATATGATATTTATTTGTTCAGTACTCAGTTTTGATATAGTATGATATGTTGCATTTGAAAACCCTATGACATGACATTCTGTTTCTACTTCTATCCCGACCTTGTCATAGATGTAAAATTATGGCCTGTATTATTATCTTGGTACCAACACCTTTATTTGTGGTGCAACCACTTTAAAAACAAAGTAATTTTTGAGTCTCCTTTCCTATGTGCACACTCAGCATGCCAAGTTTAAAATAGAGAATTTAACATGATTTTTTTGCTTGGTTGGCCGCCAAGTTTGCACAACCCTACCACGGGGCTAAACATGGAATCTGTTTTGTTATGATGATGTTCAATTATGCTTATGCCAAAGGACCTTTGTCTATATTATTATTATTATTGTAAATAATGTTTTTATGAAATATCGCTCGATTATTCTGTTTGTTCTATATATAGTAATTGGCTTATGATTACATATTAGTATATGTTTGTTGCTTACTGAGTTGTTGATAACTCACCAAATTATCTCTATAATTTTTCAGATGATTTTGAGGGTTTGACTGGAGATCAAGAATAGTAAGCACGAGCGAGATTAGTGGACATAAGGAAATAATTGTCAAATGGTACAAGTGATTATTAGAGAGTCTTATTTAGGAAATTAGTCACTTTCTTTTGATTTGGTATTTTTGGATATTGATGCTTTTATTGAGACTTAGTGGAGTTCTATGTTGGAGTAGTTCATTGATTTCCTTGTAGAGGAACGTATGTACTATAGAGCCTTTGGAGTTTATATTTGTATAGCTGGGATGTGATTTTCAGTGACAAGAACTTACTCTCTGACCCTTCGAGTAGGGTAGCATAGTGGAATGTATGTGCGGGGTAGCCCCCTCCCCGCCCCCATATCCCGGAGCCAGGGTACCTTGCCTCGCATGTCGGGGTGCGGGACGGACTCCCAATCTGCCTCGCCCCCCGTCCACTTCAATAATGAACTACATTCTACTAGATTAAAAAATTATTCATGGGTCTAAAAGTGATCAAAAATACATTTGAGGACTCAATTTGTAAATTTAAATTTGTAAATATGACTATAATTTAAAAATTATGTAGTTTTTTAAATTTGCTAGTACATATCTTGTGTAAGTTGTAGTGTAATACAAGAGTTTCACATTGCTTAAGTGTGAGATTTGTATTGTCAAGACAATTTATAAAAGGATCACTCTACTGCACTACAACTTACATAAAGTATTAAGTAAAAGTTCTACTTAATATATATTATTATATTTATATATAGTAAAAATAATAAATATTTATATTAAAAAAGAAAAAGAGGTGCAGGGCAGGGTGAGGCGGGGCGGAGCATCGAGGTGCGGGGCCTTGCTGCCAACCCCTAGGTAAGGGTTTTCAACCTCCCCCCCCCCCCATCAATGAAATGTTGCCAAGTGTTATTTAAAAATTAAAAAATTAATTAAATAAAAATATGTAAATATTTATTAAAATAAAAATTATCATTGTTATTTAGGTTACATCCACGTGGTAATGACTTATTGACATAATAGCGCCTCATAGCTTGGGAGCATGGGCAAGAACGCTTGGTTGACGCAAGCTACGGCTGTCTTTGGGTAGTGTGATCATTTCACCATTATTTAATATTTTATCATTATTTTTTATCTATTTTTTATTACTATTCATTATTATTAATATTTTATCATTACTTTTTTATTACTTTTTCATTATTATTCATAGATCATCTGAAATTATCTCATTATCCAAACGTAACTTGAGTCAAGGCCTGGTCATGCAACCCAAATAGTTTGTGCCTCGACTACCTTGACACGATCAAGAGATGCTTGTAGAATTAATTGAGATGAAAATTTTGTGAATAATAATAAAATAGTTTATGAATAATAATAAAATGATTTGAATTAAAATGTTTTATTAGATTTTGAGAAATGGGAGAGAAAAAAATTGAATAAAAGTATTATGAAATTAAAATATTGTTATAATATATATTTTTAATATAATTCTTTTTTTGAAATTTGAAAAAGTATTATTTTTTATGTTTTGTTTGAAAGTTTAAGAAAATTGTAATGATTAGGTAATAATTAGATGAAAAAGTTGAATATATGAAATTAAAAAAAGTTTGTATTAGAGTAATGTTTGAGAATAAAATTATAAAAAATTTTGAAATTAAATGAGATGAGTTGATATTAGTTTTCCAAATAAGCCTAAGGTAACGCCTGGTCCTTGTTTTACCTTTATATGTTTTAATATATAAATAATTTTTTTATTTTTTTATAACACGTAGCATCAATTCATTAATGCTAATTAGGGATGTGATCGGTCTAGTTCAGTTTGGGTTTGGACATTTTTAAAAACTAAATTGGTGTATATCGATTTTGAAAATTTAAGAATCGATACCGGACTGATTCAACATTGAAACCAAAACTTCCAATTTTTCCAGTTTCAGTTTGGTCTGGTCCGTTTTCTCTATTTTACGGATAAACAAAATCATATTCCAATAAAACTTTAGCAAGTGATTGACGCATATCCCTAATTTTATGTTATGTTAATATTATATTAAATTTATATTATGTTATATAATTAAAATCCATATGTTATATCAAATTTCAAACGTTATTTTAAACATTATAAGATTAATTTATGTTATATCATATTCAAATTTATATTAAGATTTATAAGATTAATTTTATGTTATAAAATTAGTATACATGAATAATAATATTTTAAAATTTCATGCACAAGACCCTTAGCAAGAAGTTTTCAGCAAATGCACCTCGGGTAATTTAACAAAAAAAATCTCTCATTCCGATGGCTCCTAAATTTGTTTGCATATGAGAGAATTTGAACTTTAGATTTGGGAAAGCATACCCCCAAGTCCAAACCCTTAACCATTGAAGCCAACTCCAGGTTCTGATGTGTCATTTTGTCAAATTTTTAACAATATATTAAAAATTGACATGATTGATTTGATTAATATTAATGAGAGGTTTGGATAGTGAGTTGAGTTAAGGTGAGATGAGATAAGAGTTTAAAATTAAATAAAATATTGTTAAAATATAAATTTTTTAATATTATTTTTATTTTAAAATTTGAAAAAATTGAATTATTTATTATATTTTGTTTAAAAGTTTAGGAACGTTGTAATGATTAGATGAAATAAGATGAGATGAGTTTAGTTGATTTTTTAATACAAACAAGGCCTAACGAGCCTCGTGAGCCTCGTTTGGATTCAGAAAGTATTTTATTTTATTTCATCTCATCTCATTATTATAATTTTCTTAAATTTTCATATAAAATATAATAAACAATTCAACTTTTTCAAATCTTAATTCAACTTTTTAAAATTTTAAAATATTAATAATATTAAAAAATAATATTCTAATAATATTTTATTAAAATTTCAACTTTTATCTAAAATTATCTCATCTCATCTCATCTCACTATACAAACTAGTCCAAATTTGAGTGTAAGCAGCTCATAATTAAAGTTCATGAAATAATGTTTGAATAGATTAACTACAAACATTATTTTAGTATTTAACTCTTTAAACCAATCTATTTAAAAAATTTCACCTATCTTCATAAAACCTGATAAAATCATATTTAATTATTTTTCAAAAAGTTTTATCATGACTTTAACATTGAACCGCACAATACAGAATCACCCACTTTACACAGATCCTCTCTTCTCTCCCAAATCAATCTCCCAGATCCATGCGCACCCTCTCTTCACCCTCTCTCCCTGCCGTTGCCCACACCCATGACCCTCCAATTCGGGGCTTTAGTGTTTGCTTTTCTAATGTCCCGTTATTCAGGTTAATTTATAAATAAATTAAATATTTTGGTCTAAATGGGTAGTAAGAAGAGAAACTCCAGCTCTGTGAAGGAGGAAATGGAGGATCATAAAGATAATGTTGTTTCGAATCTTTTGGAGAGGAAGAAAATAAAGAAGGATAAGAAAACGAATGAAGCATTGTCCATTAAACCCAAGGAGAGAAGGAAGAAGATTATGAAGGCATTGGATAAAGAGAGAACAATCTGTAGATTCTGAGAATGAAGAAGAACACAAAAGATTCAAACAAATAGATGCAGATTTGGGAGAGGGTGAAGATCGTACACCAACGGCACCTTCATCGAATAGTGGCTTGCCCGAGTTGAGTTTCATGTTAGTGTTTTTAAGGACTTGGCATCTATGGATAGTAAAGTAAGGGAAGTGGCTGCTGAAGCAATGGTGAGAGAGTTACAAAAAGTTTAGAAAGTGTATGAGATGATTGATAGTAAGGGCGTAGTTGAGGTTGGATTGAAATTGGATGCTGAGAAGGACGATGGCTTGAAAAATTGTGCGCCTTCTTTGAGACATGCTGTACACAGGCTTGTCCATGGAGTTTCTTCATCAAGGAGGGCGTGGTTTGCGGCGGTATGGACTTCCTCTACCGGTTGAATTAGAGAATAAAGAGATTTGAAATTGTGAATTGTACTATTGTCACGTATAAAAAAACTAGGTGAAAGCAATGTGCAATACACGTTTGTTTTATATTTAATTATTTTTTTGTTAAGAACTAATTTTTTATTAATAAGAACGTAATATTTTTAATTAATTAAATAATGATGTAATGTTTATATAATTTATAAATAATTACACGCTGTGATATATTATAAAAGAAGAGCATTAATAGAAGCTATAATATGGTCCCTACAGCATCAAAAATGGTCTTAATTTATAGTTGAATAAATAAATTATTTGATTATGATTAATAATCAACCTAATTGTTTGTTTAATTTTAATTAAGGAACCATTAAGGATTAATGAAAATTATTGGAAAAAACGTACTAACTTGTTTTGAATAAAACGGCATCGAGGAGGTAGTGGAGATAACCGACACGGGGGACTCTGGCTCGGACCCTAAAACTTCATCGAACAGAGAAGATGAGCTCGACATATACGACATGAACTCCATAATCATTAATTAATTTATTACACACACACACACAAAAGAAAAGAAGTGAATAAGAACAGGGCACTTTGTTGGATGTACGTTACTCATGCAAAAAATTTTCAAGGATAATAGGTTTGTCAACTAAGAGTAGTACTCTCTCTAACAAAGCAATTCCTCAAACCCTTTTATACTTTCAGTCTCCAAAGACACGCCAATACTACAAATGACTTCTTTCATTAAATTCAAATCATGTCAAACTAAGAGCATTAGGACTGAAATATTGCAATAACCTATAAATTCAAATCATGATTGTTTTAATAAAGTGTTTAAAACTTCATGATTTTTTTCTTACCCCAGCCCTTCATGTTGGCCTGGAGCCAAAACGGATGCAAAATTTTTGTTCCCACCATCTCTTGATATAAAAATCTGAAATAGCAAAAGAACAGAGTAAATTAGAAGTAAATTCATGGTTCCAAATCCACATGCCAACTTTGCACAGTAGGACAGAGATCTTTTGCTTCTTCCACAGTAAGATGATTTCTGGTTTCTCCACCCTTCTGCTTCCCATATTAGGCTTGGGCTGCATAACTAATAGACTTATTTAACTGATTGTTGCGCCAGTGGTGTTACATCTATGACAATGAAAATAAGAGGGGTAAGAGACCCATGACTGATTTTTTTTTTTTTAAATTTTATCACAAGGTAGAATAGTTTCCAGATGATCTTAGCCAGCCCTGCATTCCTTTGAAGCACTGATATCCCATTTTGAAGCCAACAATAATTGCTTGGTTCCTTGTGCAAGACTGACTAAGCAGCTGTTGCTCGTGCTTACTGCTAACGGTATTCAGTATCCAGCAACTATCTCACTTATCTTGTTTCATTTTTCTTCTTAATTTTGCTTTAGAATTTAATTAAATGGCATACTAAACTCTTAAAATGTAAACTTTCACCAATAAGAGAAGTATGAGGCCTCTGATCACACATATGCACAAAGAAAGAGGCACAGAGAGAAAGAGAGGGAGGTTATGAAGAAACAAGATCTTTTGGTGCATGCTTAGCATCTTTCTGTCATAAATACCATAACTTTTTTGGTTTATCATATATCTACATATAATAGCTCTCAGTATTTAAATTTTTAACGGAAAATATCTCGTTTCACATTTGATTCAATTCACACAGTTAGCGACAATGTTTTTACAGAAGCACTTCAACTCATAATATGCTTGATATCACAGTAGACTAAGATCTATGAACTACCAAACTATTTTCAGTTATACGCTCACATAAAGAGTTGACTGCATGCAATTCTGATCTGAGATGGCATGCAAAAAATACCTAAAAAACCATGGCTCATAACACCAGATAAGTTGAGAATGTCAAAAACACAGAAATGTCAAAACACACGGATCATATATATCTTGAAAATAGAAACCTCATAGCAAGTAGATGGTCTACACTAATGTAAAAACATTTCTTTATTCGTTCATTGGACTTTGAACATTAAGAAGGTCAAATAGATCTAACATGAATCGTATATATACCTAGTTGAACCTTGAAATTCAAAATTCAAAAATAGCGAATGGGACATAACTGGGAAAGGAAATTGAAAATCTATATAAATATGGGATAAGCTATGCTCAAGATTAAATATTGCACAAGTATGTTTCCACAATCAGTGAACTAATATGAAAGAGAACAATCTCTTACCATCCTTATTGCGTCCATAAATGTGACACTAAATTCTTTGAGAATATTAGCGTGGCTATTTAATCTCCTCCTCCAGGCTTGTTCCGGAGGGGCAACACTATCGAAATCAAACTACAAAAAACACTCATAGAAAAAGAAAAATTAGTCAACGTACAATATTAAAACCAGATATCCTAACTACAACAATCAACTTTCATGTAACGGACAATAATTGTTTTGACAAAACCAATGTACCATTTATGAAGTGCATCACTACAATTTAAATCGCACAGCAATCATTCTAAGTGGATATTGTTTCTTTTCAATTTCTATCCTAAAGCGATGCACTTCATTCTTAAAGCGAAAATTCTAGTTTTCAAAGTCTGCCTTTTCTTTTTTCATTCTTAAAGTTTCTCAGCAACCAAATAGAGTCCAATGAATATTAGAAATTAATTTTTGAAAAAAAAAATGCAAGCGACATAAAAGCTTACCAACTGTAAAGTTTTCCTACTGATATACTCCTCGGGCGGCCATGAATTCTTTCTACAATGGAACAAATTCCCACTAACCATGTCGACAAATCCTCTATAATATATATATATATATATATATATTTATATATACCACACAAATCTTTTTCAAAAAAACTTGCGCAACCCCAAACCCCCCTCTGACCGGTTGCCAAGAAAACAGAGCAAAACAAAAGAACCCAAAATATCCAATTCTCAAAAGGAAAACCAACGGACTTGAAATATCAAGATTTCAAGTTGGGTAGAGAACACCAGATTTCAGCTGTCCATAAGCTCGACAGAGGGTCCAGTTCTGCGTGGACGTCGTGTGCGGGTCGTCGTGCGTGACCGAGTTCCTCCACGGTGGAGTCCCTTCGTTGGCGATCCCTTAAGGATATACCTTGCAGGCCATCTGCTAGTTCATGAATGAATGATTTATATAATTAATTAAGTAGTGAGCGTGATTCCAATGGTTTCTAATTATTAAATGCGAACAAAACATCTGTTGAATCTGGATGGCATCCATTCTGATTACTCAATTCTGAAGCGACAAATTCTCTACGTACGTACAAATTCATGCACTCTGTTTGTTTTGGGTTTTTTGGATATATATGTGAATGCATGCATGCACGCACGCATATGCGGAAGCAGCTAACTGCATATGTAAACATCGAATCTTAGGATCAAGCGCACGCAGATATCGATGTCCTTAATAATGAATTGAAGTAGATGCATGATGTAGTGGCTGCCAGCCAAATGAACGGTGTTAACTTTTAATGGAAAACAACGTAAACCGTTAAAAACAAGAAATTTTCGTTTGATAGGTTGTTTATATATATTAAGAGATTAATTTTTTAATAATAAATTTTATTTTTTTTACTCGCAATTCCATGTGATGCGGCTCATGCAATTAGTTAATGAAGTGCCGGGGTGGCAATCGTCTATTGGAAGCATAGTTAAACTGGTTTAAAAGATTTTCATAACCAAACAGACGAAAGTGTCCTTGTTAAGCTGCTTCTCTTTGGCTGTAGCCTGTCTCAAAGATAAAACCCAAAAACAACGCTCTTCCATTTTAGGGTTTTAGCGAGTAACCTTGTCCTGCTTCTACTTCAGTTTTGTTGTGTAATTCTTATGGCCGCCGATGCTTCTACTGCCCTTGCAGGTTCTCTCTCTCTCTCTCTCTCTGGCGTAGCCAACCGCATACATCACAACCAATAATCACATGGATCATTTTTGCAATTTGATTCATTACTTGGGTTACACAGTTTCTGATAACGTTTTAATTGTGTAATGCTTTTCTTTCTCCATCGCTCTGCGTGTATGCTTGTACAATTTGATTCATATCGAAGCATAGTGTTCGATAATTACTTTATATCTCTCTCATTCTCTCACTCCGTTGCCAAATGCAGTGAGACAGAAAGTTCAACAATTTCTGAATGCAGCTTGTACTGGCAATGTTGATCTCTTGAAGAGTAAGCTCACGTTTTATACGTGTGTGTGTTCGTGTGCCTTTATGTTGACGATTTATTTGGCTGGTATTTTGTTGGGATAGAGTTGGCGAGGCAGCTTGACGAGGGTAAGGGGTTGGCTGGAACGGTGGCTGATATTAAGGATGCGAACAAACGAGAGGCACTTCACTTTGCGGCCAGGGAGGGGAAGACAGAAGTTTGCAAGTACTTGTTAGAGGAATTGAAGCTCGATGTTGATACAAAAGATGAAGATGGTATGCACCTAATATCTTACATTGTTCGTTTCTGTTATTTTCTTCATGCCCACCGCTTCAATGGAAGGCCCGAGTCACATTATCTATACTCCAGAAGGATTAGTCAATCATATAATCGGAACTTTATTGGAACATTAATAAAAAGATTAATAAAAAGAGTAAGAACTTCTTATTTCTAAGCAATGTGAGATTCTATATACTATCTACCCTTATCCTTATCATATGATGTATCACAATCTCCCTTCCTTAAACTCCAGACGTCCTTGTCAGAATTGTCCATTGTAGGTGGTACGGTTCAAGTCCCATATTTCTGATTAGGATATGCTCTGATATCATTTGTAACTCCATAGTAGAAGGCCTAAGCCATATGACCTATACACCAAGAGGACTAGTCAATAATACAATTAGAGTTCCGTTGGAACATTAATATAAAGAACAAGAACTTATCTTTTCCAAGAAATGTGGGATCTCATATACCACCTACCCTTATCCTTATCATATGAGGTATCACATGCCCTCTCTATAAATGCTTAGTAATGTGTTGACGAAGCAATCTAGATTAGGAAGAGTTATCTTTGTGATTTATATGCAAGGAAACAAAATGAAAAGTTAGGAAACTACATTTGTAGAGACGGTTTCTACCGTTTGGTTGAGAGTGATTAGTTGGGTTGGAACATGCATGTTGCAAAAGTGACACTTAGGGGGTGTTTGGAAACAATTTCCATCTCATTCTATCACATCTCATCCCATCTCATTTTCTTTCCAAACATTATTTAAACACAAATAATTTCAAACTAATCATTACAACTTTTTTAAAATTTCAAACAAAAGACAAAAAAAATTATAATATTAAAATATTAAAATTATAATTCAATTTTTTAAATCTCAAAATAAAAATTATATTTTAACAATATTTTAACTTTATAATATTTTTTATTCAAATTATTTTCTCTCATTTTCCGAAACCTAATAAATACTCAACTCAAACTATCTCAATACTATTCACAAACCATCTTACTATTATTTACAAAATTCTCATCTCATCTCATTCCCCAAGTATCCCTTTAACTAATGCCTCGTTTGTTTTCGTAAATGAGATGAGATAAAAGTTGAAAGTTAAATAAAATATTGTCAGAATATATTTTTCTAATAATATTTTTGTTTTAAGATTTTAAAAAGTTGAATTGTTTATTTTATTTTGTGTGAGAATTTGAGAAAGTTGTAATGATTAGATGAGATGAATTGAGTTAAGAAGAGTTGTGAAAACAAACGAGGCTTAAGAATCTTTCTTGTCCTTTAACTAAAATACTCCTTGGAATCATATACTATCCAAAGTAATTCTATGGTCTTTGTCCATGATTGTAAAATGTATAACCTTCAAAATATTAGCTGAAACAAGAGAAGAGAGAGATTATTTTTAAAGGTTTTATGGTTTTTCATGGTGTGGATTTTCGTTATTTATCTACAGGTGAGACTCCTCTTATTCATGCTGTTCGGCAAGGGCATACCAGTACAGCCAAATACCTTCTCGAGTGTGGTGCCAATCCTGCTATACCTACTGACTTAGGGGCCACAGCCCTGCATCATTCTGCTGGAATAGGTGTGTTCTTAAATTTTCAGCCCTTATCTTCCTGTTTGGATCTTTAGTGCATGGAGAGCTTGTTCCTAAATTTTCTGTTTTACATAATCCCTCTGTCTTCCTTGTTTTAATTGATCTCTTTTAAGGATGATTGAATTATATGTTTCTGTTATCTTAATCCTAGAGATGTTTTGGTAGTTTCATAATTTATGTTATTTTCTTGCTTTATTAACCTGACCTGGATTTTAGTCCAGAAACTACATGTAAAACTTACTGTTTAAAGGCTGTAAAATTAGATGATCATCTATATCTTCCCCTTATTGCCATGGGCATACATATGGTGAAAATCGTATATGTCCACGATGTGGATAGATGTATAGAATTTAATATTCTTAACATCATGTTTTTCCCAATAAATCCCACTTTCAATAGATTTTGTGCTTGCACACAGGAGAAATTGAGCTGCTGAGGATTTTACTTTCCAAGGGTGTTGATGTTAACTCACAAAGTGATTCTGGTACTCCTCTAATTTGGGCTGCTGGTCATGGACAAAAAGATGCTGTCAAAGTTCTATTGGAACACCATGCTAATGTATGTTTGGATTGATTTCTTCTTATATTGTTATCTTTTAGTTAATATATTGAAGTTTTTGACCCTACTCTTGTCCTCTTGTGGTGCCTCTGTGGTTTCAAGACCTAGGGAGATAAAGCCTCTCCCAGGACTCTTTTCTTGTGTTCGAGTGAAACTTTAATAATTAAAACTTGCTTCTAGGACCATCTTATGCTGATGAAGAGGTTCCAAAGGGTTAAAGTTTTCCCTTGTGTCATGTGATGTCTTAATGATTACATTGGCTTAGGATATATACATCTTTTTGTTGGTAGACCTTGTTGAGTTGCCTATTAGGCCTCCCGAGTTACCTTGCCATTGTCATTCCTTTGGCTTTGTCCAAGCCTCATTGGTCCAAAGGGTAGTAGAACCTTGCATGAATTGATTTTACCCACTTTTGGGTCATCAGAGCTCACTTGTGCTCCGTAATCCCTTTGATAGGATTATGCACCTTATATGGGCATGTTTAGTCCTGTTTCTTTTGTGGGGATTCCTGGTGTTTCAAGTGAAGTTTCGGTTCCTCCTGGTCCTTGAACTTGGTACCCTTATACCTATAGGCTTCTTGCCCTGTGTTAGTTGTTTGATCTATCATAAATATTAGTTTATTGGATATTATTTTTTGGTAATGTAATAGATTGGTGAATATGTTTTGGTATTTCATTTACTTATGAAAAAAAATGTTTTGGTATTTCATGCAGTTTTCATGTTGAGTTCATACGCGATTACACATCATCTTGCCAAATTGAGACTTTAATGGCCATATTAATAATATGGACCATAGCTGTAGACTTTAATGGCCTCGATTTTCATGACTTTCTCGTTTCTATTGCTTCTATTTAGATAGGTTGTACCTTTGTATATCTTCTTGTGTACTTGGGCTATGCCTATCATTATGAATAAAATCAAATTGAGAGTTACTTTGATCCCTTCTATTAAATGGATGCCATTTATAATATTGGTAATAGGTCTAATAGACATAATGACAATAGTAGCATAATGTAATAGAAGATACTTGTTATGTTGATGCATTGTGTGGATAATTAGATGTTCAGTCCTATGTCTTCAATAATAGATGTGATATGCGCAGTCTTTTGTCTTCAATAATTAAAAGATGTGTTATGTGACTAAGATGGAGGTTTTGTGGAGATTTTAAGATTTTTTTTTTTTTTAAGTAAGATTGCAAGAAGTAATAGAATATGCATAGTTATGTTGCTGCCGTTTGTAGACAATTAAGTATTTTGTCTTTTGTCTTAAATAATTAAAAGATGTGTTATGCTACGGAGAGGGAGGCCTTGTGGAGATTCGTGATGGATTCTAAGCGTGGCAGAATAAGGGGAGGTTGTGTTCTAAGGGGTAACATAGCATTTTGGTATAGGAGTGTGGAAACATATGAGGAGGAGGTGAGATACTTATTCAAAAGTTGTTAGATTTGCTTTGGGTGATGGTTCTAAGGCCAACTTTTGGCATGATGTGTCGTGTGAGAAACAACCTTTGAAGATATCTTGTAATGCCCCAAGGGAGGCCCAAGCCACATCTGGGTCATTCTCCAATAGGACTAGTTAATGTTACAATTGGAGCCCCATTGGAATCACAGAGCAAGAACTTTTCCCTCCCAACCAATATGAGATCGCATATACTACCTACACTCATCATTTAGTATGGGATATCACATATCTTAAGAGCACGTGGGGTGACGGATCATGTGGATAGTATATGTTGGACCCCTTCCAAACGACACCAATTTTGAAATCAAACTATCGGATTTTAACCTTACCTGTTGGTTCCCTATTTCCTTTGAAGAGTGTTGGGAGAGTGAAGAATCCTTAGAGAGTCACGTATTGTGTGGGTGAAGACACCAATTAGAAGTGAAATCAAACTACATTGTAGCCTCACCTATTGGTTCCCTATTTCCTTTGAAGAGTGTTTGGAGAGCGAAGGATTCTTAGAGAGTCGTGTTATGTGGGTGGCAGCTAGTGTTGGTAAAAACGTGGCTAAGTGCAAAGCACCAAGGCCGTAGCACTTCATAAACAAAAAGTGGATTGCATTCACAAAAGCACGCTTTTCGGTGCTTTTGTGTGAGGTTAAAGTGCAAAAATGTATTGATATTTGATTGCTTATGTTAGCATAGAACTCGATAGCTACAATTCATGAAATTTTTTGGTCTTGTGCTTCTTGGTATATTTTGATATCATGGATGTGTATATATATTTTTTGATCTGTAAAATATCATGGATATGTATACTTAGTAAAGCATAAGAGAATTTTATAAAATGTTATGCTTAAAGTTTATGTAAATTACTTTATTATTTGATTTTACGTTGCATAATACTCTACTGAATTGAATTAATGGCCAAATATATTACCATTTTGCTTTCTAAACCTATTTTATATTGTATTTTATTGATTTGATTTTTGTTACTAACTTACCATACATTATTTCTTATGAATGTGCACTTTACTTCACTCGTGTGCTCTTGTACTTTGTGCTTTGGGCCTAGGATCTAATGATGTTTGTGCTGAAGTGTGCCTAGCACTTCCACCAACACTAGTGGAAGCATTAGGGAAGATATCTAGATAACTTGTGAAGTGGAACATCATTGTGGTGGATTAGTGGCTGCATGTGAAATAAGAGTTGGTAGTTTATTGATCACCTTATTCATCTTTGTGAAGTAACATGAGATACATGGACTTGGCTCAATGTTTAGTGTTGATTGGGTTATGCCTAAAATGGTGAGAGTTGTTAGTGAGTTGGGATGACAGGAGGGGTATCATCACATTTTGGAAGTTTGGAGGTATGCCCCTTTATGTTTAGTGATGTATTTGAAATTGTTCAATGCACAGATCATTGAAGATAAAGAAACTTCTGTGTAGAGCTGAAAAATAATGTTTCCAACTTCCTTTGCACGTGTATGCACATTAATAGTTTTCTTTTCCTACCTTCTCAGATTTTTTGAACCATTTTCTTTTTCTCCTGAATAAGGGGTTCTCTTGTATACTTATTGTGTACTAGAATCTTTCTTCTTTCTGTTTTTTTAATGAAATTAAGTTACTTGTAAGACAAGAGGTGTGCATTGCCTCGTAATAGTTAGTCCATAATATTGTTCTGTAAGAGGTTGGGTAGTGATTGTGTGAAGGATTCCATTTTAAGTTCTTAGCTGTCATCTTTGTTAGCGAATTAGAGCCATGCCAATCATTGATTGTGGGGGATTTCAATATTTTAACCTTGAATCTTTACATTGGTAAAAAGTATGTTGCATGTGGCATGCAAATTGAGTTGGGCCTAAAAAATGTATTAAAACTGA
This sequence comes from Juglans regia, assembly GCF_001411555.2. NCBI lineage: Eukaryota > Viridiplantae > Streptophyta > Magnoliopsida > Fagales > Juglandaceae > Juglans > Juglans regia. The sequence continues at coordinate 13,035,910 of NC_049911.1, read as the reverse complement.
TATTTTTTTAACTGTTATTATCCAACCACACGGTCCACATCTCATCATCTAAGTGATAGAAAGATATAGTTTTGCCAGTGGTAGAAAATGGTTTTGGAAATCCCAAAACATAACTACTTCTCAAGTGTAAGCATGATTAGCTTCTAACATTATGGCATTGGATACGAGTAATGGGTGCTGATCTACTTCATCATTTTAAATATACTAAGATCATTTGCATGACACGGTTGTTTGTCGTGTTGCAAACTTTTGGAGCCGCCAATGTGCAAGAGAAAGCCCTACGGAGAGAGAAGAACAACCGCCATCATGCAACCACCTTAGACCGGCGAGTGACCCCTCACCACCGGCATAGACAAGGTCGATGGACTCCAGCGACCTCGCTGAGGGTCGTCCGACATAGGTCTTGGTGCCGGTGACTTGTTTTTTTTTTTCGCAAGTTTTCTCTCTGTCATTCTTGGAGACGACATCGACCACCGGCGAGTGACACCTCACCATTGGCCCAGACAAGGTCAACGGGCCCCGACGACAGTGTTGAGGCGTAGATCTCGGCTTCGGCGACCTGGATTTTTCGCAAGACTTCTCTCTCTATCTTTCTCGGAGCCCTCTAATGTCGCGCCCTCGACCACTGGCGAGTGACTTCTCACCACTGGTGACTCTTTTGAGGGCCCTCCGACGTTGGTCCCCCTTTGGCGATCGGGGTTTTTGAGTTGCATTTAGTGCGTACAAACCTGGTTCTAAGGTCGACTTGAGCCTTTGCCTACGACCTGCGACCTGAGTTTTCTTCTATTTTTTTCGTTAACACAGTAGGGCTCTATGATTTGAGCCTTTGCCTCCGCCACCTCCACAGACTTGAGTCTGTGTCTATGCTTGTAGTGGGCACATATATGCTTTTTACCTTAAGAGGATGAAGCGGGAGCAGTAGGGAGCAGTGGGCACAGATTTGCAGTGGGATTTGACAATGACGACGCGCGATGTGGATTCGTCTCAGTTGGAAGGCGAGAGGTGGTTGAAAGTCGAATAAAAAACTTTTGTTTTTACAAAAGAGGGAGAAAATAGTTTTCGTATTTCTGAACGCAATAAAAGGATAGCTAAGTTCATGTGTCTAGGGGGGATGACAATTTTGGGGGTTGTTAAGGGGATTGAGGATTGTTTAGAACTTAACTGTCATGTAGGTTTCTTCAAAGAGCTAAGGATGGGTAATGAAGTTTTTATCATTCAACGTCATGTTAACGCAAGGGGCAGTTTTCTGCAACTCTCAGGATTTCAGAATGGAAGGAGGAAATGTTTGTTGGTGATTCTAGAGAGCGCAAATGACATTGGATGGAAAGGCTTTCTGCAGTCCATTCGAAGTGTTACTGAATCCAAAGCCACTACTCGAAGTGGGGAGTTTGTTGATGGAAAAACAGTGGGAAGGCCTTCTCCTAAGGTGCTTCGTACGCTGTGGTGTTGAGGTCACTAGCAGGTAGTCCGGCCAAGATTAGCTCAGCGACAGAAGGAAAGGGTAAGACACTTATAGGAGACAAAGGCCGTTAGGTGACATTGGGAGAGGTGGAGGGGTCTTGTGAGATGTCCAAGCTCAATTGAAGGGAGTTATGTAATATGTGAAAGATCTGATAATTAAAGTGGATAAGGGGCTAGATCTAGTCGTGGGTTTTGGTGGTGGGTCAAGAATGGATGAGGGAGGGCGGGGTGTAGATCCTTCGGGTTTGAAGCCCACAAGTGTGCCGGCAAAGGGCGTTTCAACGCCGTCACAGATAGGATCGTTGGACGTTGGCATCTTTGTCCATGCCAGTGTCACTATGCCTCCTGAAGGAGTTTTAGGTCCTTAGTCACCAGTTGCATATGGGGTTGGTACTTCTGTCCAGAGTTCATTTTTAGTTGAAGATGGGGGTCCATCCAGGGTCTCGAGTGCTTGGGAATAAACAGTCGAGCTTCTTTTAGAAGATGCAAACAGGGTAACAGAAGGTAGTGCTTCCCGTACCTGTTCTTTTCTTGAGGGAGCAGTAGGGTCAGACAAAGTGGCACGGTAAGGATCGTCAGGGGGTGAAGCAAATACAAGCAATGTTGATGGAGGGGAGGAACTTGTAATGGTGGCAGAAACAATGGACAACAACCATATAGCTGTCGAGCAACCATATGGCAGTAAGGAAATTATTGGTTTGTCGTTGGTGCCTCATGTGGGGGAAGGTTTAGAGTCGAGAGTGCAATTGGGTACTATAGCTGGGGATAATATCGTTTCCCTGGTTTTTCTTCCTTTGATAAACGATATAGTGGGTTTACCATCGGATTGGGTTCTAAATAAAGTTAACGGGTTTCAGCAAATCCTGGGGCTTTCATATGGAGAACATGAAGAATATGAAAACCAATTTAACGCACTACTCACTGTGATTGAGGTGAGCCGTGCGCTTGAAACCAAATCAAATTTTAAGAAAAGTAGGGAGTTAAAGCATCTTTTATGGGCAATCAACTACGATGCTTAGGGAGGTAGCTCAAGTCAAGGGAAGACTAAAGGGAGGGCATTGTGAAGACATTCTCGTAGTGGGATGTTTGGGTAGTGGATTAGTTTTATAGAAACAAGGGGTCGGGGTGGGGTTGGGGAGGTGTGTTACATTCCAATTCGGGTTTGGTGTAGTTTGTGTAGGTCTCATGGGTTTTTTGGGTCATTAGGGGCTCTCTTGTATGGGCTAGGTGTTTTTTTGTAACGTCTAGTGTACTTGGTTACTCCTATTGATATATATATATATATATATATAATATTATTACTTATAAAAAAACATGGTTGTTTTGTTAGCAGTTTTAGACGCCATTTTTTTTGTTTCCCTTATGTCATTTGCTTAAGATTTTTGTTGGTGGTAATATTATAACCAGATATTTTGTTTCCATTGAAATGTGACGGGAAATTCTTTTCTATATTTTGATTCATTTTCCTGCTATTGTTGTGCAGCCTAATATTGAAACAGATGATGATATTACTCCACTGTTGTCATCAGTGGCAGCTGGTTCACTGGCATCTTTAGAGTTGTTGATTCAGGTTTCTCTGTGTTTCTTTATCCTCAAATATATCAAATGGACTTTGTGCCAGAACTTTCTGCATATCTATTTTAAAAGTTGAAGATATATAAATGCCATCAATATTGCTCGGTTCCTTTTTGGAGGTTTGACGGTTTATTTCAGTTGCATTCTGTTCTTGTTTACTCAAGTAATTTGATTATGAGCATTGTTATGTCTTCATTATGAAGATAGCTCTGTGGCTTTTGCTTTGGGTAACTTATTAGTTTTATACCAAATAGAATCTGTACGCACCAATCTGCAGCACAGTAGTACAATGACAGATTGACCAACACAAAACAAAACTTAGATCATTACAAAATGAGAAGTGCTTTAGCCAAAAGTAAACCCACATAGTAGATCTAACGTATCATATAAAAACCATGTCAGTTTATGAGTTTACTTTTGTGAGATCTCTTTGTAGCTGTAGTACTTTTCTTAAACAAGAAGTAACACTATTGAATAGAAACGGTGGCGCTTTAAGGATGTTTTTCTATCAAGTGGCTAACTCACATTGGAGAAACAACACTATTGAGATGCTTTTGGTTGATGATTAGTCTTCTCTGATGAGACTGTGATCGTGAACCATATTTTACAGTATTATATACATAAATTTTCAGAGCGATTTGCTTCAGGACCTTAGTCCATTGAGGAAGGGATGGCAACGTGGCTTGAGAGGCTGTTGAAGAGAGAGATCTTCAAGATGGTAAATTTAGGTTAGTGATATAGCACAGGGTCTGTGTGGTTTCACTATGGATTCTTTTAAGCTTGTTGGGATGCGATTCAAGATGATGGTATGAAGGTATTCTAGGTTTTTCATGCCAACAAGAAGTTTGAGAAAAGCCTTAATTGCACTTCACAACCCTCATTCCTAAAAATGCCGGGGCTATGGACAGTATTGGTAAAAGCACACTCAAGCTTAAAACACCAAAGCCTGAAGCCCTTCGCTTACTGAAATCAAAGCACATTTACCTTATGGACTTTTTGGCACTTTTCTTAGCTAGATTATAGTGTGAAAAGCATGCTTTTGTAGTTTTTGAAAAGAATGTAAAATATCAGATTTAACTATATTAATTTAATTTAGATAAATTAAATGAGGAAGATGATGAGGGCTACAAATACGTTGATGACTATGATGATGGTTTTATGATTAATGATGAGGATGATTATATACTTCAGGATGGCATTGTATTCCTTATTTTAGCATACAAGTCATACCTACAATTCTTTTGCATATTTGATTATTTCCTTTTGGGTGTATTTTGATTTAGCCACGTACTTTACTTTGATTGTGGCTGAAAAATATCTGGATTGTACATATTTTATTAAGAACAAGAGAACTATATTCAATGCTTTGTTTAAATTTATGTAATTAGTTGATCTTGATTGTAATGTTGCTCAATGATTTTAAGCAATTGACTTAATAGGATGAAAATGTTACTATCATGCCTTTTATAAACTTTTTATGATATTTTATGCATATATATATATATATTTTGATAAGTAAACGATTATTTGATATGAATAGGCATAGCCCAAGTACACAAGATGGTATACAAAAGGTCACACCCAGTTAGAGAGAAGTAATAGAAACAAAAAAATCATGGATATCGAGGCCATGACAATCTACAGTTGTGGCCCAAAGAAAAAGAGTGCTAACAAAAAAAAAATCTAAGTACTTCTAGTGACGATTTTTGCTACTTCCATAGGCACCACATGATACAAATCGGGACCATTTTCCACACCATTGAGATTTGTGGGAAACCTTGTAGATTTATCCAGCTGGCCATGAGCTTTGTCACTGTGGCAGACATAACCCAAGCTAACTCTATTCTATTAAACACTTCATTCCATAACATTCCAGCCACCTCACAATGCAACAATAAGTGATAAATATTTTCACCATTTTTTCTACACATACAACACCAATCTACTATGATCACCTTACGTCTCTATAGATTATCTGTTGTCAAGATCTTACCTAATGTTGCTGTCCATACAAAAAATGCTGCTTTAGGAGGCGCCTTGTTTCTCCATTTTTTTCTCCCATGGAATTGCGTATTCTGCGATTGTGTAAGCGTCTTATAGAAAGAACGGACCAAGAATTTACCTTTACCTGTGGGTATCCACCACATCTTATCTGCTTCTTGGGTTCTCTACCTCATGGTGTATAGAAGAGCAAAAAACTCCTCAAAGCTGCCAACTTCCCAATCTTGGACGGCTCTAGTGAAATTCACGTTCCATTGGACTAGTTCCCCCAATGACTCCATGCAATTATCCACCGAGACGTCTTTCTCACCTGCAATCCTAAAAACTAATGGGAATAAATCCTTTTGGGCTTGATCTCCACACTATAGGTCAGTCCAAAATTTTATTCTAGATCTATCACCCAACACTAGTCTAGTATGCCGATTAAAGGTCCCCCACCCACTTCGAATGTGTTTCCAAATGCCCACTCCATAAGCCCCATAGACCTCCCTAGTGCACCACCTCCCCCACATGCTTCCATATTTGCAATCAATCACTAACTTTCATAGGGCTTCTGGTTCTATATTCTATCTCCACAACTATTCCCAAGCAAGGCTTGATTGAAAATCCTCAAGTTTCTAATACCCAACCCACCCGAAGAGACTATAGAGAACATACCTTATCCCACTTGACTAGATGATACTTGAATTCTTCTCCTATCTCACTCCAAAGAAAGTCATGATACAACTTCTCAATACGGTTTGCCACACTTGCTAGAATAGGAAATACAGATAAAAAATACGTTGGTAGATTAGAAAGAGTACTTTTGATAAGAGTGATCCTACCACCTTTTGAGAGAGATGATATCTTCCAACCTGCCAATCTGTGTTCAATCTTCTCCACCACTATATCCCAAATCGATGTAGACCTTGTTGCTGCCCCCAAAGGAAGACCAAGGTAATTCATGGGAAGAGAGGAAACCTTACATCCAAGGATACTAGCCAGTTGCCAGATGTTAGGAACATCACCCACTGACACCAATTCTAATTTATCAAAGTTCACTTTTAACTCGGAAACCGCTTCAAAACAAAGTAATAATGCCCTCAGTGTTTGAATTTGGTTTTGTTCTACCTCACAAAAAATTAGTATATCATCTGCAAACAATAAGTGAGATAGGTTAATGGTGCCCCTAATAGGATTACCCATTGAGAATCCCTCAATAAAGCCACTATTCACCAAGGCTAGAATCATTTTATGCATATTTTGTTTTTATACGTTATATATTTTTTTTGATTGGCAATTTTATACGTTATATTTTAAAAATTTTCATCTAGGCTCTAGGCGGCATTTGTGCTTAAAATGCCTAGCACTTTCACTAACATTTGTAGTATGTGTCTTTGCTTATAAGTTTAGTAGGGTTGTTGAGAAGATTATTCGAAGCCACATAAAGTGTTTGTAAGAGCTATGTAAGAGGTACACAATTTAGACTCGGTGCTTATTGCTTTATTGCCAACGAATCTAAATTGTACGTTTATTTTAGGTGAGTCACAATTGCTTTGTAAATTAAATATTGAAAAGGCCTACAATCATGTTAATTGGGAGTTTTTCTATTATTTGCTTGGGAGATGTAGCTTTGAGGAGAAATAATGGCCATAGATAGTGCATTGCGTTTTTTGGTGCTCTTCTCTCTACTAGTGAATGGCTTTTCGTGCTGGTTTCCTTAGTAGCTTGTGGTCGAGGATAGATGATCTTTCATCTTCGTAACTTTTCATTATTGTCGTGGAGGCTCTTAATAGAATGTTGTCTTCATTACTGTTGGAGGTTCTGGTCATGTTTGGTTAACATTTTTTTTTTCTTTTTTTTAAGTTTTTAAAAAATTTCAAATTTTTTTCAACTTCATTCCAAACATCTTTCAATTTTAAAAAACTTTCTATTTCAACTCTTTAACTAATCATTTGCCTAGATTTTTCAGTTAAAAAATAATGACAATTTTTTCACAAACTACCATAAAAAAATTATATTCGAGCAACTTTTCAACTCTACCTACTGTTACAAACTCTAGTACAAAACATATATAGAAAACAAATTATTCATTTTCATATCTATTTTTACAAAACCCAACAAACAATACATCACAAAAAAATTCTTATAAATTCTCATTCTCAAAATTTCTCCTAATCAAACATACCCTTTCTTTTCTGAAGGACTGGAAATCTTGATGTTCTGAACATTATCAATCTGCTGTTTGTAAATGATACTTTAATATTTTGTTGGGCAATCCCAAGCCACCTATGCTCCTTGAGGGCCATTGTTTACGCTTTGAAGCTATTTCTTGAAAGTGGATTGCACCAGGTCAAAGCTTGCTCTTGTAGATAATGTTTCTAGTGAGCCGTTTGACTGCATAATGTGGTGTACGATATCCTTTTTGCCTATGAAATATCTTGGCCTCCTTTTGGGTGCCTCTTTCAAGGCCAATTCTATTAGGAATGGTGTGATTGAGAAGATTAAGCATAATTTGGCTGGTTGGAAGATGATGTATTTGTCTAAAGTGGTGGGATAACTTTGATCAAGAATACTCTACAATTTGCCTATGTTTCTTGTCTCTATGTCCCTTCCATTGGTGTGTACCAGGCCAATTCTATTTGGAATGGTGTGATTGAGAAGATTAAACACACTTTGGCTGGTTGGAAGATGATGTATTTGTCTAAAGTGGTGGGATAACCTTGATCAAGAATAGTCTACAATTTGCCTACGTTTCTTGTCTCTATTTTCCTTCCACTGGTGTGTCCCGGAGTATCATCTTTGTCCCTGGGGAAAGGGATGGAATGGGGTGGAGGAAGCTTGTAGTGGTCGTGAGGGAGGTGGGTAACAAATGTGCTGAGGGGAGAGGTCTACCACCTTCGTCGACAGTGGCACTCCCATTGGCTTGGTTGTACATGGAGGTTGTGCAGACACCTCGAGAAGGGAGAAATTTTGCTTCGGCAGACCTGAATAGAGTAGGCGAAGTTCCTATTTTGGTAGGTGCACAAAGGCGGGAGGGTGATGGCAGAGGTGTCTGGGCAAAATGATATAAGTATTTTGAAGGATTTGCGGGATATGCAGGCTGCTTTGGAAGAGATGGCCGTTAAAGTCAAAGGGATGATACGGTGCGTTTTGGGTATTGAGGCTTTGGGTGTGGGCCAGGAAAGGGGACCTAAAGGGGATTGAGGCTTGGGGTTGAAGAAGTTATGGGGTTGAATTTGGGCTTGGGGAGTGGGCCGGAGCCTGATCTTATGAAGAAGGGGATTGAGGCTTTGGGTGTGGGCCAGGAAAGGGGACCTAAAGGTAAGGCCCAGTCCAAACAGAATATCGGATCCGAGCCCAACCAGCTGAAAGGTTTGGCGTGGAGGAAGAAGTCGCAGGTCGGGGCGGACTCAGAGGTGGGTGGGTCAGTGCCATCGTGGCTGGCGAAGCCTCAGACGGTTACGTCGAAGGTCCTCAAAGCTTTGACGGAAGAAAAGCCGCCGGCAGTAGGGTCCGTGAAGCATGGAGGGGTGAACTCAGGCAGTTTTGCCGTAAGATCAGAAACAAACATCTCGGCTCCTACACAAACTTGGTCGACGGTAGTAGATAAGGAGATCCCGACGTCAATCGCGAGGAGTAAAGGTGATTTTCTCGTGAGTAAAGGCAAGACAGTTTCGGCTCAGTCCCGAGACAATGTAACGGAGCTGATATTAGCACAGATGCTTCCACCAATGGTACAAAAAGAGTCGATAGGCACAATGGAAGCTTCGGGTGAGCTTATGTTGGTCCACCATGTTCTGGAAAGGGAGGCAGGGGAAATTGTCGAGGTTGCTGAGGGACAAAATGAGGTTCTGACCTCTATGGTGGAAGGGGGTAATTGTTTATTGTCACAGTTCTTAAATTTAGAAGGAAGCAGGCAGGTTGAGTTTGTACGGTCTGAAATGGAAGAGCAAGATAGGATGGTCTCGGATCCAGAGCTCAAAATAGCTGTTTATGAGGAGGAGATGGATAGTTCATCTCCGTTACAGATGACTCCTCTTCAGATTGTGTCGGAGGAAACCTCAGATTGGGTTTTTAAACAAGTGGAGAAAATTCAAAGCTATGTGGGTCTCTTTTATGAAGGTTATAAAGAACAATTGAGGGCACTTTTAGTTGCTATTGAAGCTGGTCGACCACGGCCGAGCAGTCATTTGTGAAAAAGAAGCAGGAGTTGAGAAGATTGCATTGTTCTATTAATTATGACAATAAGGAGGGTACTTCGGGGAGGAACAGATCTAAGGGGAGGGAAGCTATATCAGTTAATGAAGCATAAAATTATGTCTTGGAATGTAAGGGGGATCAATAATGTCAATAAACGCCTTCACATTAGGTCCATTATTCATAGTTGGAAGATCGATGTTGTATGCCTCCAAGAAACAAAATTGGAAAGTGTTGACTGGAATGTTATTAGTAGCTTGTGGAGAGGTTCGTTTGTAGGCTGGACTTATTTAGCCTCTTCTGGTGGAGTACTAGTCATGTGGGATAGTAGAGTTGTCGAGATGGTAGAAGAGTGCATTGGAAATTACTTGGTGGCATGTGTATTAAGGAACGTGGAAGATGGGTGGTCGTGGGCATTAGCAAGTGTCTATGGTCCCAATAGGGATCGGGATAGGCACTTGCTGTGGGATGAAGTATCAGGGTTGTATTCTATGTGGGATCTTCCTTGGTGCATATGTGGGGATTTCAATATAGTTTGATCCCCAAGTGAGCGGGTGGCTCTTTCTTCAATAACTACAGCAATGGAGGTTTTCTCACAGCTGATTTTTGACTTGGAACTGCTGGATTTGCCGTTGGTGGGGCGTGAGTGTACGTGGTCCAATTCTAGAGGCAGTTCTAGATTGGACAGATTTTTAGTATCATCATCATGGGAAGCTCATTATCCGAAGTTGTGCCAAAAATGTTTTCCAAGGATAGGATTGGATCATTTCCCCATTATTTTTGAGTGTGGGGGTATTCATGAGGGCAAACGGTACTTTAAGTTCGAGAATATGTGGCTAGAAGTGGAGGGCTTGGTTGATAAGGTAAAAAGTTGGTGGCTGTCGTACCAGTTTGAGGGGACTCCTAGTTTTGTTTTGGCTAGTAAACTCAAGGCTTTAAAAGCTGATTTGAAGATATGGAATAAGGAGGTTTTTGAGAATGTTGAGCAGCAGAAAAAAGCCCTTTGGGAAGAGCTTCAATCCTTGGAAGCTGATGGTGATAATGAGGAGAGCTTATCTAGGATGAACGAAGTAAAAATAGAACTTGAGAGGGTTCTTTTGAGGGAAGAAATATCATGGAGGCAAAAGTCGAGAGTTCTTTGGCTTAAAGAGGGTGATAAGTGTACTAGCTTCTTCCACAAAATGGCCAATTCTCATAGACGTAACAATGCTATGGAGATGTTAAGAACTGAAAATAATCTGCTTGCCTTACCTGCTGAGATCCAAGAGCATGTTGTGCAGTATTTTAGTTCCCTCCTTAGTGAGACGGAAGATTGGAGACCTAAGATAGATAGATTGAACTTCTCAGCGGTGGATACTTCTTCAACAAGTTGGCTGGAAAGGCCATTCGAAGAGCTTGAGGTGCATCGGATGGTGTGTGGAATGAGGAGAGACAAAGCTCCCGGGCCAGATGGCTTTTCTATGGCATTTTTTCAAGATTGTTGGGAGATTGTGCGGGAGGATTTGATGAAGGTTTTTCATGAATTTTATGAGTTTCAAAAGTTTGAGAAGAGTTTGAGTGCCACTTTTATTGCCTTGATTCCAAAGAGAGTGGGTGCTTCGGAGTTGAAGGAGTTTCGCTCAATTAGTTTGGTAAGTAGTGTCTATAAGATTATTTCAAAGGTGTTAGCAAATAGAATGAGCAAAGTGATGGAGAAGATCATTTCTAAATCTCAAAACACATTTGTTAATGGACGACAAATTATAGATTCGGTGTTGATTGCAAATGAATGTGTAGATAGCTGCATGCGGGAAGGGGCTCCGGGGGTCCTTTGTAAGCTGGACATGGAAAAAGCATATGATCATGTAAACTAGAATTTTCTTTTGTATATGCTTAGAAGATGCGGTTTTGGAGATAAGTGGTGTGGCTGGATAAGTCATTGCATTTCAACTATCCGTTTTTCTGTAGTTGTTAATGTGCAGCCTTGTGGGTATTTTCCGAGTTCTAGAGGTTTGAGGCAGGGGGATCCCTTATCTCCCTTCTTATTTGATATTGTTATGGAAGCCTTGAGTCGCATGGTGGAGGCAGTGGTAGGAGCAGGATTTATCTCGGGTTTTTCAGTGCGAACTAATTCTAGTGGCCCTTCTACTATATCACATTTGCTTTTTGCTGATGATACCCTCATTTTTTGTGAGGCTGTTGGGAAACAAATTCAAATTTTGAGGGCTGTCCTGCTATGTTTTCAAGCTATCTCGGGATTAAAAGTGAACTTAAGTAAATCAAAGTTGGTACCGGTGGGAGAGGTCCATACTATTCATCACTTGGCTGATTTTCTGGGGTGTAAAGTTGCATTTCTGCCCATAAAATATTTGGGACTACCGCTAGGGGCATCTTTTAAGGCCAAACACATTTGGGACGGGGTGATCAAGAAGATAGAAAGGAAGTTGGCAGCTTGGAAAATGACTTATTTATCTAAAGGGGGTAGGATTACTCTTATAAAGAGTACTCTCTCTAATATCCCTACCTATTTCCTTTCTTTATTCCCTTTACCAGTTGGTGTGGCCAACCGTATTGAAAAATTGTATAGAGATTTTTTATGGGGAGGCCTGGTTGAGGACTAGGCTACGTTTAGATAGTGAGAATACCTGAGAAGTGTTGAGAATGTTTGTGAATAGTTATGAGTAGAGATTGAAGTGGGTTTGTGGGTCCCATTAAGAGTATTTTGAGTTGTTTGGATGTGTGAAGTATGTTGAGTTGTTGACTTTTGGATAGATAATTGAAAAAGGTGTGGGTCCCATCAATGATTGATTTTTTTTAATGATAATTTTATTTATATATAATAGTGATAAATATTATAGTGATTTTATTTTTTATTTATATATAATAGTGATAAATATGATAGAATGTTTGTGAATAGTTATGAGTAGAGATTGAAGTGATTTGTGGGTCCCATTGAGAGTATTTTTAGTTGTTTGGATGTATGAAGTATGTTGAGTTGACTTTTGGATAGATAATTGAAAAATGTGTGGGTCTCATCAATGATTGATTTTTTTTTAATGATGATTTTATTTATATATAATAGTGATAAATATTATAGTGGAGAGACTTTGGTACGAAGATGGTTCATTGTGTTTGGCATGTGGAGTATTTTCATCGGTACGAGAATACTTGGAAAGTGTTGAGATACTTTCGCTACCCAAACGTAGCCTAGTGAGTTGGAAAAAAATTTGTTGCCTGATTGCTGATGGAGGTCTGGGTATTCATAGTCTATGTAGTTTTAATAAGGCGTTGTTGGGGAAGTGGCTATGGAGATACCATGGGGAAGAGGAAGCATTGTGGAGGGGGATGATTGATCGTAAGTATGGTAGTGATTGGGGAGGATGGTGTACTAAGGAGAGCAGGGATTCGTATGGAGTGAGTCTATGGAAGTTTATTAGGAATGGTTGGGGTTGCTTCCTGAAACAAGGTAACTTCTCAGTTGGTGATGGTTCAAAAATAAGATTTTGGTCTGATGTTTGGTGTGGGGATATTGAATTGTCTCGAGCATTTCCGGTTGTTTTCAGATTGGCGACTAATTAGCAAGCTTCAGTTTTCAAGATGATGGGTTTTTCCAATGGAGTGGTGCTTTGGGATGTAGGTTTCTCCCGATCTGCCCAGGATTATGAAGTAGAGGAGGTTACTGATTTTTTTAGATAGTTGTATTCAGTGGAGATAAGAAGAAAGGGCAGGGACCAACTATGTTGGAGACAAACAGCCTCTAAAAAATTTACAGTTCGGTCATTTTATAAGGTGTTACTAAATCAGCACCATATTGGCTTTCCTTGGAAGAGGATTTGGAAGGCTCATGTTCCATCAAGGGTGGCTTTTATATTGGTTTTCCTTGGAAGAGGATTAGGAAGGCTCATGTTCCGTCAAGGGTGGCTTTTTTTGTATGGACAGTAGCAATAGGGAATATTCAGACTATAGATAACTTGAGGAAGCGCGGAATGATTGTTTTGGATTGGTGCTTTATGTGCAAGAAAGAAGTGGAATTAGTGAACCATCTACTACTTCATTGTGAAATGGCTAAAGTACTGTGTGATGGTGTGTTTGGAAGGGTTGGGCTGTGCTGGGTTATGCCAGAAGCAGTGGTCGATTTCCTAACAAGCTGGACCAACTTTCAATTGCATACTTGTTCCCAAGTGGCAGCTGCATGGAAAATGATGCCTTTGTGTATTATGTGGTGTATTTGGTTGGAGAGAAATGAGAGGTGCTTTAATGATCGGGAACGCAATAGAGATGCATTTTGGAAGTTTTTTATAAGCACTCTACTTAACTGGTTTTCTGCTATTGTACTCAAGGGTGGGGCTGTAAACGAGTTATTGTCTTCGTTTTTCTAAGTTTTAGAATGTAATTAGGTGTTTCTTGTGTATACTTCCTGTGTACTAGGGCTCCGCCTATTACATTGTGCTTAATAAAGTTCTAACTTATCAAAAAAAAGAATAATAATAATTTGAGGCTCTTTAATAAAGCTCTTCTTGGAAAATGGTTATGGAGATATCATTGTGAGAGGGATGCATCATGGAAAATTGTTGTTGATGTTAAATATGGGAGAATGTGGGGGAATTGGTGCTCTAATGAAGTTAGAGGAGCGTATGGGGTGGATTTGTGGAAGTCCATTCGGATTGGTTGGGGGGAATTTGTCAATCATATTAAATTTAAGGTGGGGGATGGGACAAGGATACATTTTTGGTGTGGGGATTCAGCCCTCAAGAATGTTTTTCCATTCCCAATTTAGGATTGCCAGGGACCAAGATGTTGCAGTGGCTGATTCTCTTTCTTTCTTGAATAATAATCCTCAATCGAATGTTGAATTTGTGAGAGATGTGCATGATTGGGAAGTGAATGTAGTCTCAGATTTTTTTTGGAAGATTATATGATTTAAAGATTATTCAGGGAAGGGAGGATAGCTTGCTGTGGGTTCATGCAGGCAATTCCAGATTTTTGGTAAGTTCCTTTTATAAGGTGCTAACCTGCCATTGTGTTTGTGATTACCCCTGGAAAAGCTTTTGGAAAGTTACGGTGCCTAGTAAGATGAGATTTGCTTGTTGGTTGGTATCTCTTGGAAAAATTCTGACCATAGATAACTTAAGAAAGCGTGGACTTTGCTTAGTAGATTGGTGCTTTATGTGAAGCAAATATGGTAAATCTGTTAACCATCTTTTTCTTCATTGTGAGATGGCCAAGATTTTGTGGAATGAGATTTTTGGTAGGATGGGAATTGCTTGGGTGATGCCTAAGCAAGTGGTTGATTTTCTTGCTTGTTGGAAAGGTTTTGAGGGATGACAAACTGCCGCTGCCATTTGGAAGATGAGCCCCTTGTGTTTGATGTGGTGCTTATGGTTGGAGAGGAATGGGAGGTGTTTCGAAGATAAAGAACGCTCGATGGGAGAACTTAGAGAGTTTTTCTTTAGTACTTTGAGTTTGTGGGCTAAGGCTCTTATTTTGAATGGAGATGATTTTCTCGATTTGCTTTAGGCTCGGTTTGGATACATAAAACATCTTATCTCATCTCATCATTACAATTTTTCCAAACTCATACAAAATATAATAAACAATTCAACTTTTTCAAATCCCAAAATAAAAATAATATTAAAAAATTATATTCTAACAATATTTTATTCAACTTTCAACAAAACATCTCATGTGAACTGCATAAATAAACGAGGCCTTAGTCTTTTTTCAGTTTCTTGAGTGTATGTAGGTATTTTCTCTTGTATACTTTCTTGTATTTGGGTTATGCCTATTCTTGGTAATAAAATCTCTTATTAATTTAAAAAAAAAAAAAAAAATCTATTACAATCGACCATTGAAACAAGGTGGTAAAAAAAAGGTTGTAAGTTCATTCAATGACCGTTCTTGACCTTGGAAGCTTCGCTCGTTCCTCTCCCTCCAAAGACACCACCATGGCAGATCGGAACCATCTCCCAAATTGCGGCAATCTGAGAAGTGCCTTGGAAACCTCTCCATGAAGTTAAGAGGTGGATCACCCTTCTTGGCATCACCCAAGCTACACCCACCCTTGCAAAAAAGTCATTCCACAAAGTCATGGCAATCTAACAATGAATTAATAGATGATCGATTGATTCTCCACTCGTTTTACACAAACAACACCAATCCAAGACTATGATTCGCTGTTTCCTTAGGTTCTCGGTAATGAGAATCTTCCCCAAAGAAGCTGTCCATACAAAGAAGGGTGCCTTTAAGGGAGCTTTTGTCTTCCAAATGCTATTCCACGGGAATGGATTTACATTAAATATCCAACTCAAGTGTAGGCCAACTTATTCCAATAAATGTCCAATTGGGCCTTCAAACATTATGGGCCAATGGGCCCAATAAAGCTATCCTTTTAGCCATAATAAAGTTGCGCCCGGGTGTTGCTGACTATGCCTTTTAGTTTTGTAATTACAGAATTTTGTATTACTTATATATATAAAAGAGTAGAGCTTGGGGCTTATTTAAAAGAGCGTTTGTTTGATGTTTGAACCTATGTGATATCATTTCAATGTTCTGATAACTATCCTTCTGTTTATGTGCATCTGCAAAATAAATCTGGTAATTAGATTCTGTGCCATTTTATGCGTTCTTTTCTTCAGCAACCCTAATGTTTGCATTTTCTACTTATCAAAAAAATAATGTTTGCATTTTCTAATGTATAGGCAGGCGCTAAAGTAAATATTAGCGCTGGTGGAGCAACCCCTTTGCATATTGCTGCTGATAATGGGAGCTTAGAAATCATAAACTGTCTGTTGAAAGCTGGAGCTGATCCAAATGTCACTGACGAGGTGAAGCTATACTTCTGTTATATAGTCACGAATTGACCTGTTATACTTGAGTCAGCATGCTCATATATTTTCGTGCTAGTGTCTTTACATTACTGTTGGAATTTATGAAATATATTACCTATATAATCCCTGAAGCATCCTCTTTGTATTATATTGAGCTACCTCATCATTTTAATCTATTTTTCATTTTACTTTGACCTATCCCAACGCTTCACATGCTAAAAAGACATTTCATTGTATTTTCTTTATTACCAGTATAAACCCACTCGGTTTTTTGACATTAAGATAAAAAAAAAATTTGGAGATGAAAGGTCTCCTATCATTTGTGTATAGACCTAACACTTCTCTATTGATTTTCCATTTCTAATCATTTGACTTTCCCACACTTAACTCATACTTTTTCAATAAAAAAGACTATTCATCATATTGTGACTATTGACTCATCATTAGTTACCCATTTGGCTTCCTCATCATTAGTTAACACTAGGGGCATTTGATATACTAACAACATTCACCCAAAAAAGAAAATAATATGGTCAAGAATTCAATTGATTTTTGAAACACTTAATAGAATAAAATCCAAAGAAAAAGATTTGTGAATACTTGAACCTCTACTTATCAAAATTACTCGTAAGAAAATGAGATCGCCACAGAAATAAAGATGATACCTTTTGACACTTTTTATTCATTTTTTGATCGGTCTCTTTAGTCCTCATTAGCAAGAAAATTATACTTCCAATTTGATCTTCCTTTTTAAGTAACTTAGGCATAATGCTTTCCTAACCTCTTAAATTTTCTTAGGTTTAGGAATTTAGGCATACAAGACGTTGCTGGAATATGCCATGAACCTTCCTAATACCATCCCTATATTTATTTCTTTTTAGAGTTCTGGAATATCCCTATCTTCCTAAGTTGTTGAATTATGATAGATGAGTGAATTGCCAAAAGGGAAAGGACTACTACCTGGTCAGTGCCGATAGAGTGGGCCACCGTGGATGTTGGATTCGGAAGCGTGGCGGAATGTTATGATCCTTGGGTTAAATGTTTGACCAAATTAGTATTCAACAATTCTAAGGCTTTTGGATCAATGGTTGGTAACGGGCTGTCATCGGCACGCATAGCTGCCCAGTGGCTTTCTGGCCTTGGTCTCCTATTTTCTCGATTTTCTTTCGTATATTTTCTTGTTTTTCTTTTCAAACTTAGATATGTGCTATTCCACTAGTCCTCACCTTAGGTGCTCCATCGAAGGCCTCCGAGTGTCTGCTCCACCACCTCCACCAACCAACCCTGCCTTTTAACCAGATCTGGCCACCATGTGCCACCTCTCTCCTCTGCTGCTGATCATCTTCTGTTTCATTTTGCTAGGAGTTTCATTCTCCTCCTGAAACTGCTTTTGTTGGGAGCTACCTTCGAAAGTTCTCCTATCCAAGTATGTAGGAGAAAAGATTCTGATCAAGCGCCTCAACCCGAACAGATCCAACGTGCATCTGAATGCATTGGGTTCTGCAGCCCATCAAATCACCTTCACAACAGCCTTTCTCAAGACCACATGTCAAGAAAATATAGGACCAGAATTGTAGGTTCCGTTACCCAATTGTTTCCCTTTTCCTGCTCTGTAAAATGTATTTGGGGTTGTTTGTTGGGGTCCAACCCCCTCCTATTGTATTGGTAATTATAGTCAATTCTATTTTATTCATTAAAACAGATTACATATATGTGATCTCAAAAAAAATTGAAAGAGAGAAAAAAATGACATTTATATGATGAACAATCCTTGATTAAGACTTAGGGCAGGTTTGGGAGGTGGGATGAGACACAAAATTCTCATCTCATCTCATCTCATCATTACACATTTTTCAAATTCTCATATAAAATATAATAAACAATTCAACTTTTTTAAATCCCAATTCAATTTTTTCAAATCCCAATACAATAATAATACTAAAACATAATATTTTAAACACTAAAACAAAACACAAAATTCTCATCTCACCCCCCAAACATGCCCTAAGAGTGGGTAAATCTTTTGTTTCCATGTGCAAAAACATTAGTGCAGTGTCCTAAATTGTTCCCATGACCAAAAAATGTAAGTGCAGTGTACTAAACTTGTTATTAATTTACGCTTTAATTTTAGGACCTATACTTAATTTAAATATTCATTTATATTTTTTGGGGGGAAGGGGGGAAGGGAGAGGATCGTCTTACTTTCACATGCTTTGGTTACACTGCCTGTGGTTATTTTAATAAATTATTTTTATTTGTTTCAATACTCCAGTGTGCATTAAGAACTTATAACTGGTGCTTTTTTTTTCAGTGTAGGTTGGGAAACCCATCTTTCAATAGGCAACACCTCAATAGCAAAGAAAAAAATAAATATTTTTCTTTTCCTTCTAAATATATGCTATAAAACAAAGTGGTGCAATCTTCTGGATGACTTTGGTCTTCTTTCCCAACACTTCCAACTTGGAGGTCTTTCAAATATTGGAACATTTTCCAAGTTGGAGGCCTCTTCAAAATAATCTTGTTAGTGGTTTCCTTTAAGTTGCAAATGGTCTATTATAGGAAAAACGTTTTGGTTGAGTTCATCATAGCTAGAGCCAAAGCATCCAGATTATATTCTGTACTAAGTGGACTGTCAGGAAACATTACTAAAGTTCTATGAGATAGCCTGTTAACCATCTCTCCTTGACTCCTTATAATTACCAATTCGTTTTGATTGATTGCTTGTATGAGTCCATTTTTGGTTGTTTCCTTCACAGTAATATTAATTAAAATCATACCCATATTTGATGTTTTTTCGTAAGTATAGATATTGGATGTTCTTGGTGCGTATTGTTAAAAAAGATGTTCTTGCCATACCAGGATGGTCTGAAGCCGATCCAGGTTGCAGCTGCACAAGGCAATCGAGGAGCCGTTGAGATTCTTTTTCCTTTGACTTCAAAAGTTCAGACCATTTCAAATTGGACTGTTGATGAAATACTTGAGCATATGCAGTCTGAAACTAGCAAACAACAGGTACTAATATCGAGGCATGAAATTTTGGATATGTGAGAAAGAAAGGAAGCTTTTCAATTTTTCAATGAGTGCATATTTATATAGGCTCTATTGTGTTTATTCAAAACATCATATTAGCTTAAACTAAAGACTAACCTTGCGATCTCTTGGTGGGGCATTTTGATTTCGAAATAAATATTTTAAAATACCTCTATGTTTCCTTATTAGCTTTCTCACCAAAAATAAAGAATTGTTTCTTGGCCTGATAACAAGCATAGCAGTGTGCCAGTGACTAGATGTCTACTGTCTTTTTTATTTGAAAAACAAAAAGAGTTTCTTTCTCCATTCAAAGGAATTTGGAGCTCTTAAGCCATTGTGAAAGGAGTTCTGGGTACATAATGAGAAGAACCTCAAATTATCCTTGGAACGGAGATTATATTACTGAGTGAAAGGAGGAAAATTTTCCACTTAAGAATGCTGTGCACTCAGAATCAGTCGAGACTTTGTTCTGGACATCCGATGCCAATAAAAAAGAATGTTGTGCACCCCCAGGATTAGTAGACTTTGTCCTAGACACCAGGTGTCTAAAAAAAAAATCCACTGAAGAATGGAAGGAAATATGAAAATAAAAGACTAACCCAGACAACACATAAACAATTCCATAATTACTTGCAACAAATAATGAAGAGACACCTGGTGTCACTACAGTCTATATCAGTTTCTATTTGGTTTGCCAAATCCAGTACTAGTTTAGATTCTTGTATTAACATTCAAGGGAAAATTTTCAGGAAGAAACAAGGGATCAAAGCAATGTTAATATGCCGAAGGAAACCAATCTACTAAAGCAAGGTCTCCCTGAGGTATCAGTTTTTTACTCTCTAATGTACCTTTCTGTTTGTTATACTTACTGCGGCTCAGATTCTTTTCTGGATTGTCTGTTGTCTGAAATTGGATGCTTTTTAGCTTTTATTTTTTCTTGATAAAACCCCTAGGGGTTGTCTCAAGTGGAGGCCTTGGTCTTGGTAGTATACTCCCTCTAAGTCTAAGATTCAAATTCTCTTGGCTGTAAATAATCTCTAGACTGGGGAATTTTTCCCTTAAATTACCCGAGGTGCACTTGTGGGAAACTCCTTGCCGAGGGCCTGTGTACCCTTGGGATTAGTCGGGACGCTGTTCTCGGATACACGGTGCCAATAAAAAAAAAAAGTTGGTAAGATTACACTGGATGTTCTGTAGATGAGATTATTATATATCTAATTCAAATCTAGTTACTGTCATAAATTCAATTCAAATTCAATATTCTAGTTTTTACTCTCTGATCGTCACAGTTCAACCATTACCTGTAAAAAAGTAATGTCAATTCACCAAAAGACTGAATCAAAGACTTCCATGAATCAATTACTGGTTTTATCTCTTATGATACTGCACTTTCTATAAGAAGTGGAATCCTTATTGAAAACTTTTTCCAGTGGAAGAAGCATTGAAATGCTAATGAAAAGAAATTTAAGATGCCACTTTGGGATCATTGCAATCATTGTGAGCAAGGAAATGGTTCTCCCCTCTAACATTGACAGGGATTTGGACTTACTTTCACCTTGTGATTACTTGCAAGTCTTTTATCCTTCGGATTTATTGTGTATTTTTTTATTTTTTATTGAATTATGGAGATATTAAACTTTTTGTCTGAAGTCATAAATATTAAACTTTCTGAGTTAAAGTATTCTGTTGGAATACTTTTACCGTTGTGCTTGCCGATGTGATGAATGTTCAACGTTTCAGGTGGCACCAGAAGCAAAGAAGAAAGCTGCAGAAGCAAAATGTAGAGCAGATGATGCTTTCAAAAGAAAAGATTATCATACTGCTGTAGATGCTTATACACAAGTTCATACTTCTCTCCTTTGACTAATTCAATATTCTCTCCCTTTTACTGTTGAAAATTTTCCTTTTCGGCTGCAACCCTATGTCTCTGTATTTGGTCGTGCTCTTGGTTGATGCTAATTTTCATCTTATGGTAGAGAACACATTTCTATATGAGGACTGCTATAGCCACAAAGAGATTACACAAAAGCAATCCCACAAAATGATGTGGTTTCATATGATCCGTTAGATCTATTTTATAATAAAAATAACTTTACAATCTAATGAACCGCATGAAACTACTTCAATTTGTGGGATTACTTATGTGTAATCAATTTGTTGCTAAAGTATTTCTCTTTCTATATAGAACATTGTTGGGGTAACTTATCGGTTTATTGTTTGACTAGAAAGCATATTTCATGGTCAGTCACCAATATACCAATATAATTTAGCGCATTACGGGTGTGGCTCAACTGGTAAAAGCTTTGGTCTTGGTGGTATGCTCCCTCCAAGTCTAAGGATCCTCTTTCGTGCAAATAATTTCTAGGGACTATCTGACGGGGGGCAACTTCTCATTGAATTACCTGAAGTGCATTTGCGGGAAATTCCTTGCCGAAGGTCTGTGCACCCCCAGGATTAGTTGAGACTTTGTTCTTGGACACCCAGTGCCAATAAAAAAATAATAATAATTTAGCGCATTTTCAAAGAAACTAATTAACCTCTTCACTTACCAAATAGGTGAATGAGACTTAATTAAACTTCTCATGACTATTCTTCTGACAGAATCTAGCTGGTGATTGATATTTTTAGTGCTCCATTGGTAGTAGATATACCATCTTCTGTATGCTATTCTATTATTTGAAATTTAAATAATCAATTTATATTTACTGCAAGAATGGATGACGTGGCCTAATAGAAACAAAGAAGCTTTTACTATGAAAAATTATGTGTTATAGATATCAGTGGCAAAATTTGTTTCCTTATTCACAGATGCATATCTTAAACGTGAGCTTTCAGTTCTTTGACTGTAAATTGTAATTGTTTGGGATGCATATTCAGGCAGTTGATTTAGACCCCACTGATGCTACTTTGTTTTCCAATCGGAGCCTTTGTTGGATACGCATGGGTCAAGCTGAGCATGCCTTAGATGATGCAAAGGCCTGCCGAGCATTAAGGCCAGATTGGCCGAAAGCTTGCTACCGGGAAGGTGCAGCTTTACGCTTATTGCAGGCATGTTTTCATATTCGCTTCTGGTCCATGGCATTTGAAACAACGAATTGGTCTTTGTGGTCTGATGTTATTTGTTTCTCTTATTATTGCAGAGGTTTGATGAAGCAGCCAACTCTTTTTATGAGGGAGTGCAGCTTGACCCCGAAAATAAGGAACTTGTGCATGCCTTCAGGTAGTGATCACGTTCACCATCTCTGGATTTACTTAGGACTTGGTTTTGGCATGCCGATGACTACATTACAAAATGAAAAATAAAAATAAAAATAAAAAGAAAAGAAAAGAACAAAATCATTTATTGTTCTCTTTATCGATTCCATGAAATGAGCTAATTGTTGAAGAGTTTCGTTTACTTGGGACATCTTACACTTTAAGAGGGACTGCAAAATTTATGTCATCAATCAAATACATGCTCTGAGTACCTGCGACTTCTACAGGGAAGCTGTTGAAGCTGGGAGGAAGTTTCATGGTACCAAATCACCAATCAAGAAAGAGGAACTGGAGTTTTGTGTGGATAAATAGCTGTAAGGGTCATACCGGACATACATGGAAACTGTATCAAAAAAAAAACTGTTATAGTTTATCAATGAGAATTGTTCACTGTTTTGGTAGAGAATCACAATTATTTCAGCCAGTTTAACATCAAAAACCTTATTGTAAGATTTCTTAGACTGGTTAGAGTCCAACCGAATCAAAAGGTTCCGAATAATCTATTAAAAGGCTCATGCATTCAACAGCCTGCCAAGGGAAGAAGCCCGTTTAAGACAACCAGGGACAACTTACAGCATTGGTACTACAGTCTACAATTGAGGGAAAACCTTGGAAACCCATGATCCACAGTGCTCATTGAATTGATTGGCGTTGGTCTGAAACCAGACATAAGTACCCTCCTGTATTTAGGTTTGTAAAAACTCTATTTGCATGCTTATTTACTGACACACCAAATGCACTATTTATGTGAAAGCCAAACACATTAGTTAGTATAAAAGATACTTGTGTTGGGAAACTTTTTTACGATTGACATGTTCACGATGTACTTGACAGCAGACATGGTTTGATGTGGACCAATTTAAAAAAAGTACATTCCAAAGGGAGCATCCTCAATAGATTTGCAATAAGCTAAATACATAGCATTTTCAGCTATGAGACCTCAAAATATCATCACAATGAATTAGTTAAAATCTAAATATTTAGACTTTAGCTACTACATAAACACTAAAATCATTTTCAAATTTGCTAGTTACTGGAGATTCACTAAATGTATAATTTATCATTTATTTCTCTCTATACTTTCATGTCTACTTTCAAGTTGAATGAAAGTAATATTACTAGGTGTTATTTGGGGGGCACGACTTCAAGTATATAAACTATTTGGGGGGCACGACTTGAAGTAAATTAATTACTTTCAATGTCTATATTTTCTAAGTGACTATTAATGCACGGCTTCAGTTTACTAAAAAAAAAGAAAAAAAATCATTAATGCACAGCTCATGTGCTGGGGCCTCGCATGGTACTAGACCTTTTTTGTTTTGTTTAGAAAATGATTACTAATTAACATAATTTAATTAGAATATGATTACTAATTAATATATAATAGGTAGAATGATAAAATATGATAAATTAAATTAAATTAATAATTAAAAAAATATTTTTTTAATTATTTACTTATTACTATATAATGAATAAATGGATAATTCAATATGAGGATTTGGTGTGAATAGACAAAATCAGATTTATTTTATATTATTTTATTGTTATATAAAGAAAAAAATAGATATTCTAACGTGGAGATTTATGTGAATGGAATAGTCAAAAGTCAAATTTATTTCATATTCATCAAAAGTGTCATTTAGTTTTGACTAATCCATTGAAGATGCTTAAGAAAAAGAAGAAAAGTCATTGAAAGAGGATATGGAGGCTCTAGATACCTAATTGTGATTAACTAAGGCTGCGTTTGGATGTTGAAATAAGTTGATTTGAGATGATAAAATATTATTAGAATATTATTTTTTAATATTATTACTATTTTAAAATTTTAAAATTAAAAAAAATTAAATTATTTATTATATTTTGTATTGAAATTTAAAAAAAAATTATAGTGATAAATTGAGATGTGTTTAGATTCAAACGTACCCTAAAAGTCATTGAAAAGAGGATATGGAGGCTCGAGATTGTCATTTTCCACTCCACCCAAACCTCCTGTTCACACGTCCCCTCCAATGGGCAGGTGGATTTTTTAGCTCACTACGTAGGTTACGTTTGGGTAGTGGGAATACCTAAGAAGTGTTGAGAATATTTGTGAATAGTTATGAATAGAGATTGACATGGGTTTGTGGGTCTCATTGAGAGTATTTTGAGTTGTTTTGATGTATGAAATATGTTGAGTTGTTGATTTTTGGATATATAATTGAAAAATATGTGGGTCCCATCAATGATTGATTTTTTTTAATGATGATTTTATTTATATATAATAGTGATAAATGTTATAGTGATTTTATTTTTTATTTATATTTAATAGAGATAAATATTATAGTGATTTTATTTTTTATTTATATATAATATAAATAAATATTATGGTGAAATTATTTTTTATTTATATATAATAGTGATAAATATTATAGTGATTTTATTTTTTATTTATATATAATAGTGATAAATATTATAAAATGTTTGTGAATAGTTATGAGTAGAGATTGAAGTGAGTTTGTGGGTCCCATTGAGAGTATTTTAAGTTGTTTGACATGTGAATTATTTTTATAAATACGAGAATACTTGAAGAGTGTTGAGAAGAATTTGCTACCCAAATGTAGCCGTAGTCCAAACTAAACCCTATATTTAAGATTCAACTCTTAAATCTTAAGATCCATTTCCTCACTTTTGATATTCAAATCTCAAGTCGTAGATCAAACTCTCATTACGTAGGTCCAACTATAATTTTCTTCTTTGAAAAAAAAAAAAAAAAAAAAAAGAAGAAAGATGGTATGCACTAATGCAGACCCCCTTACGCACGATCATGGCTTGGCTGTGTTTTTGCACAAAGACCCATTTACAAAGTCGTGATTGTGGGTTGTAAACCCCTTACCCACGACCACAACTAGGTCGTGGGTTGCAGAGTCCCTTACTTGCGACCTCGGCTTGGCTATTGGTTTGCATAGAGACCTTGGTTGTCGGCTGTAGAGACCCAAGAAGAAGAAGGCTTGAGGAGAAGGTGATGGAAAATATGTCTAGAATTTGGGCAAGTGAAACCTAGGCAAGCTACCCGCTTGGTTATACAATTTGTACGTCATCTGCTTGCTTGGTACCTCCTTTAGGGAGTGGGTGAGAGTATGCTTGGCAAGTTGATTATAGGGACCTACCTAGCACCCGTAGTTAGGGCCGGATATATGTATAACAAAAGGAAAATGCTACTCATCCCGCACTCACGTCCCGTTCGGGCATCCCGCTCGACGTGGCAATTAAAATGTAAAAAGTCAAATGAATAAAATAAGGGGATGAAAACCCACGGGCAGAGAACGCACCCCCCGCACCCTTTCTCCAGAACGAACGTCCCGCACCCTTCCTTCGCGAATACCCTTCGCGAGCAGAGAACCCGTTCCGACCTCATCTCCCTTTCCTCCATCTCCGACCTCTCATCTCCGACCTCTATTTCATTTTTTTTTTCCTCACCCAGACCCCGCACAACGCTCTCTGCATCATCTCCCACCCGTCTACCCCGTTCGGCGCAGCCATCTCCCCCAGCCCCACGAGTTCGAGCACCACCAGTCTCTCTACCATCTCTCCGTCGTCGGACCCAAGGTCTGTTGTATTTGTTTCCCTTTCTCAGTTTCCCTGCAATTGATGTCCGAAGGCTTATTATTATTATTATTATTTTTTTGGTTTGTCTGGGATTCGTATTTTCTGCTGAGCTATATTGTTATTATCTCAATGTATTGTACTAAGGAAGGGAAATAAAATAAAAAGATGAAGAAATTTGTGAAACAAGAAATTGCACTTTACATGTTTGTGCAAATGCTTGTGAAAATCGAAAATCAAAATGGGTTGGGTAAATTAAGCTAGTGATTTTACTAGATTTGTTATATATATATATATATATGCATGTTTGGAGATGTGGAAGTAGTGTTGATGATTTACATTTGAAATCAATGGCTTTTTCTTTGGCACGAGTCCCC
Source organism: Juglans regia (assembly GCF_001411555.2). NCBI lineage: Eukaryota > Viridiplantae > Streptophyta > Magnoliopsida > Fagales > Juglandaceae > Juglans > Juglans regia. The sequence goes on along the minus strand of NC_049911.1, from coordinate 13,009,644 downwards.
CGTACTTATTCTCTGTAGTTGTCGCCTGCTGTGATAATACACCCAAAAATAAAATTGTTTGATTAGAAGCTAGGCAGGCGTCTAGAGATTAATTTTAGCTAAGCTTGAGTACTTAGTATAAGTAATTAAACCATTACTAATTCGTATAATTAATAAGAATCAATAGTACGTAATTGCACCATGAATTAATCTTTCTTTCATCAAGCTGGTTTCAACATTTTGATGGAATTATGGAAGTAATTTAATTAAAATAGTTCTAATAGATAGTCATAAATGATCTTGAGGCGAATCAGGATCACATAAATACAGTCTTAGGACGGCGTATAAGCCTCTCACACTCTCTTTGAAAAAGAGTGGCCGGGGTCTACCGTTAAAAAACTAATTTTTTCATGTGAATCTCATATTGGGTGGTATTTAGATTATACACGGAGGAGATAACTGCATTAGAAAGTGTAGCAATTAAGCAATACAACTATACAAGAGATACTAATATATATTTTGCCAGAGAACAAAATCTGGACTTAGTAGTAGTGGCATTTCCTTTAGAATCAAGTTGATATTTCTGAAGGCAAGGATCGGTACCATCAATAATGTCGATCAGATCAAGGCTACGAAAAATCAAAAGAAATTGAGAATTCCAAAGAAGATAATTTGAGCTGTCAAGCTTGATAGAGATCAAGAGTAAGGTTTGGGGTTGAAAAAGGAGCTGCACATGACAAGAAAGTGGAAGACGAGGCTATAGTAGGATCATATAAGAGTTGTGAGCTATACAGCCCTGATATTATATGAACTAAACATATGTCTAAAAAATTTACAAGAATAGATAAATTTTATTATTTATTTTATATCTTAACGCTTTTCATCTTCAGTCATGTGATTTTCCTTCAACTCCATGTATATTTGCTCTCACGGTCATGCATTCTGAAATATGATATTTGTTAATTTATTAGTTGATGTTAATTTATAAGCTAGATGTGTTGTCTACTATTTTTTCAATTAATGAAGAAAAGCATATCTGAACCCGAGCTAGATAGCTCTTCCTGCACGAGACTAGATATTCTATAATGTCGGAAGCACGTAGTAGCACTAGCAATATCTCACGCTCAAAGAACACTTGTCAAAATGAATACCCAATATGCTTTTGTGGTATTAAAGCATGCAGACGAACTGCGCATACGGAGGATAATGACGGGCATCGATTTTTCACGTGTCAAAACTTTCAGGTATCTCAAATCTAAATCTTGTTTGCTATAAAGTGAATGTTAATCCTTGTTTCCTAATGTGTTGGCTGATTTTGCAGGCTGGGTATTCTTGCGGATATTTTTGTTGGTATGACCCAGAAATACTACCATATGGGGAGAAGAAAATCAACCGTTTGAAAACCGAAATTGAAAAGATACAACTAGCAATGGATGTCCAAACAACTCGACGTCGACTAGAAATAGAGATTGAGAGGCGCAAGAGAAATGTTGAGAGAGTCATTGTAATTTTAGTAATTTCAATGTCATGGGTACTTTGTTTAGGCTTATTTTTTGGAGGAAATTCTAAGACAATATGTAATGTTTGAATATGTAATCTTTGAAGTTAATTTCAATGTCATGGGTACTTTGTGTAGGCTTATTTTGAGGGAAATGCTAAGACAATATGTAATCTTTGAAGTTAATTTCAATGTTATGGGTACCTTGTTTAGGCTTGTTTTGAAGCAATTTCAATGTCATGAGTATGATTATGATATTGCATCAAGAAACTATTATAAAAATGACGATTACAAAAACAGATTCAATACAATCCCAATATTACAAGTAATGATCTAAACACGTCAATACAAAAATTAGTTCAATAATATCCCAAGTACAAATTTGTCTCATGGCAACTACCAATCAAAAATAACTGAAGTCTTGATGAAAAGCTTCCGTAATGTTGTCCTATAAAGGCATAAAAAATATTGTCAGTAGTAACACAATTCAGTAAAAAAATTATCAAAATATTTTATTTTTACATTACCTGTGAGTGATGAGCAGTTGAAGGAGTTGAAAAAAATTCCGGCGCATGTGTCCAAACTTGACTTTGTTCATCCTAGTGTTAAAAGTATAAATTAAAAATAAATTAAAAAAAAAACTACAAAAATATTCAAGACCAAGTGAATTGTAAATTTAGTATACAAAATTAATAAAAATGAACCTCAGCTTGGTTGTTGTGCAATCGCCTTTTCGTACTCGATTTCTTAATACTCTTCTCAGTGGGGTGCACTTTTCTCTTAGACGGTGGTCTTCCCTTACTCCGAACTACCAAAGGACTAATAACTCTAGGGGTTGAAGCCTCCGTCGAAGGAGTTGTATCAACTGTGTTGCTAGTATCATGATCAGCGATACCAGGGTACCGTGTCTTCAACTGTTCTATCTGACTAATCAATTTAACACAACTGCTCTCAGCCTTTGAAGCATTGGAACACAGTTCATAGAAACAATTTTGGATCCTGTCGTACCTTCGTGCATCGTCGATGCTAGTAGTGTCATAACTACTTTTCACGAAGGTGTATTTTCGCTTAATATCTTTCCTCCACCGATCTAAGATGTATTTTGATGGTATTGTATGTTGGCCCATTTGAGTTAAGACACGGAGAGTGTGTCTACACAAAATACCCCTAAACTCAAATAACTTACAACTGCATTTCACATCAAGGGGATCTTGATCAACTTCCACATTAAATGTTACACGTTTTAATAAGTCATTACCAACTTGAATCTCATCCACAACAACGAACATATATCTACCATCCTCACACCCCATCTCCTTAGTAGTCAAATATAGAAATCCTCGCAATTTCTCTTGTACCTCTTTGAATTTAGCAAGAGTATATGCACTTTGAAATTGCTTCTCAAGAGGATAGCGACTGATGCAAGGAATGTCCGTGTTAAAGGAATTGAAGTTAGCAATTGCTTCATTCTCTACCTTCCTCCTAAGGGCCGAATCATACTGGTCAACAAATTGCTTCAGAGTAGTTCTAGAGTGAACATAGTCGTCAAAAAATGCATTCATTCCTTCACTTCGCTGTGTGGTTGACATTCCTGCCCAGAATGTGTCTCTAACACAGGCCGGCACCCAATAATGTCGATCACTATACAGTGATACTAACCATGCATTCTCATGCAAATGATATGTATCGAGCATACGGCACCAATGTTCATCAAACTCATGCTGACTGAAAGAGTCATATACGCATCTATGTATGGTACTCTTAATTTCCCCGTATCGACAATGTGAGCCAAATTTCTCAGGAAGTTTTTTCATTATATGCCATAAGCAGAATCGATGCCTAGAAGTTGGAAACACCCTCGATATTGCAATTTTCATGGCCTTGTCTTGGTCTGTGATGATTGCGTTTGGCGGTTGGTTATTCATACACTGCAACCATGACTGAAACAACCACTCAAATGTATCTGCGTCCTCATTGGATATCAATCTGCAACCGAGTAGGATTGACTGTCCATGGTGGTTCACACCCACAAACAGTGCAAAAGGCATTTTATAAGCATTAGTGAGATATGTTGTATCAAATGTAATAACATCCCCGAATGATTCATACACAACTCTACTCCGAGCGTCTGCCCAAAACACATTCTTCAACCGCATTTCATTGTCAACGTCAATCTTATAATAAAACTCCGGATTTCTTTTTTGCATATCTTCGAAATAGTTACATAGAGCTACACCACCTCCAACCCCGAGGCGAAGTAGTCGTGCTTTGTCAATGTATTTTCGACACTCATTCTCCCCGAATGCGCAATTCTCATAACCCCCCGCCTCAACAACCAAAGACTTAAAATTTTTGGACAACCTTATACCTGCCTCGTCATTTATTTCAAGCCTCTTGGCAACACGAGCATCAACCTTCTTAAAGTATCTAAAATGTCTTGCCTTCCCCGGACTACAGGCGTGGACGTGATCCAATATCACTTTAGATATAATATATCCACCTTCAACATTTAATACCGCATTAATTCTAGCCTTACATCCCATCTTTACAGTTTGTCTTGGTTTCATAACATTGGCAACCGTACTCTTTGATATGCCTCCTCGCGCGCATGCCAAGCAAAACCATCTTACTATCCCATCGTCATCCTGTCTAATATTCCTTTTGGATACCCCAAACCCTTTCTTCTTACCATACTTCATATAATAAGCATGCACTTCTTCTACAGATGAAAATTGCATTCCAACCGTAGGTTCTTCAATTGTTTCATCACCTCCAATCTCCTTATCAATTTCTACCTCATCACACTCATTATTTGAAAATTCTATATCGGCATCCATTGCAACGTTCAAATTCTCTGCAAATATAAAACATGTGAAACAAGGATATTAAAATAAAGGATTTGGCATAAGTCTTGAAATTCATCACATCAGCTATTCTATGTACGGATCAGCTATTCTCCACAACTTATTAGACTTGAATAAAATGGAAATATTACATTCAGCCAAGTATCTATTGTATAATAAAATAGCATAGGGAGATCAAGACTTTTTCTTTTTCATTTTTAATCAAGCTGTGTTCATCATTGACGACAATCTGTGTAAATGCATTGATGCTGAACATAACCACTACGGAGAATTAGTGAGATATATTGATTTTCGGTTTTCACAAGCATTTGCACAAACATGTAAAGTGCAATTTCTTGTTTCACAAATTTCTTCATCTTTCTGTTTTATTTCCCTTCCTTAATACAATACATTGAGATAATAACAACATAGCTTAGAAGAAAATACGAATCCCAGACAAACCACAAAAAAAAAATTAATAAACCTTCGGACATGTTGCAGTGGGAAACAGCAATGCTGGGAAAATGGAACTGCTGGGAAACAAATACAACGGGTCCGACGACGGAGAGATGGCCGAGAGACTGGTGGTGCTCAAACTCGTGGGGCTGGGGGAGATGGCTGCGCCGAACGGGGTAGACGGGTGGGAGACGACGCAGAGAGCGCTGCGCGGGGTCTAGGTGAGGAAAAAAAAATGAAATAGAGGTCGGTGATGAGAGGTCGGAGATGGAGGAAAGGGAGATGAGGTCGGAACGGGTTCTCTGCTCTCGGGGTCTGGGTCCGAACGGGTTCTCTGCTCGCGAAGGGTATTCGCGAAGGAAGGGTGCGGGACGTTCGTTCTGGAGAAAGAGTGCGGGGGGTGCGGGGGGTGCGTTCTTTGCCCGTGTGTTTTCATCCCCTTATTTTATTCATTTGACTTTTTACATTTTAATTGCCACGTCGAGAGGGATGCCCGAACGGGACGTGAGTGCGGGATGAGTAGCATTTTCCATAACAAAATAATATGAGCAATGATAGCGTAACTATCTTATTATTATTTATTTATTTATTATTTATTTATATTTTATATTTTATTTTATTTAATGATTAAAAAAATGAGTATTAATAAAATTATATATTTTTTTAATTTTTGTTTTTGAGTTTTTTACAACATCATCATAAATGGTGTATAAGTAAGAAGTAATGATATATACAGTTATAAAGTATATAAATACTGCGCAATCATTTTGAAAGCGAGTGAAGTTCATTATTAAAAAATTATTATTTTTTATTTAAATCTCGTATATACTCATTTCTTTCAAAATAATTATATAGTATTTACACATTTCATAATTATAAATATAATTTCTAATAAGGAACATAGCTATTGGGATTTGGGATTTTCAAGGTTTATGGTCATGTACTATGCTCTATAACCTTATTATTTTCTAACTCTTTGGGTCAATTATTCGAGCTTTATTATATCTAACAGGACTATCAGATCTCCTTGCTAAATCAGATCACTTGGGTTGAATTTAATAAAATCACATTTTTCAATGGCCATTTTTTTTTAATTTTTTTTTATTAAAGAGTTAGAGTCACCTGTCCAAGAGTGACTCCTCCCCAATTTTATTAATAGCCCTCACTTGTGGCGGAGGAAAACCGTGGTTACAAAAAACAAGCATCTTCTGGGGTATAGCAAAAAATCCCAGCATACCAAAAGAAAACCAACAACCATAAAAAATAATTCAACAAGAAACGACAAAACCACAAGAAAAGACAAAACAAGGCTAAGTAATATGAAGCGAAGGTATCCCGGAATAGTCCATGCAAATAAGGCCACGCAACATTCAGGGAGTCTCCATCAAATGGGAGAAAGCTGAATCGTTACTAGAAGCTCCATTTTTGGCTAACCAATCTGCCACTTTATTTCCCTCTTGAAAAATGTGGTGAATAGAGCAGGTCATAGAATTCATGATATCAAGAACTTCTTCCCAGAAGTCCTCCAAGTACCAAACCCCACATCTTTTACTACGCCACCAAGAAATAACAGTCATAGAGTCAAGTTCAATTTCAACATGATTGAGAGATAAAGACCAACAAACCTGGAGTCCATGTAGGAGGGCTACAAGCTCAGCTTGATTATTAGAACCTGTGCCAGTAAATGCAGAGAAAGCATGAATTAATTTACCATGATCGTTTCTAATAATCCCACCTATGCCAGAATCTCCTGGGTTGCCCAAACTACTGCCATCTGTATTCAATTTAACCCAACCCGCCAAAGGCCTTTGCCATTTAATAATCTTGCAACTCCGAGCAAGAGGGAAACTGGGTTGAACCTGCAAACTCTCAAGTACCTGCAAATCAAAACTAGAGACGTGAGAGCTAGTATGTATATCACGGCAAATAATACTAATCCACCGTCGGACAGAGTGAATGATGTCAGGGGCCGTTTCAAATTGACCCTCCATACACGCCAGACAACACCTTCGCCAGAGACGCCAAGTAATAACCACCGGGAGAATTCCCACAATAATGCCCATTTGAGATGCTAATTTCGCACGACGAAACCAAGTTTGAACCATATCTTTCCAATTACGACCATTGACTATACCAAGATTAGCCCCAAAATAATGCCAAACAGTGCTAGCAATATCACCTGCAAACAGAACATGATTCTGGTCTTCATAATGACCGTTAGCACAACAGTCACATCGAGAAGTAATAGGAATACCAATGCGACGAAGGTGATGATCAACACTCAATGCCATATACCAGGCTTTCCACATATTAATGGACATCTTCAAAGGAAGACTTTTATGCCACATCCAAGAATGCCCTTCCAGAGAGCCACCTCTAATACGAACACAATCCCAAACCGACTTGGTAGAAAACAAACCATTATCATTTTTAGTCCATATCAACACATCTAGACCAGGTTAAGCTTTACAAATGTCCTCTAAAATACCGTCCAAATTAGCCGGGCCCACTAACTGGAGAATAAAGTCCACATCCCAGTTATTAGATAATTTACAGTCTTTAACTTTCAAGAGAGAATTACCCACAATAGGCATCTCATTAGCTAAAGGACCTCTTTCCCGCCATTTATCATACCAGAATAAAATATTTCTGTCTTTTAGACGCCATTTAGTGTTATCCAAAACCAAAGGAAGAGATTTAGCAATCATTTTCCAGAATCTAGTACCTTTATTAGGGTCAATAAGAGACCAAGGTTTGGTACCCACATATTTACCCTTAAAAAAATTGGCCCATAAAGAATTACCTTGAATGAGATTCCAAGCAAAACGGGTGTGAAGGGCTTGTTGCATATCATCAAGATTTCTCAATGCCAAGCCACCTTCATCCACGGGACGACAGATAGAATTCCAGGCCACCCATTTTTTTTTTGCTTTTACCATTAAACTCCCCCCAGAAAAAGGTACTCATCATACAATGGAGAGTATTGATAGTGGCTTGCGGAACCTGAAGAATAGCAAAAAGGTGAAGAGCCATACTGGAAAGAACATGTCTCAATAAGATAAGCCTACCACCAGCTGAAAGAATTTTCATTTTCCAACCAAAGATTTTCTTTTGGACTTTAGCTACCATATCTTCCAAATACACCTGTTTGAGACGACCCAAAATAATAGGCACACCAAGATAGTTGAAAGGGAAAGATCCTTCTGAAAATCCAGTCATTCTTAATAAAAGACTCTTACGAGTAGAAGGGATTTTATTAGAACAATAAATGGCAGATTTAGAATGATTAATGCATTGGCCCGACCAACTTGCATATTTATTAAGCACATCCAAATTTTCCTTGATGGCTTGGGAACTACTATTAGAAAAAAGCATCACATCATCAGCATACATAAGATAGGAGATTATAGGCGTACCTCGGGCTTGTGAGAATTGACCAAATTTTCGAGTCTCCACACTTTGCTTAATGAGACGAGATAGTATTTCTTGGAGAATAATAAATAAATAGGGAGATAGGGGATCGCCCTGCCGTAAGCCACAACCTCCTTGAAAAAAGCCTTTAGTAGTACCATTCGTCATAATAGAATACCAAGGAGTCTAAATACAAGTGCTGATGAGATCACATAAGTTGGAAGAGAATCCAAAACAACGAAGAACCTCTATAAGAAAAGACCAGTCCACTCGATCATAAGCCTTAGCCATATCCAGTTTAATCATGATATTACCACCATGTGCCTTCTTATTAATAGAATGGACCATTTCTTGAGTAATGCTAATATTTTCAAAAATACTTCTTCCCGGAATGAAGGCGCCTTGTTCCCAAGATATTATATGAGCGAGTAAACCTGTCAAGCGATTAACAATAATCTTGGAACATATTTTATAAAATACCGAACATAGACTGATAGGCCTGAATTTATCAAACCTAGAAGGATTATCAACCTTTGGAATAAGAACAAGAAAAGAGGCCGTAAAAAATCTTGGGAGCTGTTTAGAAACAAAGAATTCAGATATGGCTTCCAAGACATCTTCTTTCACAACCTCCCAACAACTTTTGTAAAAACCCGAACCAAAACCATCAGGTCCCGGAGCACTATTAGACGGGATAGAAGAGAGAGCTGAGAAAACCTCATTCAATGTAGGAACAGAGCACAAAATATTGCTATCAGCATCTGAAATAACAGGAGAAATAAGAGATGACAGATTCGGAAGAGATCTGTTCGACATACCCTGCAGAAAATTAGAAAAAAAATCCACTGCCCCTTGATGAAGGCTCTCCGGCGAAGTGAAGACCATCCCATTCGAACATCTCATTTCCATCACTCTTTTACGCCGTTTATTGGCAAGGCACGCATGAAAAAACTTCGTATTCCGATCCCCTTCCATTTGCCATTTTACTTTAGACATCTGAACCAATCTTGTATCTTCACGTCGAAGCTAAATATCTAATTCCGCAGCCGAGATAAGGAGGTCCCTTTCCGTAGATTCATCCCAGTTTATATGAAGTTTATGATCAAGCTCTTCAATGTGCCTCTCAAGCGCATTAATATGAATGGTGGTATGGCCAAAAATTTGTTTGTTCCATTCCCGCAGAGCCACCTTAATATTTTTCAATTTGATAGCCAATTTAGTAAGACCCTGGCCAACGATAGTCTCAGACCACACCTGGCGAATACATTGTAAAAACTGCGGATGGTCCACCCACATTTGTTGGAAACGGAAAGGCGATGGGCCATAAGAGAAAGGATCCATCTTGAATTCAATAACCACTGGAGAGTGATCAGAGGTTGTGCGCGGAAGATAATAACAAATAGCATTCGGGAAAGAAGAGAACAAAGGAACATCCATGAATACCCGATCTAATTTTGCCCAAGACCGAGCAAGGCCCGACTGCCCATTGCACCAAGAATAATTTTTACCTTTTGATTTCATTTCAACCAAACCACCCTGATGGATCCAATTGTTGAAATCCTCCATAGCTGCAGTAGGACGGGGACAACCACCCTTTCTCTCAGAATTATTACGGATGATATTAAAATCACCAGCAATTAAACAAGGTTCCGAACCCAGAGACTGAGAACTGAGATCCTCCCACAAAACTTTCCTCTCATACATGCTACACTTAGCATAAACAAAATTGCACAAGAATTGATAAGATCCCGTACTAACACGAAGAGAAATAAACTGCTGTCTTATTCTCACCATTTGAACATCAAGAACATTATCCCAAAAAATCCAAATTTTACGCCCAGCATCAACGTTAGAAATAAAAGAATTAAAATGAAGAGAATTCATCAACCGAAGAGCTTTGTTTTGATTTTGGAAAGGTTCCAAAATCACAATAAGCTTAGGCTTGAACTTAAAAACCAAACTTTTTAACCAACGATTAGAAGTGTCAATGCCTCGGACATTCCAAACAATTATGGATTCACTCATAAATGCAAAGTAGAGGAACGGGTAAGGACCCGTAGGGAGCTTCGCACTTTCTCAAATTTCTTTCTCTGATTTTTTTTTTTTTGTAGTTTTGCCTTCATTATCTGAATAATAAACTTTGTCCTGAGATAGAGTTTGCGGGTGCATCTCAGGATCAGGTTCAGACAACACAAAATCTTCAAACAAATTTTCCTGGTTTTCTTTCATACTAAAATCAACCAAACAGGGGTCATCTTCAGGAATACCTTCCTTCAGAAGCAGAGTGTTTGGTTCCTGGGAACTAAAAGAATTTAGAGTGTTATCTGCTTCCGCAATGGTCACAAACTCACCCCAGTCCGTAAGCTCCTTGGGCACAATCTCTCCATCTGCTTTATCAACAAGATTTTCTGTTTCGGTAGCCTTAATCACCTGAACAGAGGACATGAAATTCTCCCTATCCTGCTCTTCAGCAACCTCACCCTCTTTTTTCTCATGAAGTGCCGGTTTTGATGTCTCACCATTCTGCACGTTCCCATTAATATTTTCATCCGTAATTATTTCTTCTTTCTTACGGCCACGATTTTTCTCTCCATTCGTGATTTTCCCCACACGACATGTCTTGACATTATGTCCCTGACGACGTGATTTTCAACTTTCATTTACTTACCAACAATTATATTTTTTACAGTCATATTTCCAACTATTTCAGTATTAATGGTCAAACTCTCTCTAACAAATACAACATTTTTCTCTTCAGTTTCATCCACCTCAACCTAAATTTCTCTTTCATTCATCGTAGAGCTATTGTTAAAGTAATTTTCGTCCAGTAGAGACTTGGCTTCATTGATTTGTGCAAATTAAGAGTTCTAGGTCCCGTTTGGATAATGAAATTGTTTTATTTCATTTCATCTCATTATTATAATTTTATTAAAATTTTATATAAAATATAATAAATAATTTAATTTTTTCAAATCTCAAAATAATAATAATATTAAAAAAATAATATTCTAACAATATTTTTTTCTACCTTTAACTTTTTTTTAAAACTATTTTATCTCATTTCACTATTTAAACCGCACCTAAAACTAATGCGAACATCTATTTTTCATGACTGAAGTCCCTTACTAAAAAAAGCTACGGGCTTATTGTTTATGGCTTGGGAAAATCAGGAAGGGTGATTATTTGAGCTTGCATCATAATTGGTAGCTTTAACGTTCCAAAAGCTTACTTGGCATGAGTTGACCAAAGGAAATCATTTTTCTTTAACAACTCAGTCATTGTCTTGTAATTTCTCCGTAGCCTAAACTGAATTTTCTTTTATAGCACCTTAATCCAAGTAATCCTCATGGCTCCTTAAAGATAGTTGGCTTAGGCCAAGCAATCATACCAACTTTTTCTGGGTCCACCACAACAACTTGAGGATAAATAATATGACCCAAATAGCAAATTTTGGGATTACCAAATGAACACTTATCCCTTACTATTGGAAAAACCTATTCAACATGTTCTAAAAAAGCAACGAAGTTGGGATTAGAAAAGCTAAACGGCATTACTACTAATTGGTAATGATAATGGTGGGTTGAAACTTCAAAATGTTGTCTTCTCAACATCTAGTGGATTTATTCTAATATGATATCCGCAAATCAAGCTAGAAAATATATCTAGGCTCCATGCAACTCTTCTGAGTGTTCATCAATCACAAAAATGAGGAACTTGTCTATAAATGATGATGTGATTTAAAAACAGAGAAGCCCAAAGTACTTAATGAATCATCTCTTCTTAATGAGTAATATACGAGAGGAATATGGAATGACGTTTGATTCCAGTACTCACTGTACCATGCTCTGGTTTTAATAGTATTTTGTTGTCATGGCCACATTCTAAATGTAGCCTCTTTAGGCTCTTGAAATAGATTTGATAAGCAAACCAAAATGCCCATTATCTTTGGGTTCATGCACAACATTGCTATGATCTCCCCCTCCCAATTTTTGATGATAACACCGGTTCACATTTTCTAATTCTTTGCATCAAAGTCAACATTCCAATTAGCTTTGAGTGTCTTGTTATCTGGTTTTTTCCATCTTGTTGTTCTATCTGTTCTTCCATTTGTGAGTGTTTGGTGCTAAAACTCTTCCAAGTCGTCCCTGGCCCTATTGGTGATTGAACTTGGGCTATCAAATTTATGCTAATAGATATACTTGTTTCTTTTAAACCAAATCCTTCTCATAATTGAAGCAACCTCCTCCAACTCTTGTTTCTTAAATCTGCTCACCATTTCCTCCCAAATTCTGAATAAATCATACTCCTTACAAACCCATTTCTGAATAAGGCTCAAAGGTTCAGCCCAAATATCAGTGGCCGCGGCACAATTCCACATAGAATGACAATTTGTTTCCTCTACTTTCTCACAAATGGGACAAAAGAAATTTTCAGTTACTCTTCTCTTGAACAAATTTCTCTTTGTGGAAGGATATCACTGACAGCTCTAGACAAAAAATTTAACCACATTTGGAGCATTCATCTCCCAAATTCTCTTCCACCTAGCAGTTTCCCCATTCTTGCTTTAAGGCTCTCATTCCACTCTCCTCATTCTGCTTATTTCCAAATAGTATGCACTCTTAACGAAGAACCTACCATTCTTAGTAGGGCTCTAAATTAATTTGTCATCACTACCCAGCTTACTAATAGGTAGACTGCAAATCACTTCTGCATGTTCATCATCCACCACTTCTCTTATGAGGTTAACATTCCAGCAGCCTCTTTCTTCATCTAAAAGTTCTTTGACTTTTGAATCATTGTTAAGAATATGCACTGGGGATTGCACACTGAAAGTGCTAGGAGTAGGCAACCATCTATCTCCCCATATATTGATTTTATTTCCATTTCTCATTCTCCATTTTAGACCCTCTTTAAGCAGATCCATCTACTCCCAAATGCTCATCGAAATCACTGAAGGCCCCCTCCTAACTTGGCCTCTAGTAAATTCTCTAATTTATAGTATTTTTCTTTCAAAATTGTAGCTGCCAGAGAGGTGGGATTGGTCAATAAACTCCAATGTTAGTTGGTAAGTATGACTTGATTGAAGCTTTCAATGTCCTTGAAACCCAACCCTCCTTTAGCTTTAGATATACCAATCTTACTCCATTTTTTTCATTGGATCTTTCTATCATAATTCATGTGTCCCCCAACAAAATCTGACCATAATAGCAGAGATTTCCTTGCACAATTACCTTGGCAACTTGAAACACTTATTGAATATGTAAGAATTGCTTGTATCACTACTTTGATAAGGATCTCCTTACTTGCTTGGGAGAGGAAGTGATTCTTCTAGTTATTAATTTTATTTCAGACTCTCTCTTAGATCTCCTAAAGGTTTTGTATTTAGACTTTCAAACCATTATGGGCAATCCCAAATATTTCTCATAGTCACCACTCACCTTTGCTCTTGCTTCCCTGAAAATTTGGTCTTTGATGTGACAACTGGTATTGGACTAAAGAATGTGGTAGTCTTCTGCTTGTTGAGACTTTAACTAGAAGCTTGTTCATATTTCTTTAGAATTTGCATCACATTCCTCCACTCATTCAAGTTGTCCCTGCAAAATAGTATACAATCATCTGCAAAAAGAACATGATTGATTCTAATCCCTCTCCTTGCTACTAAAACACCTCTAGTAGTACCTTTTCTATCTGAGTACTTTATCATTGAATTGAGGCCTTCTGCACACAAGAGGAAAATGTATGGAGATAAGGGGTGTCCTTGCCTAATACCCATTCAAGGGATAGTCTTTTGTCTAGGCTTCCCATTCACCAAAACTGAGTAATGCACTGAAGTAGCACATTTCATAATGAGTTCAGCTCACCTCTGTCCAAAACCAAGTTTCTTCATAACTTCCTCCAAGTAGACACACTCCACTCTGTCATATGCTCAGGCATGTCCAATTTGAGTGCCATACTCCCTTCTCTTCCTTTTTGTCTTGTTTTCATCAAATGCAGAGCTTCATATGCTACCATGATATTATCAATAATAAGTCTTCCAAAAATAAAAGCACTCTGGTTGAGTTAAATAACATCTGGCAACTCTTTTTTCAGTCTATTAGCAAGAGTTTTAGCAATTATCTTGTACAACATATTATACAAACTTGTAGGTCAAAACTCACTAACAGATATAGGTTTTTTAACTTTAGGGATCAAACCAATATATGTAAAATTATGGAGGGGGACCAAGTCCTCTCCATTCAGGAATTTAAGAATAGTAGTGCTAACCTCATCACCAACTACACTCCAGTAGGATTGGTAGAAACATGCCCTAAACTCATTTGGGCCTAGGGATTTTAAAGGGGTCATTTAGTGCAGTGCTTCCTCAACTTCCAATCTTGTGAATTCTTGTTATAGCTAGTCATTCATGTCTTTTGTTACTCAAGCTTCCATGTGTTTCAAACAAACCTCAATTGCTTCTATTGAAGGTCTTTTGACTGGTATACTTCTCTGTAATAATTCTAGAAAGCATTTTGAATCTCCTCTTGATCTATCCTGAGTATAGAATTAGAGTCTCTAATCTATATAATCTAGTTTTCCTTTCTCCTTTGAGTAGCACAGGCATGGAAATATTTAGCCCAAGCTGATACCTGGTTCTCTTTGACCTTTGCCTCCATTTGATATCTTCTTGCTCTAATAAAGCTCCTGCTCCTACTTCATTCTGTAGTCTTTTGATCAACTCCACATTGTGTGGCCCCTCTGCTTCTTGTAACCATATGATAATATTTGTTTTTTCTCTTATGTCTTTCTCACTGGCTCTAACTTTCCTTTTGCTTCATCTGGTGAGAGCACCAGTACTACACTTATTAAGTGTAGATTGTACCTGTACCATAGAGTTAGTTGATAAATCACCAGTTTGTCATTCCTTCTTAATAATATTTTCACATTCTTTATCTTTGGTCCAGTTGGCTTCAAATCTAATCAACTTTTGGCTCCTATTAGGCCTGAGAAATCCATCATTGAATAATAATACTAGTGGCTTATGGTTTGAACATCTTGATGTCAAGCCTTCTACCCATGACTCTTTCCTTTTACTAGCTTTTCAGTGGCCATAGAAGCCAGTAATAAGCCACTTCACTATGTGCTTCTCCTTAGTGATCCAAATATTAATGTGTCTCAATGAGAAGTTCTAAATTTCAAGACCTATATTAGATTTTCACAAAAGGGCCAAACCCCCACTCCTACAAGTTCCATCCCAAAACACCCATCAAAACCCAGTTTCCTCCTAAGAGCTTCCAATTTACAAGACTTGAGAAGGGTTTCCATCAAGAAAAACACTTTTGGGCTACTTTTCCTTTACCATGAGGCAAATAACTTGAATTGTCTTAGGGTTCCCAAGTCCTTAGAAGTTCCAGCTTAGTATGATGATTTCTCACGTCAGCCTCCAACGACATCACAACATTCACACCTTCTCCTTCCCCTCGGTCACTCTTTGCCTTTTTCCAATCCAAAATTGAACATTTTTAACAAAGGATAAGAGCATAGACTCACCTACATTTCCATTTCCTCTTGCCCTTCTCTTCTGCTTCCTCTGGTTGCCACTACTTTCCCTTGAGCTCTAAGTAAGGAGTGATCATCTGTCACAGACTGGTTTATCGTTGAATGAGCCTTTGGGTTAACATCCTCTATTGCGGAGAGCCCATTCTGCCTATTGTTCTTCTTTGGGATTTGTGGGCTGGAGATCATAAGGCCTAATTGTTTCTTATTTACAGAGACAATAGGCCTCTCACCAAATTGGACTTTGAATCCTTAGACTGAGTTCTATCTTTACTCAAATTCGAAAATCACTCATGATAATCTATGATTGCTGCAAGATCTGTTGCCATCCCCAATGTCTCTGTGTTTTTCAAACTTTCCTCAGTTCCACCTAAATTGCTAACTTTCTCTCGCCATCAAACACTGGTTTTCCTCGGTTTGATTGAATTAGAGCAACACTATCTTCCGTCGGGTTGGAACTTTAAACAGTACGGTTGACGAGCTCTCGGATCTTTTTATGGTTTTGAGAATCATTATTGCTCTGGTTCTCCTCTTTATGTTTTGAAAATCAGTTGATCCACAACAGTTTCCGGTGTCAGCCCTTAACTAAGGTTCGAATTGACTATCCTTATCAGTTATCACCGCTATGGTTTTTTCTCAGTTCATCACTCGAACAACCTTGATTCCCATGAATGATTCAACCACATTTGAAGCACATCTTCAATAGCTTCTCGTATTTTATAGGCACCCACATGCTCTTCCCTTGTATGTTTATTGTTCTTCCTTAGGCTACAACTTTCCTCAGTTCAAGTTCAATTCTTACCCCTCGAGGAACTCCCCCAACCTGCTACTCCATCTTCACGTACATCCACTTCCAACACTTTACCAATCGTTTCCCCTATTTGTTTCTCTACTTGACAATTCATGCATGCCATTGGGAGGTTATGCAACTCGACTCAAAATTGTTCGGAATCAAAACTAATTAGGTGC
The DNA here is from genome assembly GCF_001411555.2 of Juglans regia. Lineage (NCBI taxonomy): Eukaryota > Viridiplantae > Streptophyta > Magnoliopsida > Fagales > Juglandaceae > Juglans > Juglans regia. The sequence continues at coordinate 12,992,955 of NC_049911.1, read as the reverse complement.
GGTTGAGTATTGCCATTGAAGACTTTCAAGATAAAAATGCTGGTATCGAATAAACATGTCTACCTTCCAGAACTCGATCTCTATCTTCTTGTTTTTCAAAAGTAATGATGAAGGTGTTCATACAAACCTCATGGAAAATCAATGATCTGCCTACCTTCCAAAGCTTCAACATGGTGGTTAGAATGACTTCTTTTCCTATATGTTGATTCGTGCATATCTTGTGACTCAAACTACATTCTCCTTGACTATGCATCTCTTCCATCTTTTCAATGTTGATGTTGATTTCTGATTGTTCTTTATCACTGAGTTTCAATTGATTCCAAATTTCCCCCAACTCCTCCTTACTGTTCCAACAAGAACTCCTTTGTACGTCGGGACTTTTACGACTCTACTAAAAACGAGTAGTGCATGATTGCCCATTCTCCTCTTCCTACCCTACTCTTAGAGTATTGGCAATGGCCAGAGCCAAGTCCAAATTTCGACTATAACTTAAGGTTAAACTTTTGAAGAGGTTAATCCACATTAGACTAGACAGTCCAAAGTTAAAATAATAATATAATATTATATATTTTAATAAATTATTTATTTATTTTTTAATATTTTACAAATACACTCAATATATTAATTAATAATTTAATTTTTACTGTACATACAAATTATTTAACATGAAAAGAAAGGAAGATCAATGAAGAAGAAATGAAGAGAAACGGAAGGAAGGGAGAGGGTAGACATGGGAGTTAGCAAAAAAAAGTGGGAATAATTTTTAATAAAATATTTTTTTGGTTGGTAAAGAATAACTCATCAACTAAGACTCTGGTTTTCTATTTATTGTAACTCATAATTTGATTTGAAGTGATTTGGCTAGTCTAATGCAATTAATTTTAAAAAAAATTAGTTAAAATTTAGACTTAATTGACATTTGACTAATCCAATATTAATGCACTTAGAGATCGAAAGAGATACAACTTTGCATAAAGTCATGCATACATATCGCACTACTCATAAAATAAGGAATATTTTTGCTATTTCATATCACATTCACAAGTGAAATAACTAAATACTTAATATGCTATGCTAAATAAATATTTTCTATTTGGATTAAATTGAGAGTATGGTAGTCTTAAAAGTAGATTGAAGTTGTGAGATTATTTTTATATTATCTCTCAATTATTTTTTTCTTATTTTTTATTTATTTAATTTTTTAATGTAAAAATAGAAAGTAAAAAAGGGAAACGAGATACAAAACGATGGCCGGAGGCCCATGACCCTCAGAAAATAATTACTTTGCTTTGCTTTTGTCAATCTCCGGTCATTGTTCCCGGAGAGAGAGCCTTCACTCCAGTTCACTCCTTTGGCTGTTACCTACGGGGTTTCTCTCCCTCTTCAATTGCCTAGATCTGAACGAAATTCTACTTTTTATTTCACATATCTACAGAAAATGTCTCTGAAATCACCGGCAGGCTACGGCAGCAGCACCACCACAACCACACAACCACAACCCTCCTCCCCGACGTCCCTAACCTTCATCTCGCGCGCCACTCGCGCAACCCAAACCCTTATAGCCCCACGGCGTCCCTGGGCTGAACTCTTCACCCCTTTTTCCTCCTTCTCCCTCCCTTTCTCCTATCCGGACGCTCTGTCCCGTATCAGACGGAACTTCTACCACTTCCGGGTCAACTACGCTTTGACTGTCCTCTTCATCCTCTTCCTCAGTCTCCTATGGCACCCTGTTTCCATGATCGTCTTCCTCATCGTCTTTGTCGCCTGGCTCTTCCTCTACTTCAATAGGGACACCCCAATTGTCCTCTTCGGTCAATCCTTGGACGACAGAGTCGTGCTCGGCGCTCTGGGATTTGTTACTGTGATAGCATTGGTGTTGACCAATGTGGGTTTGAATGTTTTGGTGGCTCTAATAGTTGGGGTCGTGGTTGTCGGGTTGCACGCGGCTTTTCGGAGCACGGATGACTTGTTTCTTGACGAGGAGAGCGCCGTGGCAGGTGGGTTGGTCTCGGTCGTGGGGACTCAGCCAGTAAGGCCAACGTATACCCGGATTTGAGTTCTTCTTCTTGGTTATCATTCATGAAACTTCTTATGATTACAACTGGTGATTTGCTTTCTAAGGTTTGATTGGTTGGTATTGCGGTGATTGGCCAATTTCACAGCTTTGATCCGTATTCGAGGTTTGATTTATTGTGGGCATTGCAGTAGTTGGCTTTCTTGGGTGAGGAGATGAGGTTCTGTGCATTGCGGTCTTGATTTGTATACTTATTTTGGGGAACAGATAGTGATATTATCGAGATTGATTTTGCGCTTAAGGACCCTTTCTACAATTTGGTTGGTAATGGTTGTGGGGTATTTGGTTTGTTACATGGTCACTTGGATTTTGGTCGTTTCGGTTAGTTTATTGACTCAGATTCATGCTGCCAAGTGACAATGGAATCATCAAGGTTAAATGTGTTGTCTTAATTTGCAGCATCAATAGGGAAGGTGATTTCTTTGGTTTCGTGGGGTTAGTGTTTGTAGTTTGATTTCTGTTTTGTCTGTTTCTGATGTATCTTAAACGTGGAAAATTATCTTTGTTTCTTCACTTTTGCTAAATTGAATTATCCTAATGACTGTGTGGCTTGTTTGAGTTGTTTATTTCTTTAAAGCTGGCATGAAATTTGATATCGGTCTCAGTTTTGTTAGTAGTATATGATTCAGATGAATTGATGTAACCGCACCCCAAACCCCCCGCCCCTCCTCCTGCAGTGAATACTCTGCAGACTGTACTCGTACTTTTGGGGTGCTTATGGTGTGGCTATTTAGCATTAAGCTGTAAAATTGAGCCTTTGTTTATCTGATTGCTCTTACTTATTCGTTCTGCTTTTACTCATGTTGTTTTAGTCTTCTGATTCAGTACATTTGTTTACTTTTTTTGAGAAGTAGGTACATTCATTTTTTTCCTTTATAGGTGACGTACATGTATTTTCTTAATAATTGTTAGAGGTTGAGCGGAGAGCATATGACTACGTATGTGGATTGAAGGACTTGTGTTTCTTTGTAACGTTTTTCAATTTATGTATAGATTGTGGTTAGTTGTGTAGATAGCACAGTCGTTGCACTTGTTACTGCATCCCTTAAATAGCATTTCATTTCAGTCCATCTTTTTTTCCCCTTTTTGCTAGCTTTCTGATAAAGGCTTCCGATGCAATATACAATGGGGCTCTTATCATGTATCATTTATGTTGTTCACTCTCATGTAATGTGATTTAGTAACCCAAAAACAGGTACTGTGATTAGCAATTGAGATAGTGTTGGGTATTGCTCCTCTAAGAGACATAATTTTCTTCCCAATTTATTATTAGCCATTATTTTTTTGATGCTCTACCTGTCCTAAAAGGAATTTCCATTTGCCTTGAGATTTGAAGTCTCTTCTTTTGCATAAGCTTTTGGTTATATACAGGAATCAGAAAGATGATGGCCCAGGAGAATTCGATTTATTTATTACATACTCATACCTGTGGTTTTTGGTTTATGGCTTCTGATTCTTTACCTTGCTGGTTGGTGATGTTTATCCTTTTAAGTGCATTAGAGGTATGGCTCTGAGGTTCAGTAGAGTTTATGGTCAAAAAGTTTGTAACTGCATTATCATTCTGCTTACCTGGAGCACTGATTTTATTGTTCTAGATCGTGTGGAATGGTTCAGTATGTTCACAAGTAATGCGTTTGAAATCATGTCGGGGTAGTTCTCTGCTTGGAGCTAACAAAGAGGTTAGATTGTAGTGTGTATACGTCTAGTTTCAGTTTAAGACCAGCCAGTCTGCATTTGCTGCTGTTTTGTACGTTGGGGTGGCAACGCCATTTCTGGTAATTACTTTTCTGCTGTTTCTGCTGTTTTGTCCGTTGCATGTAAGCATGTAAGTCATAGCTGCAGGGTTCGCCATTACTTAGCTAATGATTTCAATGGCGTTTCTCTGATGTTTCCTTTGTTTCTGATTAATTTACTTTAGGTTTTTCATTCTGTATACCCTTCAGAAATTGATGAAATCCCTCACGATCTAAATGTTGAAATGCGTCGATTGTTTTCTTGGCAGTATTGTTTGATGAGTACTACTACATCTACAAAAGAATTATACAAAACAATCCTACAAACAGTTGTGGTTTCATCTGATCTATTAGATTTACTTTATAACAAAATTAACTTTACAATCTAATGAATTATATCAAGTTACATCAATTTGTGGAATTATTTTTGTGTAATTTGTTTGTAGCTAGAGTATTTACCTTGTTTGATTTATGAGGGTAAACAACTCGAGTTTGAGCATGTGGCGAGGAGTCAGCCCTGTTTTATTCGAACTCATATCAAGCTTATCTTTTGAGTCTTAGATGGAGCTTGTTTGTGAGCTATTTTGTTTTTACAAAATAGATTATTACATTATGAGAAATAATTTGTACAAGTTTCAAATAAACAAGTTTCATGCAAGTCCTCGTAAAAAAATAAACTCCATCTTAAAAGTGTTAAAAAAAAAACTATTCTCTATTTATGGGATCCGTTTTTTTATAAATGATTTATATAAAACTTGTCTATTTGATACTTATATCATTATATCTTTCAATTTTGTCTGCAAATTTTGATAAAATTCTGGTTTTTATTTTTTCAGAAAATCAACTTGCAAGTTTATATTTTGACTAAGAATATGATTTCCTTTATTTAAAGTTAAGATTAATACCATAACAATAATAAATAGAATTTTTTCTAAGTTCATAGAAACTTGTATTAAACGAGCCAAGTTTAAAGAGATAAAAGGGAAATTAATGGTTTAATTCAGTTTTCAACCCCCAATGGGTTGAGTCAAATTGTGAAGACACTAGTCTTTAGGTCTAATACTTGAATTTTGGGTGCAAATAAATTTGATAAATAAGAGAGAAAATTGAATAAAAATATTAAAAAGTAAAAATATTATTATAACATAATTTATTAATAAAATTTTTGTTTTGAAATTTGAAAAAGTAGAATTGTTTTTTTATTTAGAAATTTGAAAAATTTATAATAATTAGGTGAAAAACTTGAAAACTTGAAATTGAAAATTGTTTGTCTTTAAATGGTATTTTGATATCAAGATGAGACGAGATTTGTTCAGAATATGTGTAAAACCAAACGGGACCTAAGTTATTTCTTGCCACCCAGAAAGGAAATGATTTACATGGAAACAAAGTATAAGGATCCAAGGAAAAGCCAATTTTCCTGTAACAGTTGGCAAAGTGCTTCCGTTATCATTGACATAGCTATAAATTTTTTAAATAAAACCGGCCTTCCAGGACCACAGAACCCACCTGTAGTAATGAGGAACACCAAATGACAACGTACTTTCCAATGCATGTTTCCATATGCCTGTAGCCTATCTGTAAAGAAAACCACCCCCCAACAGTAACCTGACCTCACCTACGTGTTTCCAACAATTATCTACTATGTATGGATACTAGGAGGAATAGAAAATGAACTTTTCATTGGATTCGACCATCGTGACCTTATACTTTTCACTTATTTTTTATTTATCGTGATGGATAGAAATAAACGAGGCTGTTATTTGTTAGTTTTTTTAGTTGAAGCCGGACATGGCATCAGTGTTAATAGTTTGGAGTACAAATTTTTTTGTTTTTTTAAAGTATATATGTAAGTACGGATCGAAGAACTTTGATATACACTCATTTTGTAGTGTGTACATTTCATTCCGTAATAATTCATAAGTCCTAACATCACCATTTCGCCATTAGCGCTTCAAACGCTTCAAGAGGGAGGAGGGCGGAGCCTCTCCTTGCCCTTCTTTCCTTTTCCCGAATCCCCGATGCGGCGCAATACATATGTCCAGTAGTAGTGGGAATTTTAGTATTTTCAGTTATTCTGCTCACAGTTGTCCCATCCCATTGCCAAAGAAAAGACAGCAAGAATCTACCCTTGGGTTCGTTCGTCTCCGCAAGAATGGAACATACGTGACACATCAAGTAAAATGCTAAATCCCCTTAATGGCTTCATGCAAACAAGCAGTGCTACACTCATGATTGAAATACTCTAATACACTTACGATTCCTTCATGCAGTGCAAATTTGAAATCGCTAGACCACTACAAAAAACAACCTTTCAACTTTCTACTTTTTTTTTTAGGCCCCAGACTGTCAAGCTCCTTGTTTTCTTTACTCGCTCCTAAAAGAGCAAAGAATGCCGCACATCTGTTAACCATTCAGAATATTCAACTCTCTCATTTTCAGCTTTTAGACCAGCCAACCTAGAAGTGCAGGCAACTCTTTCGAAAAGAGGTTTTAATGCGTCAGTTCTAGAAACCAATCAAGCAAATGCATAGAATTTTTTAGTGGAAGGAAGCTCGATTGAGCTTTAACATCCCAGATATCAAAGCCATTTGTAGGACGAAGATTCCAGAAAAATCTAGCATTAGCCATCCGGAAGGAGGCAAGAAAGGGAGTGTCTTTCCCTCTTAAGTAGGCATGGTATGAGATTCACAAATATCTCGTATCAGCTTAATTTTCTTTTAGCCTAGGGATCAACAAGAATCAAACATGCACGATACATCAGGTGACATGCACTTCTACTTTTATCAGCTGGCAAGATAAACATAAGAGACATAAACAAGATAATTACAACAGCTAATACATAATAAGAAGTAAAAAAGAATAAAGACTTCTTTGAAACAGAACGAGTTTAAAAGTACTTGAGCCAGAAAACAGAAACCAATTCATGACATATGCCAACAAGACAGATGAACATCCACTTAAAAATTCTACCGTCTAATGACAATGGTGAAGTAACTGTAATATCCAAACCTATCAGAATCTGCAGGAAGTCAAGTAATCATATCATCAGAGCATAACTAATGAAATTATACAAAGTTACAACTCATCCCTATCAATCCTCCTCTAGATTGATGGAGTCCTTGAACTTCCCATACAAAATCTTTTTCAATCCAGTCATCTGTGCAAGAACGGAATCCTTCTCTGCCTCAAGTTTTTCCAAGTTCTGGCCTGTCACCTCTTTCATCTGTTCTATCCTGCCTTCCACTTCTTCCTTTGGCACATGGGCAAAGACTTCACCTATTTGGAACCGAATCACCTCCTCATCAGTGAGAATCAATTCGTTGCTAGCATCCTCCAAATTATCATTTGTTTCCTGGGGGAAAGAGATCATTTAGTTCAAAGAGGCAAATAATTAAACGAACAGGAAATATCTCTTCAGTTTCATATAAATATACATTTTCACTGTCATATTGCATTCGACAAATAAAAGATTTCATGCTTTAATGAGCTTTAAAGTAGACAAGAGATAAGTTGACAAAAAAAAAGACTGGAAAATTCAAGGGTAACCAAGTGACTGATCTACTTTGCATTTATAGTAAAGTGATTTCTCTCTACTCTTTATCTTGTAAACATATTGTTCCAGTTTCCTGTTGACACCTCGTTTTTATGCTACAGTGGGAAATCCCTTGATGCATGATATCCAACTACTAAACTAGTAAACATTTGTGGTTTCAACTGAAAGGACTTTATTGCCATATTACTTTGGAATGGTTTGTTTGGTATGATTATATCTTGGAGACCCTAATTAAGGGGATGTTTGGAAACAATTTTCATCTCATATCTCTCATTTTCTTTCCAAACATCATTCAAACACAAACACTTCAAAACTACTCATTACAACCTTTTCAAATTAATCATTACAATTTTTCTAAATTTTCAAACGAAAAACAAAAAACAATTCAATTTTTTCAAATCTCAAAACAAAAATAATACTAAAAAAATTAAATTATAACAATATTTTTTATTCAACTTTTTATCTCTCCTTTCTCAAAACTCAATAAATACTTAACTCAAACTATCTCACTACTATTCATAAACCATCTTACTACTATTCACAAAATTCTTATCTCATCTCATTCTCCAAGCATCCCCTAAGAGTATGCATTTTGTTGCCGATTGGTCAGGTATGTGAAATGCTTTAAGAGATTTTATAACCTCTGTAGACAGCCATGGAGGGAAAATACTTCACATTGTTTATTCATTGGTGTACAACAATATATATATGTATATATATACACACACACTACATACAATTGACGATTACCCTCATAAGTTACACTTATTACATCCATGTCCTCTAACACTCCCCCTCAAGCTAGCTAGGGCACATATATCATATAAACCTAGCTTGAAACAAATAAACTTTAATCAACTCCAACACAACGACTTAGTAAACATATATGTGAGTTGACCAAGAGACTTTACAAAAGATGTAGAAATGTCACCACTTAGTATCTTATCTCGAATGAAGTGACAATAAATCTCTATGTAATTAGTCATCTCATGGAACACATGATTAGAGGCAATATGCACTGCAGCTTGATTATCACAAAATAACTTAAGAGGGACAAGAGCTGGAAACCCAATCTCTTGAAGGAAGTATTGCAACCATGTCAGCTCACTAGTAGTGTGAGCCATTGCCCTGTATTCAGCTTCTGTACTAGACCGAGCTATTATTGCTTATTTCTTACTCTTCCATGTAACCAAATTACCTCCCACAAAGGTACAATTTCCAAGTAGTAGATCTACTATTTGAATGAGATCTTGCCCAATCAGCATTTGAAAAGGCTTCAGCCCTAAGGTGTTCATTTGGTTGATACAACAATCCAAGGCCAGGAGCTCGCTTAAGATAACAAAGAATATGAATTACAGCATCTCAATGTGAGATCCTAGGCATTTGTAAAAATTGACTTAGTAAGCTCACTGCATAAGAGATGTCCAATCTAGTGATAGTGAGATAATTCAATTTCCCAAAAGTCTTTGATACTTACCTAGATCTCCAAATAACTCTCATTCCCCTTTCAAAAATTTACGATTTGGGTTCACAGGGATGTCAATAGGTCATGATCTAATATGCTAGTTTCTTCCAGAAGGTCAAGTATATATTTCCTTTGAGATAGGTTAATACCCTTTTTAGATCTACTGACTTCAATTCCAAAGAAATATCTAAGCTTGCCCAAGTCTTTTGTCTGAAACTGATAATGTAAAAACTGTTTCAGCCTAGCAAATCCAGCAGAGTCAATCCCAGTAATTATAATATCATCCACATATACAACTAACAAAATGTGACCTGCATCACTATGTAGGTGAAATACTAAATGGTCTGTTTGTCGTCTATGAATGCCAAATGCCAAAGCAGCATTGGCAAACTTCCCAAACCATGCTCGAGGAGATTGTTTCAAACCATATAATATCTTTTTTCAAAGTTGCACACAATTCCTCGATACTCCCCCTGAGCAACAAACCTAAGTGGTTGCTCCATATAAACTTCTTCATGCAAGTCGTCATGCAGAATTGCATTTGTAACATCCAACTGAAATAAGAATCAGTCTAAATTAGCAGCAAGAAAGATCAACACTCTGAACAAAGGAGATTTTGGCAACTAGGGAGAAAGTCTCCTTGTAATCAATGCCATACGTTTGAGTGTAACCCTTAGCAAGCAAGTGGGTTTTCAGACATACCACCGAACCATCAGGATGAAATTTGATTGTATATACCCATTTACAGCCAACAGGTTGTTTACCAGGTGATAGTGGAACAAGATCCCATGTCCCATTATGGTGGAGAGCATCCATTTCATTTTTCATAACTGCCCTTCATCCCGAATTTGATAAAGCATCCTAAACTGTTTTAGAAACATAAAGTTTTTAAAATTGAGAAGTAAAACATGAGAATGAAGGAGATAAAACATGACATGAGACAAATTGGCTAATCGGATGTTGAGTAACATGAGAACGAGTACTTTTGCGGAGAGCAATAGGTGGAGAGTCTGAAGTACTAGGTAACTCAAGATCTAAAGATGGAGACACGGCCGCAAGCGCCAAGAGTAAACCTGTAACGGAATTGGAAAGGCATTGAGGAGGGTTGGGTAAGGTTGGATGAGTGTGAAGGAGAAAGTGTAAGAGTAGGTAATGGTAGAAGATCACACTCAACACTCAAAGGTGTGTCCGAGAAATAGGGTATGGACTCAAAGAAGGTAACATCAGCACTTGTGAAGTAGCGTCTAAGGACACGACTATAACAACGATATCCTTTTTGAGTTTGGGAATAACCAACAAAAAAACACTTGGTAGAACGTGGATCAAGCTTATAAAAACCTGGGCCAAGGTTATGAACATAGCAAATGCACCCAAAGATTTTTTAAGGGAAAATGGTGAAGATGAAGGAAACAAAATGGAGAAGAGAGAGGAACCATCGAGAATTGATGAAGGCATACAGTTAATGAAGTAACAAGTAATAAGAACACCATCACTCCAAAATCGTTTAGAAACATGCATGTGTAATAAAAGTACTCGGGTTACATCCAATATATGACGATTTTTGCGTTCAGCCACCCCATTCTGTTGGAGTGTATAAGAACATGAAATTTGATGAACAATTCTTTTATTACTTAAGTAGCAAAGACAATAGATTGATATTCTCTAGCATTATCAGAATACAAAACTTGAAGCTTTTTGTTAAATTGGGTTTTAATTTCTTTAAAAAACACTTTGAATATGGAAATAAGTTCAGATCTTGGCTTCATAAAAAACACTCATGTCACACGAGAGTAGTCATCAATAAATGTGACAAAATACTGAAACTTATTTGATTCAATGTTGATTGGTCCCCATATATCAGAGTGAACCAATTTAAAAGAACTTGACGCTCATTTATCAACTCAAGGTACGAAAGACACGATGATGTTTACTAAGTTGACATGCTTCACAAGAAAAGGGAAACACATTACCTAGATTTCTAACTTGATGCTTCAAAAGGGAAAGAGAGGGGTGACCAAGGTGACAGTGCCATTCATAAGCAGATGATGAGGAGGATGTAAGGGCTCGAGTGAGTGACTGTTTAACATCAAGATAATACAGACCACCAGCTTCATGCCCCGTACCAATCTTGTGTACGACCCAAAAGCTTATCATACTCATCCTTTGATATACTAATCATATATTGGCAAATGGCCTGATTAGCAAATCCAGATGTCTACCATGTAGATCCCAACAATAGTCCACCGTGTGGTTAGTGCAACCACAATGGGTGCACTTACGAGATTCTCAACCTCAAGTGCGATTACCTTTGGCATCACGTCCCCCCACATGGACCTCTACCACCCTGGCCTCCACGTGCACTAGGAGCAATATAGGAGGCAACCAACCACATCATGTAACTGTGAGTCAAATTTAGTTGTCATGGATGTAGAAAAAGTATCACAATTGAACTTGGAGATAGAAACTCTACACAGGATATGAGAAAAATCACAATTCAACTTGAAAATCCAAGAAACACAATTTGGAAATATAGAAACTCATTCAAAGTATTCGAAAAAAAACCCAAATAACAAAATCTCGACCCTATATTGGTCAGAATTACACTGTATCGGCATGTATCCACTTTGAATTGCATTGTTTCGACCTGTATCGGCTCTGAACTAGCCGGTATCGGCTCGAAACCTCCCTGTATCGGGTATGTATCGGCTCGGAACCAGCCGATATCGGTCTGTATCGGGTCTGAACTGGGTATTGACCGAAACCGACTTCAACCTAAACTTAAAACCGGATTAGGTTATCCTAAACGAGAATAAGTGGTCTGGGAATTACCTTATCCTCATTACCAAATAGGCATTATTCCAGATAGGAACAATCTTTTACTCCAGGTTGGGGTTATTTGCACTTGAGGATGGGATGGCTTATCCCTGCAACCAAACACTCCGTCCCTTCGACGTTGCTGGCGACAGGCAGCACTTCCGACGGCCACTGACAACGGGGAACACATCGGGATGCACAAACAACGACGTCGAACTCACCCCTGGTGTCCAATACCAGAGATGACACCAGAAAATTGATGGAAACACCTTGAACTTCCTATCGACTGTTGACGACAAAAAGAGAAGCCGTCGGGATGCTTAGCAAACGAAAATGACCTTGGATCCAATAGCAAAAGCCACTGTTGAGCTTAGACCCAACGACAAAATTGAGATCGTAACACCAAAAATTACTCCGATTGAACATACTCTGATCGAACACCACAAACTACTTCGGCGAGCTCAAATGACGATGGCTCTGTTACCATGTAGACAGTCATGGAGGGAAAATACCTCACATTATTTATTCATTGATGTACTACAATATATATATACTACATACAATTGACAATTATACCCTCACAAGTTACACTTATTACAACCATGTCCTCTAACATATAGAGGGCTCTTTTACTATGTTTTGAGCTTTTTTTTCCCTATTTTGTTTTGGTAGTTTATATCTTAGTTCAAGAGTTTTTCAAGTTACTTTCCTGTTTACCAAGGAATCCTGGTCCATGCATGAAGAAGCTTGGAAGTAGCCTATATAATACAAGGCAATAATGAAATCTAATATATGGAGAATGACTTCAATAAAATCCCATCAGTTTTTCTCAAAGACTTAAGGGTTTGATTGTGTACTCCTTCCTATGAGTGACTTTGCTTAGGAAACTTGAAAGTGATTGTCTAGGCTGTGTTGCCCTTTCAATTTTGTTTCAACAGCCTACTGCCAGAAAATTCATGGTTTCTAATTCAGTAACATTGGAGGCATCAAATCAAAATTTGTTCATACTAATTAACTAAAAACACTTTTACATAGAATTGCAACCAAGATTCCATCAAGAAATGTAACTATAGTGCTGAATTCCAAAGCCTCATGCATTGGAGTTGGTATCAGAGTCCCCTAGCTTCTGTCCTGCATCACTAGGATTAGAAACTTTTAGCAATATTAATAGATTCCTTTGTGCTAGTTAATGAACCATCACTGAATTACAGAAATGCAAAAGTAATCTTGCATAGAGAGAGAGAGAGTACGTTTCTATTATGTGCTTTTCTTGTACAATAACCTTTTTTTTCATAGTCCTGCATCACTTGGATTACAATAATATAATAGGAGGAATTGCACCATTGCAGACATTTGAAACAACTAAACAATTTGGAATCAAGTCGATCTTGTTCAAAGACCTAAAACTTACACAACCCACTAGCACATTCAGTGACTTCCAAATTGGCCTTATTTATTTAGTTATTTATTTGATCATAAGAATAGGCAAAAGCCCAAGTATACGGGACATACACAAGAGCATCACCTATGCATGCTAGTTTAGTGACGCAAGAAATTCATGCCATTAAAATCAGCTACAATCGACCAATGGAGGTGAAGTATTAAGAAAACAATTCTAAGCTCATCCATTGACCACTCTCAATCTTAGAAGCTTCTTTCGTTCCTCTTCCTCCAAATACACTACCATAAACATATTGGGACCATCTTCCATATTGTTGCAATCTGAGAGTTTCCCTCCAAATTGGTCTTATTAATAGAAATATATTATTTAAAGTTAATAAATTAGTTCAAGATATTGAAATTATCACTCATTATTCTGGCTCATCTTCTAATATGTATCCAGATATGAAAATACTTCACAAGATGCTCATGAATCAAGTCGAATTCTCTCTAGCATCTTTTTTTTTTTTTTATTTCCCTTGATAAGTAGTTGTAGATTTTATTATAAAGAACTCAAAAGGGATAGCCTGAATACACAGAAAGTATAGAAAATGAAATTTTGAACCTGAGTATTCAAAAAGCATGCCTAGAATTCTCTTATGCATCTTATAGGGTATTCTTAGAAATTGTAAGTTTTCTAGATTGTGGGGATATTCAGGATTGCAAATGATAACTTGAGTTTGAAATTGTGTGGCTAAAATCAGAAGGCTTTTTGGAAGAAATCAAGTAGTGGTGGGACTCAAAACATTTTCAAGGCTCTCCAAGTTATATTTTCGTGAGAAAAAAAATGTTAAAAGATGATATGGAAGTTTGGAATGAGGTATTTGGGGATATTGGAAAATAGCAGAGACTTCTTTTTAAGAGTTGAAAGGCCTCAATGTGATTGAGGAAGATAGCCATTGTATGGTGAAGAGAGATTAAATGAGACACTTATAAGTGACCTGCAAAAGGAAAACCCTTATCAAGGAGATATGTTGGAGACAAAAGTCCAGGGGTTGGTTGCTTTAAGAGGGGGATAAATGTACTAAGTCCTTCATCGGCTGGCCCATTCAAATAGAAGAAATAATACCATTGATTCCATATTTATACACTGAACAAGTTAGTTGGGATCTATGTTGGAAACATTACCCACCAAACAATTCCCTTGAGGGAGGCCCTTCTGTTAAAAAGACCCTTTGGAGTGAGCAAGGTGTGGGAGGTAGTGAGAACCCTAAGTGGAGATAAGACATTAGGCTCAGATGGCTATTAGACAGGATTTTTCAAAACCTATTGGGATGTACTAAAAGAAAAGGTAATGAAGGTGTACCATGAGTTTCACTTGAAAGGCATCTTTTGATGAACCTTAATGCTACTTTCATTGATCTTATTCCAAAGAAGCAAGAAGCGGTTGATATTAAGGATTTTTGGCCTATTAGCTTAGTGGGTAGTGTTTCTAAAACCGGGCTAAGGTAATAACGTTAGGATTGCGCCTCCCTCTCTCCCTCTATGATGGTTATTTCCAGTGCTATTGACTAAAAATAATTACGTCTCCTTTTTCTTCAGTTGACTAGTCATTTGATCATTTTCTCCTTTACTTTTGCTCCTCCATTAGTCCTTTTCATTCATTTTTTCTTTTCTATTATCACAGTGGGAAGAATGGGTGTTGTGAGGAAGTTATTTGTAGACACGAAGGTATCTAAATTCATATCGGAAGGTGCTGGCATCGTTTGTTTTGTAGAAAGAAGCAGAAAGGTGGTGAAGGAGGTCAACATGTGTAGAGTCACAGCAGGTTGGCTCGCACACATGGTGGAGGCTTGTGCGGCATTCTTGGGTAGTGGCAAGTTTCATGAAACCTTTAGAGACGAGAACCATGCATTGTTGGCCCAAAGGTGCTCCAATGAGTACGATCGTTACTTGGTGTTGAGGTGATGGAGCAAGAAGAGGGTTCAAAGCTATACCAGAAGCTGTGAAAGGGAAGGGGTGGTTGAGCTTTGCAGAAGTTCTCAAAGGTCTGCTGAGAAACTCTGTTTTAGGTGTCCAAAATAGAGGATCCACTATTGTTGGTGCCCTCAGCAGAGGGACGATCAGGACACATAATGTCATGAGTTAAAATGACAGAGGAAGGAATTAACCTAGCCCAAGAAATTGGTGGGTCAAGAATGGTGTCGGGCAATCTTCTCCAAAAGCAAGTTCTTCTTGGGGGCCAATGATTGGGGATTTTACTATGCAGGTCTCCCAAAAAAGTGTGCCAACTGATAAGGAGGCTCCAGAACATGGTGTTGTCGCAAAGACCCACCCCGACAAGGAGATTGTAGGGCAAACGTCAAGAGGTAGTGTGGCGGGCTTAGTAGGTCCTCATACAAACTTGTTGGCAATGGCGCAGTCTTCATCCCAGGTCACACAGAAAGAAGCACCGGCAATTAAGTCTATTAGAAGATGCGACACTGCTGGGATCCATATCGATAAGGAAGTTTGTAGGGGTGGTGATAGTGGACAGTGTATTGGGTTTAATGGGGCCTCATCCAAACTCCCCCGTATTTTTGCAAGCTTTAGTGGTAATGTGTGAAAGGTGTCCTCGTCTCCCTCAAACACTGGTAATGTGTGAAAGGTCAAATAACTTGGAGCTAGTAGATGGGCAAGTAGATTGGGTTGGCTAGACATTGCAGTTTGAGGATGGACTGGATGGGACAAGGGAATTTCCATTGGTGCCTTAGGAAGGAGAACTATTTGGGGCAAGTGATCGGGGTGACTAAGGACGTTGTTTCTCCAACTACTCTGCCTCTAAACCATAACACAACAATTGGATGCTACAAAAGGTGAGGGAGATACAACAATGTGTGGGGACCTCATGTGAAGGATTTGAGGACTAGCTCACTATAGAGGAGGGTCATCTCCAAACACCAAGTCAGGACCAAGGAACAAGGAACAAGGAATTAAAGTGGTTTCATTGGTCTATTTATTATGATGCAAAGGAAAGGCATTCAAGTCGAGGTAGGAATAAAGTGATGGTGGCATCAATAGCTTATGAAGCCTAAGATTAATAACTTAGAATGTCAGGGGGCTAAATGAAGCTAATAAGTGCCTTTGGATAAAATGGAATTGTATGCTTGCAGGAAACAAAAAATGGAATTTACATGTAGAAGCATTGTCTGGAGTGTGTAGGATTGACAATATGTTGGTTGGTCTTATCCATTTTAGTGGGCCTCAAGTGTAGTAGTAGTCACGTGGAATAGAAGTGTGTTGGAGAAAGTTGAGGAATACTTGGGGATTATACAGTGGCTTGCTCTTTTAAGAATGTAGATGATGGCTTTACCTGGGCAGTAGCTCAACAGAAAGAATCCCACCCAACCTAAACAATTAAAGCCATTAGACCATGACTTCAAAGGATACACATATGCACAAGAAAAAGGCTGTTAGCTTGTCCTTAACTTCCTTGGTTTTAGCCTTTCCCAAATGTCCTCTTTAATATCTTCTTTTCACCATATTTTCACATTGTGTCCTGTTTCTATTAGGGCTCAATTCAAGCATTACTAAAAATACACTTCTACACATACCATGTTTTGCTATTTATATTCAATTGATCCAAACAAACCCATTAAACAAAACCTAGAACTCATCTAATAGTCAAATCGAGCTTAGCAACAACTTTGACAAAACTTACATTCAAATACAATCAATCCAAACAAACAATAATAAACTATTTAAATTAAAGAAAAAATCGGAGCCATGTTAATTCTAACTTCCAAAACCCATCTATGATTAAATAAAAATCTAAATAACTCCCTAATCAGAAAGTAACAAAAATATTTACCAAGAAATGGAAGTTAACAACAGATGAAGTGAGAACCAAACTATATCCCTCGAGATTATGCCAAAATCAAAATGGGGTATAAGAATTTCTCAAAACCCATTTCAAATTATGAAAAAGATAGTAACTCACGACTCCATATAGCACCTGACAGTATTTATTCAGGAAAAAGAAAGGAGGAAAAAGCATAAAACAAATAAATGCAAATCAAGATGAATCCGAACTTCAATAAGAACCTCAAACAATACAACATTATCAGAAACCTTGTACACTAAAATAAATAAATAAACAAATAAAAAATCAATTTTAACTTTTCCAATATACTTGTATACAGTATACCTTGGCGATTTTGATCTCATCCTCGAGCTCGTGAAAGCGGTTATTTAATCTTCCAAACTTATTAATATTCTGCTGGTCTCCCCAAGTCACCTCCGTTTCGGAACCTCCACCCTTCGTGTCAGATTTCAAGCACGCAGAATGGATAAAAATAAAAATAATAATAAAATAAATTCAAGTATAGAAGTAATGATCATACGAATGGAATTTTTGAGGATTTTGTTAGGGTTTCATACGGATTTTGATTACCTGCTGCATGTTTGTTTGATGGCAGAAGATTGGAGAAGCTCGGTGCAACTGCGATCTGCGGAGGACTCACTGGGCGTGTGGAGTGTATTACCCCTGCGGTACGGATTACACCTACAATTTTTTTACCATTATTTTATTATTACTATTGATCTTAGTCGCTTGATTGGAATTAATTAAAATAGTAGTGAAATTAATTTATTAAAATAATTTAATAACAGTATTAAAATGTTTTGAGTTAAAATATTTTATTAGATTTTGATAAATAAGAGAAAAAAAAATTTAAATAAAAATATTATAAAGTTAAAATATTATTAAAATCTAATTTTTTATATTATTGTTTTTTTAAAATTAAAAAAATTATATATTTTTTGTATTTTGTTTGAAAGTTTTAGAAAAGTTGTAATGATTAGATAATAATTAGATAAAAAAATTAAAAATTTTAAATTGAAAAGTGCTTCTATTTGAATGATATTTGAGAATAAAATTATAAGAACTTTTAAGATGAAATCATCTTACTTCCCAAAAAAGCCCAAAATCAAGTAAAAGAATCACGTCACTTTATTAGAAAATAATTTTAATTTTATATGATTACTTTTCATTTTAAATGGGATTGTAAAATAATTATAGATTAATGGTAAGTTTTTCTTAGGAAAATGCTGGGGATCCCGATTCTTGATCCCGTTTGACGTGGTCCCTCCACGTTGTCTTGCTTTTAATTGTTTTTCCCACGTTGCTAAAACACATCCCCTTGAGCTTGGTCTCCTTCTACCCAGCCCCATCGCCCATCGAGTTCACCCCTCATTCCCACGAGTTCATTTCCCCTCCCCTCCTCTCCCCTCCATCTACGACCTCATCTCCTACCAGCACAAGGTAAATTTTTTTTTTTCTCCTCCCGCTTGGCATTCTCCTTCTTCCCAGCCCCATCGACTTCATCGTCCCCAACCCCAACGATGATACAAATCATTAAAGCAAAAACACAAAAAAAAAAAAAAGGAAGGAAGAAGAAAATTGCTGCTCAGGTCTAAAGATTAATGCTAATAAAATTGATATAACCAGAGAGAAATCATACACAAAAGCCCTTTACACCATGATTAGAACGACCCATTTTACAGACCAGGAACCCAGATAAAGGGTGTAAAGATCGGCCGGTGGGTGCAGGGAAAATTGAGGTAAAAAAAAAATTTAATTTACCTTGGAGATTCCATCGGAGATGGAGGAGAGGGGAGACAAACTCGTGAGGCTGGAGACGGTGAACTGGATGGGGCTGGGGGGTGACGTCGATGGGTGATGGGGCTGGGGAGAAGGAGACGAAGCTTGGGGCGAGGGGGGGTGTGTTTAAAAAAAAATTAAATCACGTGTCAAACGGGAAGAGAAGGAGACCAAGTCGATGGGCTGGGAAGCAACGTGGGATTAAAAAAATTAAAGGCTGTGCAACGTGTAGGGGCCACGTCAAACGAGAAGAGAAAACAGGATGAATAAGCAGGGTCTATAGCATTATCCTTTTTCTTATCATGACTGGTTCGTTTCTTTGTTTGTTTTTCTTTCTTCAATTGGTACCAAGTATTTCTGACAAAGTAACTAATTGTAGGAATGCAGGAATCCTCAAACAAAGAGTTGTTTCTTCTATTTACTTATTTATAAAAAGGGTGCAACTCTCAAAAACTTGTCTAAAACACAAGTTTAACACATTCCAGTCATAAGTAATAACCACAACGTTTTACCAATTTTCTAAGAGAAATGATAAATACAGCGTTAGTGCATGTATGTGAAAAAAGTTTCCTTTTTTGAAAAATGCTATGCTAGGGTTGCTATTTTTCCTTTGCTTGCTAGGGTTTTACATGGTTTGCATGGCGGTTGTTGATGCCTTTCGCCTCCGGCAGGTTAGCCTCGGTTGTTCGCAGATCTCATATATGTTGTGCCGCAGCCGTTGCCAGAGATAGAGGTGGCTTTCCGTCCACCCAAAGTCAAAGATGGGGAATTATGCTTCATGTTTTCGGCAGAGGAGTTACAGAGAACTGCTTAACCTTTTCATTTCTCCATGGTGCTCAAGTTCCTGTAGCAGAGGCCATCCTTAGATGCCATGAGAGCCTTCATCCGTAGCCGATGGGGTCTATCCAATATGCCAGTGGTTTCTTCTATGCAACGTTTGAGAAACGTCTTCAGTCGAATGTCCTCTGAATCTGATTTCAACAAGGCCTTATCCAGGGAGTCTTGTGACGTGAATGAGGTTTTGTATAGATCATTTGCTTGGACACCAGATTTTGATGAAGATTTTGAGCATCCTCGTGTATCGGTTTGGGTATTTCTTCCTGGGCTCCCATCCAATTTCTATCACTCGTCTATGCTTAAGTTTCTTACGATGCTGATAGGGAAGTATATTCAGCGGGATAATTCCACTACTTGTGCAACCAGAACAAACAATGTACAGGTATGTCTTGAGATTGATTCATCTAAAGATCCTCTTTCATATTTTTGGATAGGCAGACCTAGGATGCAAGGAAGTAGGAGGCATGAGATTATCTTTGAAACGTTGCCTCCATATTGTTCCTTTTGCAAATGTTAGGGACATAATGCTAGAACATGTCGTAATGGTAGTGATCAAAAAAAGAAACTGAAGGGGGGCCAAGTTTGGGTTAAGAAAGGAGAAAAATCTGGGGTTGAGGGATCACAGTTGTTGGAAACTGCACTGCCAGAAGTCGAGGGCACTATGTTGGCCACTACTGATATTGTAGGGCAAGAGGTTTTTGAGAATTTACCAGATTTTTTTTTTTATGCTGATAGAGTCATCCATGAACAAAAAAATTATGAAAATGGTTCGGGTATGCTGGTTGGGCATGTCTCTGGAGCTCAACAAGAAGAGTTGCTGGGGTCTATGGCATTTCAAGTGTTGCAGGGTGTAGGAGGAGTTAATTTCTCTTCAGGGTATGCAGGTAGTAGATCTGATAATACATTGGGCCAGCGTGAGTTGCATGGGGTTGAACCGTTTGTGCAAGGTGATCAACGTGCGATACAGTTTGTGGGCCAGCATGAAGTTCAGGTTGTTGCCATCGGGAAGAAAATTCCGCGGGCCAGAGTAAGCAGCAATTTGTGGGCCAAAGGGAGGAGCAGCTTGTGGGCCAGAGTGAGTTCCATGCCATGGTATATGTGGATCAGCGGGAGGAGTTGATTGGGCATGAGGCCCAATGTGATGCAATTGGGTTCAGTTTGATTACACCAGAGGATCAGACCAGGGTTGCTGAGAATGTTAATAAAATGGAAATGCCAGATAATTCCCAATCTGAACTTAAATTCGAGAGAGATAGATTAAAGGAAGCCATGTGAAATGATTATTGTACTGACTTGGAGGACCCAAGCAATACAGTTGGTAAGTTTTAGAAAAAGAGCTATACTAGGGCGGTGACCTTCCAAACTTAATCTATGACTAGTCCCATTATTTTTTGGAATATTAGGGGAGTTGGTACTTCTTAGTTGCGGTTGAGAAAAATCATAAAAACTTATATGCCTAATATTTTAGTTTTGGTTGAGCTTTTTTGGCTAGAGGAAAAAGTTCCTAATTTTTTGGGTTGGTTTAGTTTTGAGTTCTTTATCACTAACGAAGTGCAAGGTGGAAAGATTTGGCTGTTGTGAAATTCGGCTGTCAGTTCAATGGTTGGCAGGTTTTAATCAACAGGTGACTATGAGAGTTGAAGAGAATGGGTAAGTCTTACTTTTTACCATTGTTATGCTAAGTGTAATCAAATTGAGAGGAAAGCTCTTTGAGAGGATATGGAGGCTACTGGTAGTGGCAGCCTTCCATGGGTTATTTGCGGAGATTTCAATATTATTAAAGATGATTTGGAATAGAGAGGTGGTCATCCCGGCCTTTTTTTAGGTATGGAAGATTTCAACCTGAAAACTGTGGTTTGATGGATATGTGCTTCAAAGGACCGAAGATGACTTGGTGCAATGGTCAAGGCAGATTGGCTCGCAGCTGGGCAATGTTAGATAGATGTTTTATTAATTCTAATTTTATTAATTATTTTTCTAATGTCTTTTTCCAGGTGTTGGCTTGTACTACCTTTGATCATTCCCTGTTGATGATCCAAATGGGTGAGGATCCTTTTAGGTATGGGCCTAGTCCATTTCGATTCCAATTTATATGGACTGATCATTTAGATTTTCTTCATCTTGTGGAAGGGGTGTGGAAGCAAGAGGGGCTTGGTATTGGGCTTTGTAATTTATCTTTTAAATTGAAAAGGGTTAAGGTGGCACTTAAGGAGTGGAATCAACGTGTTTTTGGTAGGACTAATATCATTATTAAAGAGTTAGAGCAACGTATTGATAATTTAGAAAATCGTCTTTAAGTCTGTTTTAATGAAGAGGATGCTAATGACTTTTTGGCATCTAAGTTGGAGTTATTAACCTAGATGGGTAGAGAGTACACTCGTCTTTCTCATATGGCCAAGAAAAGTTGGTTTAAAGATGGGGATCAAAATTCTAAATTTTATCATACTTATTTGAACGCCAAGTATCATAAGCGGGTTAAGGACATGTGCTTGGCTGATGGTACTATTTTAAATACTCCTTTTGACATTCATAAGGCTATAATTAAATATTTTCAAAATTTCTTGAGTCATAGTAGTTTTTGTGAAGTGCCTAATTTAAGTGATTTGATTCATCCGGTTATCTCCGATGAGGAGAATTGGGCTATTTGTAGAGCTCCTTCTTTGGAGGAAGTTAAGGACACTCTTTTTAGTATTCCTATTGATAGCAGTCCTGGAACAGATGATTTTGGTTCTGATTTCTTTAGAGTTTGTTGGGATATTGTTAAAGAGGACATTTTGGAAGCCATTGTTGATTTTTTTAACAATCACTCGCTTCCTAGATTTTACACTTCTTCTTCTATTGTCTTAATCCCTAAAATGGATAAGCCTTCTGGTTTTGATAAATTTAGGCTTATTAGCCTCTGTTCGGTGATTTATAAGATTTGTGCTAAGATTATTGTGGGTCGTATGATGAAATTGCTCTCTAAGATGATTTCTCAAGAGTAAGGGGTGTTTATTCCGGGTCATAGTATATTGAGAATATTAGTTTAACCTAGGAGGTGGTCCACTCTATTAATAAAAGTTCTAATGGGGGAAATGTTTTGGTGATGCTTGATATGTCTAGCTTATGATAGAGTGGATTGGAATTTTTTATTACATGTCTTGGCTAATTTTGGTTTTTCTTCTCATGTTTGTGATCTTATTAAGTCTTGTATTTCCCCACCCTGGTATTCAATTATGATGAATGGTACTTCTTTGGGGTTCTTTAGAGGTGAGTGTGGTTTGAGACAAGGTGATCTTCTTTCTCCTTATTTGTTCATCATTATGCAAGAGGTGCTCTATCGCCTTCTCAAACAATATTTTGAGAATGACAAAATTAGTCAGTTTACTCAAGCTAGAGGTACCCCTCTTATTTTCCATCTTATGTATGCTGATAATATTGTTATTTTTGCTAGTGGTGGTAAGAGGTCTTTGAGAAGTTTGATTAAAGTTTTGAAGTTTTATGAATATTGGACAGGTCAAGTTCTTAATAAGGATAAAAATGCCATTTATTTTTCCAATAAAATTCTTGTCTCCAGGAAACTTCTCTTCTTCGTATTACAGGTTTTTCTAAAGGGACTTTCCTTTTAAATATTTGGGTGTGCCTTTCGTGGTAGGTAGACTTAAAGCTAGTCATTTTGGTGAATTTCTTGGGAAAGTTAATAAGAAAATTGCAAGCTGGAAGATGAAAATGCTCTCAGCAAGTGAGTGTACTATTCTTTTTCGTCATGTCTTATCTAGTATGACCATTCATCTTCTTGTTGTGTTACATGTTCCTAATGTTGTGCTCATGTCGTTGAATAAGCTCCTAAGCTCTTTCTTTTGGGGTGAATCTGATGGTAAAGGTAAGAGGAAGTGGATCTCTTGGAAGCATGCTTATAGGCCTACTGAAGAAGGTAGTTTGGGTATTCAGGATTTGGGGGACATTCAAAGAGCTTTACATATGAAATTTGTTTGGCATCTCATGCAAGGTCATTCTTTATAGACGGATTTTTTTAAATGTAAGTATGTTAAGGGTAATCACTTATCCCTTTTGGTGCCTAATAAGGGGACCCGGTTTTGGAAGTCTATTGTCCGTAGTATCCTGAATGTTTTAAATGGTTCTAAATGGATTGTGAAAGATGGTAATATTTCTTTCTGGTATGATAATTGGGAGGAGGGAGACCCTCTTAATGGCATCATTTTCCAGTGCTTGAGAAACCTTTGTTGGAAATAAAAGAATGTCGTATTGAAAATGGGTGGGATATTCCGTTATTGGAAAGGCTTGTGGGTTATCAGAAAGATTCTGATCTATATCAGTTCTTGGCTAGGAGGAAGAAGGGGCAAGATGTACTAATTTGGTTGAAAGATAATGGTGGGAATTTTAATACTAAAAGTGCTTGAGATTGTATTAGGATTAGGGCATCTTCTTTACCTTGGGCTCAGTGGATTTGACATATTAACCTTCCTAAGAAAATTTTAATTATGATGTGGAAGGCTATTAATTGTTTGAGCATTGATAAGAGGCTTAAAAGGATTGACATCCCTTTGGTCTCTAAATGTAATTGTTGTACTATGGAAGATACTGAAGATTTGAATCATGTGATTTGTTTTAGAGATTTTGCTAGACGTATTTGGCGGTAATTGGCCGCAATTAAGCTAGGAGTCCATATGGGTGTTTTTCAAACATAGCAAGAACAAACAAATTTTTGGTTTCGTCGGGCGGGTAAGTCTTCCCAGGTGCAAATAATTTTTTGCCTCCTCTCTTCAATTGTCTCTTGGAAGTTTTGGGATAGGCGTTGTAAGGCCTGGTACGATGATAAGGTGGACATGGTTGAGTCAGTTTGGCATGTTATTAAATTATGGTTTCGCCGTATTATAGACCTGATCATGAAAGCTTCTACCATTTCTACCAAGGATGTTGCTATTTAACCTAGACTGGAAATTCCAATCTTAGTACCTAGACCTAAGAAGGTTCGAGTGGTGAGGTGGATTCAGCCTCCTCAAGATTGGGTGAAACTTAATATTGATGGTAGTAGTTTTGGTAATCTGGGGCGTCAGGAGCTGTGGGTGTTATTCGTGATGACTGTGGCAGGTTACTTGAGGCTTATTCTATGGTTTTGGGCATGGGTTCTAATAATTTTGCTGAAATGAGAAGTTTGTTGGAAGGTATTTGTAGGTGCTATCAATTGGGCTTTTCTCAGGTTGAGATTGAGACTGATTCTCAACTCTTGGTCAATTTGCTCATCAAGGGTGAATGTAATATCTGGTATTTAAAGGATTTTTTGGACAAATTACATGTTTATTTGAATTGCATGGAGTATAGAGTGAGACATGTTTTTGGGGAATGTAATGCCGTGATTGATTTTGTTGCCAAGTAAGGAGCAGGAGGCTTAAATTCGGACTGGTCTAGTGAACATTTGCTGTCTAGTAGTCTTAGAGGTCTTCTTCGCATGGACATAATTGGTCTCTCATATATGCGGATCTCATAATGCTATTCGTTGTTCTTTTTTTTATTATTATTTATTTACTTATCTTATTCTTAGTTGCATGGGTCTTTGCTTGCAGGTTTTAATTGTTTTGTCTAGGGTTGGTTCTCCAAAGTCTAGTTTTGGTTTATCTTGTACTTAATTGATAATTTGATAATTTGTTCCGTAACCGGATGTCTTAGTAATTTTGTTGCCTGAGTTTTTATTTTTTGCTTATAATGTATCCCCCAGTTGACTTGCTGTAACCATAGTTTTCTTCCGCCACAAATGAGAGTTATCAATAAAATTAAAGTATCGTCCTCTTGTTAAAAAAAATAAAGCGTTAGAGCATGTAAGCTTTAAACAAGTCCTTTAAAAAAAGTGGAATCTCTTGTATAAAAGAAAATTAGATTTTTTTTTCTTGATAGATCTCATTTTTTATCAAAAGGCTACATAACCTTGGACTCATTTGGGATAGTTTGGACACTGATGTATTCTTGGATATTCCTTCCCAAATAACACCTAAATACAAAACATTTTTCAATTTTATATTTAAAATTTTCAACCTTTTATCTACTCATTACCTAATAATTATCCAAACATAAAATCCAATATAAATTTTCTAAACTTCCAAACAATATATATATATATATATATATATATAACTTTTTCAAATTTCAAAACAAAGATTATATTCAAACAATTTTTTAACTTTAAAACATTTTTATTCATTTTTTTCTCTCTTTTTTCCCAAATAATTTCATTACTATTTACAAACCATTTAACTACTATTCATAAATATTCTGAAATATTCTAAAGTGTCCAAACGAGCATACATAGAGTATCTCAAAATTATGTGAATAGTAGTGAAATGGTTTTTGAATAATAGTGAAATTATTTGAGTTAAAATGTTTTATTGGATTTTGGAAAATGAGAAAAAAAATTGAATAAAAATATTATAAATTTAAAATTTGTTTGAATATAATTTTATTTAAAAATTTGAAAATGTTGTATTATTTTTTACCTTTTGTTTAGAAGTTTGAAAAAGTTGTATTGAATTTTGTGTTTGGATAATGATTGGATAAAAACGATTAAATATTTGAAATTAAAAAGTATTTTTTGTTTTAGTGATATTTGATAAGGAAATTATGAGAAGTTTTGAGAATATCTAGTGTCCAAATAAGCCCTAAGTCCGCACAAACCATTTTTCATTTTGGAAAATGATTTGTACAATCCTACAATGTATAAGTATCGTGCACTCCTTTAAAAAAAAGTGAGGCAAAGTTGAGACCTACATAAAAAAAATCTATTTTTCATGGTAGCTCCTACTTATTTTAAAAGGGAATGCGAGAGATTATACACTATAGGATTATATGTAGCATTATTCTTCAATTCTATAATAAAGCAAAATCCTGAAATAAACTCCTAAAATCTTCTAAAATTATTATTGTTAATTATTTTTAGAAATTCTAGCCACCTTCCTGGTTGCCACCTTAAGAAATAGTCAGTGAAATTTGAAAATACCGTTAGTGCGGGCTCAAGGTGGCACCACCCTAAGCGGGCGCTAGAAAATTCACCAATCTGGTATATCTAGTGCCACCTTATGCCGGATCTACCATCCAATGCTAAGAAGGTGCTGGATTTGGTATATCTGATCGGATACCAAAATTGATCTATTAGGGTGATCTGTCACCACCTTCTCTATCGGGCACCCCATATGGAGTGGCTAGACCAACATAAGGGTAAAAACCATCCACCCATTTTTGTACATTTTTTTAATTTTAGTTATTTTAAGTTTTAAACTTTTTTAATTTGGTATGGGTGTGCTTATTGTACCCTTGAGCTTTCTATGGGAAGGTGTAAAGAATCTGGTTCACACCAAGTTGTGATTGTAGATTTTTCCTTATAAAAATATGTTTATAATAAACATTTTTCACAATTAAGAAATATCGTTGAAAAAAAACTTGTAATGAAATAAAATATAAAATCTATTTTCATTAAATATCTATATAAAAAAAAGAAATCGAGAAATGCAGTTATAATTCCCCGTACTCGGAGGGTCAGGGAGTTACTTTCTGTCACCTAAAATCATCTCTCAACAACACACACACACACACACATCCAAAGACTCCATAAAGCAGAGTCTCATTTGTTCAAACCAAACATACATGTTCCTCTACAAGGACATCAAATCCTAACATAATTAATTAGTAACTCCACAAGGTCTCAACAAAAGTATCAACATCCCAAATGCCAAGTCAATGAAATTCAAATCTATAGAATAGACTCCAACAATTCATAGTACCCTTCGGTACTTAGTCCACTACGCTCAACTAGTCTCGCCCCCACTTTCTATTTTTGATTCCCAGCAGGACCATTAAAATTATTTGAAATATTAAAGGTAATTAGGTGAGTTATCGACAACTAAGTAAACAGTGAAAATAGACTAGTATGTAAAATGAGCTAGTGACAAAATGCAAAACAAAACAGATTATCAAAGTATCAGAGTAACAATTTAGAAATATTTATATACAAAAGTCATTCGGCATAGCATAACTATGCAACATCATATCAGAACGGATTCCATGTTTAACTCTCGTGGTAGAGTTATACAAACCCTGACGAACAACTGAGCAGAAACAGACTATGATATCTTCCCCTTATTATTCTCAAAGCCCCGAGTGTGCACACAGAAAAAATCATGCAAAAAACCACTTTGATTCCAAAGTGGGTCTGCAGAAACAGAGATGTTAGTACCAAACATAATAATAGATGCCACAGTTCACACCCGTGGTAAGGTCGAGATGGAAGCAGAAATAGAATGTCATGATAGAGGCTTTTAGATGCAGCATTTCATATCTTAATAGAGTATTGAACATATATAGATCAGATTCATATCATAATGTATACAAATTTCAGATTTCCTATTTGCTCTTTTTATATAGTTGAGAAATAGAGTACAAAAAATGCTCATGTCTACATGTGACACCCTCAAATTCTGCTTGAGATTTGACAGAGCTTGAAGCGTTGAGACATGCAGTACAAGGTTACATACCCATTCATGATAGTTAAAGAGACAATGCACCTAACATGCATCTAATAGTATGCAATATTTACAGCAGATAATTTTTTTTCTTTGAGCAGTACTATATACTAGAAGTAATATATCCCATAAACATGAACATACTTCATAACTTCACATGATAACAGATCTCTAAAAGTTACAATAGTTGTCCAAAAGGTCTGTAACAACATAAGTACTAGAGACAACACTCCATAAATACAGTCGGGAAATAAAATCTATTCTACTAAATTGCTAAGCTGCTCAAGCAGTTCGGCTATGATCACTAAAATCGCATTCAGAAAAGTGGATAACCATAGATATTAGTTCTTTGTCGTCTCTTTATGGAGTAGTTAGTCTTGTCTAGTCCTCTGAGTGAGGATTCTCAATATCCTGACACAATGTCTACCATTTCAGGGGGAATGGTAGTTGAGACTATCAATTAGAATGTCTACCATTTCGAGTAAGTACACTGCCAAGCTACTAACGTGACTTGAAAATGTGTGACATATGCATGCGTGACAGTAAAATGGCAAGAATGTATAGTGACATGAACATGAATAATGTGTGATATGACTTCGCAAATAACATGACATGTGCTTGACTTGAAAAGTAACGTGACTAGCATGACTTGACTGAACTGAACTTGACATAAATTAAAGATGAACTGAAAATACTTGACATGAATTGAACTAGACAATTAGAATGATTTCGCCAATTGTTTCATCAGGAATACGTGAACAATTAGAATGATTACGTTAGGAGTATCTAGTAATAGTTTTAATAAAAATATTTTGACAATTAGAATGATTACGCTATAAGTACTTTGCATAAATTATCAATGGAGTTAATCAGTTAATTATAGTGATTACGCAACAAGTATCTCATGCATAACTGATTGAGAAAATCTTTCTGATGGACTCATGTGACTCATTACATGTATCCATGGTGTGTAACTATGCAACCGATGACATGACATTCATGGCATATAATAAATAAACATGATGACGTGACATTCATGGCAAGTGATGGATAAACGAGTAACAGGTATGATGACATGACATTCATGACATGTAACAGACAGACGTGTAACAATAATGGCATTCATGTAACAAGTAAACATGTAATAAATGGCATGGCATTCGTTGCATGTTACAATGACATGTAAAAGATAGATGTATAACAATAATAACATTCATGTAATAAATAAACATATAATAATGTCATGGCATTCGTGGCATGTAACACTGACATGACATTTGTGACATGTAACAGATAAACATACAATAGTTGAATGTGTAACAGATAACTGATGACATTACATGTCAGGGTGCAAATCGGTCGGTCCGTTCCAGTGATGGACTGGTCCATCATTTTCTTGGGACTAAACACCCATAGGGACCGGACCGGACCGGTCTGACCTAATTATTTTTTATTTAGTTTTTAAAATCAATTAATAAAAAGAATTTATTTAAAATACTAAATTAAAATTAAGTGACTTATTAATATGAATTATGTAATTAACTCAATAAAAAAATATTTTATATGGACAATGATAATAAATTAAATGAAAATTACATTATTAATTTATATAATTACTATATAATTAGCTAATTGATATTATATATTAGTTAATTGATAAAATATTCACAAGTGTTAATAATATATTTAAAATTTTATATTGTTAATGTTAAAAGGTTAGATGAAAATTACATAATAAATTGTACAATTATTATATAAATAATATATAAAATTTATTTTTATTTTTTATTTTTCATTCGGTCCGGTCCTGGGTGGAGAAACCCTGGACCGGGATTAGACCAAAACTTTTCGATCCGGTCCGGTCAGGATCGAAACGACTGGTCTGGTCGGTTTCTTTGGTCCGAATCAACCGTTTATCACCCTAATTACATGGCATATCATAGCAACTACAGTAAGCATAGTGACATGAATATAAAAATGGCAGTCTTACCACCGTATATACATAAATATCCCAAGAGTAAGTTAGAAGCTAACTTACAGATTTTACGTGTAAAGTAAAAGCGCAATGTAACGTTAAGCATTGCGTGAAAAATATTCCATAACAAAATATTTTTCTTTTCTTATTCAGATTTAGTGAGTTATGTAGAAAAATGATCGATATTGCTTTCAAATATTCCATAACAAAATATGTAAATTTTTTACAAAAATTGACCTAATTCCGTTTTTAGGAAAAGTCTAGTATATGAATATTGCTTACATGTCTCATAATATATTGTCTACATTTTGAGCCATTACTCTAGAAGTAGCACAACAAGCTAAACCAAAAAAAATATTTACTACATGTTAATAATCTAGACAAGTACAAAATCGATCTAACTAATAAAATCCTATAATTCATAACTATAATTCAGCACACACAATCCCCAATATTGGCTCGATTTCTAACCATGACCCAAGCACAACCTCCAAACTCCCTACACCAATACTTTAGCACAACCTCCTTAATTCCGCTTCACTATTCACAACAACATGTCAACCAAACAACCCAGAAGTTCAAAAATAACCTACATTCGACTAATCAAATGAATAACCAGCTTGCATTTATTTACACTGGTAGGCCCAACAACCAAACAACCTCTGTTAAGTCCTCTCCGCCCATAGTACTACAATCCATCAACTCCTAACATGTCACACATCAGCCCAACCAGGCACGCGTCAACCCCAAACAACCCTTGTGACGTCCTCAGATTTTACTTGGGATTAGATGGACTCTTAACTATCGGGACATGCAACACAAGGTTACTTACCCCCATTTATGACAACTAAAGATGCAATACACTTAACTTGCATATAACAATATGCAATATATGTAGCGGATATTTTTTTTTTCAAGAAATAACACTGTACTAGACTAAATTCCAAACATAATATGTTTCATAACAGACTAATATATGTAATGCTACAAACCTTGTCCATCATGACTGTAATATAAATAAGTACTGGAGATAGTGCTCCATAAGTATAGAACTTAATAACATAACTATTGTGCTAATTCGTTGAGCTGCTCGCACAACTTGACTAAGATAGCTAAAATCTTATCTATAAACTGGAGAACTGAAACCAAAATCTTCTGGTCGTCGTGTTGGGGTCTAGTCGACCTTATACAACTATCTTCAGCTGATTCTCTAGATCCTGGCACATATTCTACCATTTCGGAGAAAATGGTAGTTGAGACTACCAAGTGAGATTTGTAATCAAATGTCAACAAGTCAACTCCCAACTTACTAGTAGTATACAAATGCATGCATGATAGTAAAATGGCATGAATGCGTTGTGGCATGAACATGAACGTGTGTGACATGACTTAACAAATAGCATGACATGACCTAACAAGAACTGAAACTTGATATGAACGTGACATGAAATGAAACTTGATATGAACTGAAGACTGATATGAATTGAATATGAACTTGGAATCTTGTTCAATATAAATATGGTTAATTAAACATGAAGATGTGGATGCTAAACAAGTCCCTGTGAGTTGTGTGCTCCTGCCGATACCACATCACATCACAGGCATCTCCACCAGCTGTGAGTATGTCATGATAATTGAATTGATTAAAAAATTGATAAACATGAGGTTGGCACCACCGACGTTGGTTGCCTGACTTTGCTCTAGCAACCACTTACTTAGGTCTCATTTGAAGCCTGTTGACGGTACTTTGTCAACTTAGGAAATTCCACACCAGTTTAAATACTCCAATGTGGACAATATAGTTCTGTTAGGATAATATCTCATCCTAACACTTTGGATCATGATAAAATAAAAGTCTCCACTGAATTTAAAATATTTTTTGTTACATACTCTATGCATGGAACATGGCATGACATGTAACAACGAACATGTAACAGATGACATCACATAAAATGGTATGGAACAAATAAGCATGCACTTGAAATAATGGACATGACATGAAAAATTAGAACATTTATAATAATCATAAGTGACAAGAATATGAAATTTATGGGCTTACCACTGTACATACAAAAATACATTAAGAGTAAGTTAGATGCTAACTTATAGTGATTGTAGCATAACGTACGTAAAAATGTGTGAATTGAAATGGATTGAATATCATAAGTTGTTACAGAATTTGTCTAATTCATCAAATCATTCTCACACACTTGATACCATGTAGATCCATGAGAGTGTCCATGATGAGGGGAACAATACCAACATTCCAGAATATGAAGATCTTCCTCCCATTAGGATTCTTAGAGATTATTTGTAGCCCACTAGGAGTAGTGTTTCATCATGCATTGTCTTTCCTCCTAGTGGATATAATTTTAATTTTAAGCCTGGTATGATTCCATTACTTCATAGATTCCATGGTTTAGAATCTGAAAATCCTTATCTACACATTAAGGAGT
The DNA here is from genome assembly GCF_001411555.2 of Juglans regia. NCBI lineage: Eukaryota > Viridiplantae > Streptophyta > Magnoliopsida > Fagales > Juglandaceae > Juglans > Juglans regia. The sequence continues at coordinate 12,960,517 of NC_049911.1, read as the reverse complement.
TTGAGGAGGTATGTGCTACCTTCCCTGACCAAACTTGTGGTGATGAGACCATTAGGCTTAAGTTGTTTCCTTTCTCTCTTAAAGAGAAGGCAAAGACTTGGCTTAACAATTTGAGACTTAGGTCAATTGGTACTTGGCAAGAGATGCAAACTGAGTTTCTAAATAAATTTTTTCCAATCCATTGGACTAATACTCTCAAGAAACAAATAATGAATTTTTCACAAAAGGAGAGAGATATTTTACCAATATTGGGAAAGATTTAAATATTTGCTTAATTCTTGTCCACATCATAGTTATAAAACTTGGCGTTTAATCAGTTTTTTCTATGACAGTTTAAATCTCAAAATGTGCCAATTCGTAGAGATGATGTGCAATGGAGAGTTTTTAAACAAAGATCTTGAAGAGGCTTTTGAATATTTTGATCTCTTAGCTGAGAATGCCCAATTTTGGAATACCATTGATACTTTGGATACGTCCAAACTTTCCACCAACCCCTCTTACAAAGAATGATCTTAATTAGTTGGATGATTTAGTCATTAATGCATATATTACTTTTCAAAGATAGTTTCATGAATTAAATTGATTATAGGCAAAACAAATCTAAAGAATTTATGCGTAGGGAATTCTAAGCATTCAACAGGCCCTGAGTCTATGATAAATCAAAGAATTATACAAAATAAATCTCTTTCATAAAATGGTAAATCAATCAGAAAGCACCAAAATTTAAACATAGAAATCATAAACAGATTGTTAAGAACAAACCAAAAGATGGTTGGGCTATACCCTACACCTTAGCAAGGTGTTTAGCAATCCATCAACAAAAGAAAATAAAACAATAAACTAAAATTTTTCCTAGCCTCCTCCCATTCGATTCCCCCCAATGATATGCTTCTCTCGGGTATAAAAGAAACCCTAAAGTTTTCCTAAATCCTGCATAAAAAACTACCTAACTTTTAGGACTCAGATTGGCAGCCACATACGCACTTTAGGAGTTAGAATTTAGACATTCTTTTCAGATATGAATTTTTAACCCTTTAACATAGCTTTTCACTACATCAATAATCACATTAATCGGATGTGTGAGTGGAAAGTTATGATCAAAACACTAAGGTATGTCCAGATTGTCTCCTAGCGTGTTTCGGACTTAGACTTCTTGTAGTTTCCTTTTGTGATTTCTTTATTTTTTCTTGATCCAAATTACTCTCAAGCCCTACAAAAAAACATATTTATGCATTAAGACTCATTTTAAACAAAAACTTAAGAAAAGAACATTATTCTAAAACAACCTATAATATGCATGAATTAACCTAAACTAAATATAATAAAACTATCTACTAATGAGATAAATGTGCAAAACTTAGCTATTAGAATATCTACATAAGACCATACAAACATAAGACTTACTAACTTAGGGCTAAATTGCAAAATTACCCCTTTACAAGTGGTACATTACAATTTTGCCCCTAAAAAAAAGATTTTGCATACTGACTCCACGTCCTACTAAAATTTACATTCCTCTTATAAACTTTGTCATAAATCCAAATATGCAATCATAAAAATTTAAAAAAAAATCAAAACTATACAAACCATGCTTGGGCCGAACCACATATAGGCCAAAAATAAGGTTTTTGTTACATCTAAACCAAATATCCATCTAACATGCTTAGAACGATTTTTGTAACACACAAAAATCACATCCTAGGTCCTAAAACTATGATAAGACATCAATATGTACATATCATAAAAATCTAAACTCATTATAGGAACACAATGCCAAAAACACCAAGTTCTAAGTAGAAAAGAATTATCTCTTGAGGTTCTAGGTCTAACACCTTCCAAACAACTCCAAGGACTCCAAAAATCCATAAATAACAATTCTAACATGTTTAACATTCAAGCCTAAGTAGTATCATGCTTGATTAATAACCAAAAATCACAAAACATATATAAAACAATCTATTTGTACTAAAGCATCAAAATCAAGTATTGCATGCTTCTGATCTTGGTATAAAATACTAGATCCTTGATTTTCATGCAATGAGACTCCAAGAAATATGATCATGTACTTCATATTCAAGTTTTAACTTGTTCCTAGCATCAAACCTAGCATCACATCGCAAGTATCTCATCAAAACATAACCATCAACCCGAAAGCTTCAAATTTGAGTTCTAATCAAACGTTTGCATGTAAAACATTCTTCCAACAAAGATGTAAACCAACTCTCTTAAAAAAAAAAACTCTTAACACATAAAGGAAAGCATTAATAAAAGTATATACGAATCTCTTAGCCATTGGACTAGGTTTCTAGAACCAACAAATATCACATCCCCAAAACAGAAACTATTTTGTGTGTTCCAGATTCAACTTCAAGGAAGATGTGTATAACTCTTTAATATAAATGCTAACATGATTTGAATCAACTCATAAAATGTTTAAAAATGTGTTAGAATTTAATCATATCAATATCTACCCCAACCTTTAACAAAGACTTCATCAAAACATCAAGATTTCACACCATCATCCAAACTGTCGCTCAGCATAATCTTTTCTGGATTTCACGACATTTCTAAGGTCTAAAGAAATTCATCCACTAAATTTCTGGCGAATCTGTTACAGCCACACTTCAACCCCAAACAACCACACATCAACCCAACCACAAAGTCAAAACTCTACAATTTCCAACACTCAAACAGAGACAGTGCAACCTTCCAATAGGTACCAAAGTACAAACCATGTAAATAACAATAAAAATATGATAGTAATGCTCGCATTTCCTTACCTAAATTTTGTGCGGTTGATGCGACAAAATCGATGGCAAGAAGACGTTGTTTAGGACTGATTTTAATGCCTTGTGATACAAAGCAGTGACGTTAAAACTGAATTTGAAAACTGGGGTAATACATGATAGAAATGGCAGCTATTGAATGGGGTGAATCGACTGAGACATATCTTGGTGGTGAGAGGTGTATGTCAACTTGAACCGATAGAGACTTACCAACGTAGAGTTTGTGCACAGAGAAGAGGGACAAACATAGGGCATGTTGGTGGTGAAGGGAGGGATGGTGTGGGGTTGTCGACTGGAAATTTGTGCACAAATGGAGAGAGATCAACAGTGAGATGAAACCCTAATAGAGAGGTAAACAGAGAAATTAAATGTGAGGGACTTACCAGCATTGACAATAGGAACCCAGGGTGGAGGAGTCAGCAACATGACCCACCAATAGTGGCATCGATACTTTGTGTGCAGCATGAAGAGGTTACATATCGAGGTAGAGAGAGAGAGAAAAAAAATAAATTAGATAGGGAGAAATGTGCTGGAAGAAACAGATAGAGTAGAGCAAACGGGATTCACCGATGGTTGTGTGCTAGTGGTGCAAATCTTAGGATAACACGGTAACGATTAGCGATGGTGAGCAGCACTAAAACAGAGCAAAACATGGGTGAGAGAGATGGAGAAGTGACTGTAGAGAGAGAATTTGGGTGTGAAAAAATCGAAGTGGTGTCAAAAAGGAGAGAGAAAGTGGCCAAGGAGAGAAGAAAACTGAAGGGGAGGAAAAGTGACAGGGAGGAGAAAACTAAAAGGAAAAAAATAACTTATCGAACGATGTTGTTTCTTCAAGTGGTTGGCATTTTCACAAGCCTAGGCCAGGGTATGGGCCTAGGTGTTACATAATTGTTTATATTACTGAAAAATAATCAAGCATTTAAGTGTGGGTGTTAGATGTGGTGAAAATGTTTTACGAATAATAATGACAATTTTAAGAAGAGGGTTTAAATAGAGTTTTGTAAAGTAGTGGGATTCATTAAGAATATGTTTAGAAATGTTTTCATGTATATTATAACATATAATTTGAAAAAAAAAAAAACTCTATAAAAAACCCACCACCACCATGAGAGTGGATGCCGAGAAGCTCTCACCACCACAAAATGGCCCAGATTGGGGCTGCCTATGCCTACTAAAAAACTCTGACCAAAGGGGTCGAGATGAGATTGGAGCACTGTGGTAGCTCCTAATCATCACGGAGATTGGGTTGCCCTTGATAGTCGAAAGCCTTGGACACCACAAGAACAGTGTTACAAGATGAGCTAGAGGGCGAAAGGAAGGGAAAGTAAGGGTTTGGTAAAGTGGAGTACAAGTGGGAAGAGAGTTGGACTAGGAGACAATTGCTTGCTTGGGAACTGTAGGATTGATCAAATGGTGTACATTTGGCAACAAGACGTTAGTTACTAAATAAATTAGGACACATGAATTAAGACCCAAGAAGTTTATATTTCATTTTTAGCATTTTGTTATTCTGTTGTCGAATACGTAGTATCCCGGGAAAGAGCAACGCTAGGGAGTTGTTATTGTCTTTGTTTATATAGGAAGGATGCATTGTATGACATTTTATCTAGAAAAGTAATACAACAAATTCCTCTTTCTCTCTATCTCTTTTCTCTCTGGAGGTAGCTCCCCTTTAAGTGAGTCTTCTTACTTAGCTTGTAACAAATTTGGTTTCCAGATCTATCAATCCCCTTGTTATCATGTATCATGTCAGAAGTAACTTATTTTGAGTAGCTACAGGTGGGCCTCAATTCCTTGAGAAAAGCTATAAAGTCTCAATTCAGAAGCTTGGAGACTGAGATGCTACCTTTTAATAAGCAGTCTAATTCCTTCTTCCATCAGCTCACAACCCTGATAGAAGAACTACAAAAGAAAAATCACAGTTATGGGGAATCATCATTTAGTAATTCAAGACAAATGGAGGGAGCCATGGTACCACTAGGGGATGTGCAAACCAGAATGGTAAGTCTTGCATTTCCATTGTTCCATGTGGATGATCCCATGGGTTGGCTATACAAGGTAAACCAGATCTTCTCATTTCATCATACATTACCCCACCATAGACTGTGTTTGGCCTCCTTTCATATGGAGAGTAAGGCCTTGCCATGGTTCCAAGATCTTGATGAATCTGGAGCCCTAATGGATTGAGATTGTTTTGAAAAGGTCCTGTTGATCATATTTGGGCTCAGTTGTTATGACGATCCCATGGAAGCCTTAACAAGGCTTAGACAAATGGGTACTATAGAGGAATACAAGGCCAACTTTGAGGCATTATCCAATAGGCTAAGGGGCCTCTCTGAGTCTTACAAGATGACTTGTTTCTATAGTGAGTTTCTAGATGAGATATGTTTGCCTATGATGTTGTTTAATCCTTCAAATCTCATCATTGCCTATAGTTGTCCGAAATACAAGAAGAGAATATGGGGATCACAAATAAGTATTCAAAGAGTAGTGGTTCCGTTAAAGTGGCTGGTGGTGAACAAATAGGAAGTGAAGGTAAGGTTGGGGCGGCAAGGGTTTCTATTCAAGGATCCCTATTCTTTGTAAAAGTATATGTAATAGTTCTAGTAGGCTATGACTTGGTGCTTGGTGTCATTGGCTGCAAAAACTTGGAACCATCCTCTGGAATTTTGAGGAATTAATTATGCCATTTTCATTCTCAGGATACACAATACTTTTAAAAGGAATGTCTAATTTCAAATTGGTGGAGGAATGATGGGTCTCTCTAGTGAGCAGTCTAGAGGAGTAGTATTGCAACTAATGGAGATTATAGAATACAGTCCTAAATCTCAACCATCTCTACATATTCAAAACCTTCTAAAACAATTCACAAATGTCTTCTCAGAACCAAAACACCTAGCCCCATACAGAACTCATGACCATGTCATTGTACTTCAACCTAATTCAAAACCCATTTCCTTCAGACCTTACAGATATCCTTATTTTCAAAAGGATGAAATTGAAAAAAATCATCTAGGAGCTACTGAGCACAGGGGTAATCTGGCCCAGTCAGAACCCTTTTTCTTCCCTTGTACTCCAAAAAAGCAAATGGGACCTGGTGCGTCTATGTCGACTACAGAGCCCTAAACAATGTAACAGTTAAAGACATATTTGCCATACCTATTGTGGAGGAGTTGCTGGATGAGTTGGGAGGTGCTCACATGTTCTCCGAGTTAGACTTGAGATGAGGATATCACCAAATAAAAGTCATACCAGAAGATGTACACCAAAAGAATTTAGACTCATAAAGGCCATTATGAGTTTTTGGTCATGCCATTTGGCTTGACCAATTCTCCCTTGACCTTCCAAAATTTAATGAATGAAATCTTTAGACCCATCCTAAGAAAATTCATTCTTTTTATTTTTTTTTTATTTTTTATGATATTCTTATTTATAGCAAGAATAAGTTGGAGCACTAACAACACTTTAAAACAACTCTGGAGACTCCCAGACAGCATCAACTTTAATGCCATGATGTCAAAATGCAGATTTAGTTGATCGGAGGTGGGATATTTTGGGCATTTCATCTCATACCAGGGAGTAAAGGCAAATCTTGATAATTTCATGCAATGTTGGAATGGCCTACCCTCACTACAATTAAATATCTGAGAGGGTTTTTAGGATAACTAGGTATTACAGAATATTTATTTGTGGCTATGGGGGAGTAGCAATTGCCCTAACTAAGTTACTGAAGAAATATGGGTTCCATTGGAATACAGAGGCTGAAGATGCTTTCATAAAGCTAAAAGAATTAGTTACACAACCCCTAGTATTATCCCTACTAGATTTCTCCCAAAACTTCACCATTGAATGTGATTCTTCCAGGAAGGTAGTAGGGGCAGTTCTGATGCAAAAAAACAACATGATAGCTTTCTACAGTCAAGCTCTAAAAGGAAAGGCTTTGAATATGTCCACCTATGTAAAGTAACTATTTGCCTTAGACTTAGCAGTTCATAAATGGCGTCCTTATTTGTTAGGGCATCCTTTCATAGTAAAAACAAACCACAAAAGCCTGCAGTTTTTATTAGATTAGAAGGTGTGCACCCCTATGCAACAAAGGTGGATTGCTAAGATTTTGGAGTGCGATTTTATAGTAGAATAGAAAAGAGGGAAGGATAACAGAGTGGATGATGCCCTCTCAAGGGAGGCAGAGGAAGAAGGTGTATTAGAAATGACATTGGTTGTGATATCAATTACAACATTACAATGGTAGGAGGAGTTAATCCAACTTTATAAGGTTGATCCTAAAATTCAACTACTTCTCCTAGAGATAGAGGATGGGAATTTAAGCTCTCATTATGTACAAAGGGAAGAAGACTTGACTTACTACAAGCAAAGGTTGTATGTGGCTGATGATGCAACCTTAAAACATAAGTTGCTTAAGCATGATGCACAATAGTCTTAGTGGGGGACACTCTGGCTTGGACAAAACTCTCCATCGAGCCTGTAGGGAATTTTATTGGCCAGGCCTTAAAGCAGGAGTGAAGGATTTTGTAAGATAGTGTCAAATTTGCCAACAGATGAAATCCAACAATACTGTCCCAAATAGCCTTGTCCAACCACTTGCCATACCATCCTAACCTTGCTCCCAGATATCTATGAACTTCATAGAGGGTCTACCTCTTTCCCAAGGATTCAACAGCCTTTGGGTGGTCGTAGACCGACTAACCAAGTACAACCAGTCACACCCTTAGCCCACCCATACATTGGCACCACTATAGCCAACTTATTTCTCAAACACATATTCAAACTACATGGAATGCCTAATTCTATTGTCTCGAATATGGACAAAATTTCACCACCCAATCTTGGAGGGAGCTGTTCAAACAGCAATGGGTGCAATTAGCCTTCAACACCGCTTACCATCTACAGACGAAAGGACAAACGAAGGTTGTCAACAAAACACTAGAGAACTATTTATGTTGCTTCACAAGCGACATGACAAAGGATTGGGTAAAATGGGTACCCTTAGCCAAATGGTGGGACAATACCACCAAACATTCATCCACTCAACTATCATCCTTTGAAGCCTTACATGGGTATCCTTCTCTTGGGTTGCTCAGTTACCTTCAATGCTCCAAAGTAGATGTAGTAGACTCCACCCTTTTGACTAGGGAACAAAGCAGGTTACTTATGCTTACAAATGTATCAGTAGCTCGCAATGTCTCAACGCTGAAACACTAAGCTTGCTCCTCATTTCTACGAACCCTTCTAGATCACTGCCAGATTAGGAGAGGTGGCCTACAGTCTGAAACTTCCCGAATTGGCTAAGATCCACCAGGTTTTCCATGTGTCTCTCTTAAAGAAACATCTTGGCCAGTCTGTCACTTCATTACCAAAACTTCCACCCGTTGATTCTCTGGGAATTTTGAGACCGGAACCAGAGGAGATTTGAATCAAAAGCTCAAGAAACGTGGACATCGACCTGTAGTAGAGCTCCTGGTTCATTGCCAAAGGCATCAAGAAGATGATGCCACATGGGAGTCTTACCATAAGTTCAAAGACTCATTTCCACACATTGTGGGCAAGGTATTCTAGCAAGAGGGCATTGTTACAAGACAAGCTGGAGAGTGAAGGGAAGGGAAAGTAAGGGTTTGGTGAAGTGGAGCACACGTGGAAGAGAGTTGGACTAGAAAGACAATTGCTTGCTTGGGAACTGTAGGATTGATTGAACAATGGAGATTTGGCAACAAGAAGTTAGTTACTAATTAAATTATAATTCAAGCACGTGATTAAGACCATAGAAGCTTATATTTCATTTTTAGCATTTTGTTATTCTGTTGAATTCGTAGTAGCCCGGGAAAGAGCAATGCTAGGAAGTTGAAATTGTCTTTGTTTATATAGGAGGGATGCATTGTATAACATTTTATCCAGAAAATTAATACAACAAATTCCTATTTATCTCTCTCTTTTCTCTCTGGAGGCAGCTCCCCCCTCTATGTGAGTCTTCTTACTTAAGCTTGTTACAAAAAGTTGGGCAACCCGTTGTGGTAGCCATCACGAGATGGTTGTTCTAACTTTTTTTTTTCCTTTCTTTTGCGCAATCATGCACTTAAGTTTCATATTTCTTTGAGGCAAGCAAAATCATGGTGGGAACAGATAATGCAGGAAACATTTGAAGCGTCGAGCTATGCCTGCTGAGCGCTAGACAGCACCAGTGTGTGAGCACAATGCCACAAAAAATCATTCCGAAACAAATTCAGAAGCGTTTTTGGATCAAATTGCAGAACAGATGAAAAGTGAAACAGTAGAAAGCCCCTCTTTTTATCCACATATCAAATATGGTGCAAATTGAATTAAATTGATCATGCGAAGGAAAACACCAAAGGAGATGAATGAAAAGACATTTCGTATGTGATATGGCAAACCAATAGAATAAAATTAATTAAAAAAGTTTATTCAGGTGAAAACATACATTGTACTAACGTACATTATTGATCGAATCACCTTAGTTGATGCAGCCTCAAAGATTCAAAGGACTTGTATAATTAAAGATGTAAGTTGCAAGGACAAGAAAGCGGAAAAAACTGAAAAAAAAGTTCTCTCAAGGGGTTTGGACTTTCCGGCAATATGACAGTACCATCACAAAGTCCTTAGCAGAGGACCCAACAGATGCTGGTACTTTTTTTGATGTCGATGCTGTCCGAAACCACAGATCTACCAAGTTTTGTAGTTGCAATGATGGAACCACTGGCTGACCTCGGCACATTATCTCCACCTACAAGCAAAAATAAAAAATAAAAACAGTAAGAGTTAATACCCTGAATTGTCACCAAATATGAAGTACCAGGAAGCATTGATTTCTTTGTCAAGTGGTGAGCATTTGTCTCTGTAGACAAAGAACCAAGTGTGCATTTAGGTGCCTTTCTTACAAAACATGACTTCACCAGAAGGAAATGAAATCTGTTCAAGCATCATACTGCCATGGAGCATGTAGTGATCATACACTGCAAAGCTTCAGAAGTGGAGTACTGATACCGATAGAGAAGAATGTTTACCAGCAAAATTTTTGTGCGCTTTCTGAAAAGCCGTGATGTTTTTTAATTTTTTCCAGCATACTGGAAGCGAGGTTTTTAAAATTTTTCAACCCTAAATTTTTAATCTGGGACTTTTTTCTGTAATATGGACAAGTTCTCAGCCCCTCTCTACAAGTCCGTCTCCCTGTCACTCCCTCCCCCTCTAACAGACCGGTAACTTTTTCGCCCACAACCTACGAGCTTCTATCTTTTACTTCCTTTTTCTTCAGGCTCCCTTCAACAAGCAGAGCACATTAACATAGTTCCACTGAAAATAGTACTTTCATCTAATATGGAATTTATTTTTCTCGTACTTGCATACAACACACTAACCATTCATGTTACCAGGCTAATATGTTACTTCATCAATTTTTCTACTATCATATCTTATGAATATTTCTCTTAGGACACCATTCTTAACAGAACTTGCATATTATTTCCATCAGGCTCAAAGAGACCTTTGCGTTTAAGGGTGCCTGTACTTTTAACAGCACTGGTTGAAGGTTATCCCTTTAGTAGAAATAGGAACCAAGGATAGCCAATTTATAGGGGCATCAATGTAAAATTTATATAAACACAGACATTAAGACACAAGAAGCCAAACGAAACCTGAGGGTGTGTTGGGTTGGCGGAATAAGGAGCTGGAATGGAATACCCATTCCTCCACCATCATGAATATCTATTCCTCCCAAATATGAGAGGAATAGGTATTCTAGGGGCATCAATGTAAAATTTATATAAACACATTTTATTATCATTACTTTTATAAAAACATTTTGTTGGTGACCAACCGGCCATCAAAACCCATGGGGGTGGCCGGACCCCATGGCCAAGTGGGTGGCCAACAACTGTCCTTCTTGTTAATATTTTTTATTGATTTTTTTTTTAAATTTAAATTCTTTTTTTAAAGAATAATGGCATTTTTGTAAAAAAAAATAGTGAAATTTGGATATTTTGGAAATTTCACTTCAATTTCATAAAGATATTCATCTTTTGTCACCAAACAAAAGAATGGGAATGAGTATTCCCATCCCTAAAGGAATGCCCATTTCGTGAACAAAACATAAATTTAAAAAAAAAAAAATAAGACAGACAAATGAAACTCAAGAATAAGTGCTAAAGTAGAGAACATTGCCCAAGATGGTGATAAATGGCAAAAATTCATGGGAAACCCATATAGCTAACACTATGCTGAGCCGATATTAACTTAAAATTTTTATAGTTTTCATAACAATTTTGCCATAGAACACTGAAACATGCCGTCACTTTATATAACTATGTTGCTCGGAATAACTTTATTCCGAGTAACTTAAGAAGCCAAAAAAAAAAAACCATAAGATCAACAAGCAACTACAAGGACAACTTTCTTTTGACATATATGTTGCAGTTCAATGGAAAACTTTTCTATTATAATAACAGTGGCTCTTTTCGCAGCATTTTCTAGTTAAAATCATCCCTTGTATGTTGTTGCATCTGGGCATAAGCATTTTAGTCCAAAGGATGCATTTATATACCCACAGAAAACAATAATATAAAACAGCTCGTATGAGTATCTTTAAACTTGCATGGTAAACGCAAGTTGAACACATACTTGCTTTCATTTTTTTCAATTCTTTCCAGCTTTTTCTAGCACTTTTCCCATTTGTTTGTTAAGCGGCTTCATGTAAACTTGGGGTAACACCTTCCTTTATTAATAAAATTTTATCTTAATCGTCAAAGCTTCTTTCCATCTTTCATGGTTTCAGAAGACAATAATGAAAAAGACATATTATACGTAGCAAAATATTCAATAGGAAACAAGAAAATAGTTTATCAAAAACACACAAAAGAGAGAAAAAAAACCAACACCACCAACAACATTAATAAATCCTCGGCTTTCTGTAAAGGCAAGAAAGACAAACATACCTCAGCTTCACTCATAAGATCAAGTTTCTTCACAAGGTACTTTTGGATAAATGAAACAGGCATTTTACCATCCCTGCGAAAGGAAATAAGTGTGAACAGAACATAAGACATTTAGTGATGAAGCACAGCAATCTCCAAGAGGAAAGAATTCCAGACAAGGACACTACATGAAAAGGCTAAAAAAGAAACATTAATTATGGAACAAATTACATATGCCGCAGCAAATAGCTATCAGTGATATTGTATTGCCACAAATCTATCACAGCAAAAAAGTAATTATTTGGGAAAACAGGACGCTTTTTTAGCTACGAGGCCAATCTGAATATTCCGCACAATACAGTAACTCACTAACCACTGGAGGCAAGCTACACCATGCTACAATGACAAACCCAACCATCCCACAACCAACCAGCCTCCTTGGTCACACGTAAAACCAATGGCAGCAAGACCCGCACCACTGTAAACCACCTTCACAGTAAAACACCTTCAACCCACAAGCTTCCACCACTATAAACCACCTTCACCGTAAAACACCTTCAACCCGCAAGCCTCCATGCACAGCCACTGCACTACCAATGCAAAACAAGCAGCCCCTGTTTTACTCTACGGAAAATCTCTATCATACAACCCGAAACAGAGCACTTCCATGCCGTGTCTCTCTCTGCCAACCCCTCCAACCACCCATTGTCACACACATGGCAGCCCTAAGTATGTCACATCCTCTGTCTCAGCCGTGCAAAGTGAGGAACCACAATAAGTATGCACGGCCACTGCACTACCAATTGCACCAAAGACCCACATTGACAGAACCCCGGATCTATCTCACAGTGAAACCCAGCCACTGAAGACTGCTTCAGACACGGCCAACATCCACCACAGACTGCCCAGTTGCACCCAATCGGAACCCAGCCCAACGCCTCAAGCAAGTTGCACCATGAAACTCTCTCTCTCTCGGCACCTACCGTCGTTATACCAGCACCACAGAGGCACAACTCAGTCATGCACCAACAGGTGCAAGCCGCAGCCTTCCTCTCCACAATGAACCCTCACGGTACCTCTCTTAGAACTAGTTATTTAGGTTATGGGTGTTTTACTGATTTAATGGAAAGGCAACATATATCGAGCAAAACTTTAAGAAAGCTTGTTATTGCTGTCACATATAGCTACAAATAGCATGGATTTTACATTGATTATAGCAGGGCCATATTATAATTGTAGCTTGATCAAATGAGGGCTTTTAGTGCACAGGTTTGACTATAGTGATTAATCATGGAGTTTGGGTTATGGGTACTCCATGTGATCAAGGAGGTTGTGGAGGAAACATTTAATGGTTTGATTATTTTATGATGACATGTTTGATGATAAAATCAAGAGAAATAAGATGTTTGGGTGTGGTGATATTTTTCGGCCTTAATCATATAATTATTCGGAGAAATTGTGTGGACATCAATTATTTGGGGAATGATGATATTTTAGGGTTACGAGGATTTTAGGCTTTATGGAAATATAGGTTATTTAAGTATTTTGGGTTTTAATTATGAAGTACATGCTTAATTATAGATTTCTTACGATTGGAAATTTATGTAAGTTGCGTGCCTATTTTATAGGTGATCGCTTAGGAGGTAAGTAGCATGATCATACCTTTACACAGTTTTACGGTAAACGACATGTCCTTTATGAAAAATAGTATGTATGTACACCCTTCATTGGAAGCTCCATTTTACGTACCCAAGTCATGAAATAAGTGATTTTTTACTGCCATGATAGGTTCATAAATTCCATGGTCTTATGCACAAGTTTGTGTTAATTTGCATGACACATGTCACGATATTTTATGAAAAGTCAAGATTTTATGCGAGTCGTCATGCATGAAGATATTTTATGAAAAGTCATGATTTTATGTGAAAAATAACATCAAATTATTTATGAAAAGTCGTGATTTTATGTGAGGCAACATGTATCACGACATTCTACGAAAGGTTATGATTTCATGTGAAATCCATGATAAGGCAAGATATGACAAGAAAGTATGCATGTATAATTATGTTGAGGTATGACAATTAAGATACATAATGACCTATATTATGAAAGTGAAACGGTACCATGAGGTGGGCATATTGCATTTCTAGGATATGCTAGTAGTGCACTCAATGTTGTCATCCTCATGTATGGATTCCCAACTCGCGGCCACGGGTGGAATCGTAATCTTCAAGATTTACTAACCCTAACTCACGGGAGTCAATAGTGGGTATCGGCCAATGAGGAAAAGTGAAAGACAAGTTAAAGCATTTCATGCATAGTTCAAGTTCAAGTCCATGTTCATGTTATTTATATATGTAATTACGAGTATGAATGTTTTCCAAGAAAACCCTAAGTCTATATTATGTGTTGCTTATTGAGTATTTGACTCATTTTTGTATGTTTTTATGATTTAACCACACCAAGTGAGAATCTTTATGAGGATGGAGCTGCAGGATGGGACTTGGCCTAAGGAGGCGAGGCGAGGCGAGGCAGAGGCCTAGACAGTTATGAAAGGCTCAATTTTATGGTTTTTAGTTTTAATAAGTTACTCTTGTTAAGTACATGAGACTTGATTGACTTTATAAGACTGTCTTTTATATTTTCAGTATTTTAATAAAGAATGACTTTGTTTATTTATGGAATGTTTTATACTTGGTGCTTCGTCTAAGAAGGAAAAAAATTTTAAAGGCAAATTTAGGCCTTGTTTGTATTCAAAACCCATCTCAACTCATCTTATTTCATTATTACAACTTTTTCAAATTCCCACACAAAATATAATAAACAATTCAACTTTATCAAATCCCAAAACAATTTTTCCAAATTTCCACACAAAATATAATAAATAATTCAACTTTTATTCTACTATTCACAAACCATCTCAACACATCTCAACCCATCTCTGAATTCAAATCACTCCTTAGTTTCATTCAAGTTCCCCTAGATTTCTAAAAATGATGTTATTCATCACCCTAGGGGGATTGGGTGTTGTTACATCAAGATACCTGAACATTGATATGGTTAATATACTCTGACCACCCTCAGGTTAATTAACACCTTGTAATCCATGCTCGAGGATTTCTATTCACCGAAAATGTTAATTGACAGAAACTCTTACCTCTAATCATTTTGACAAAAACAAAGAAACATTAAGACTGCAACATCCTAAGCAAAAAGCATTTAAGTATGATGTGCGTGGGGAGTAGAAAGCAATATTTTGTGAATTTTGGAGTATAAGAAAGGTTTATTGTAACATCCAGGCCAAGGATATGGCCCAGGCCCGCAGAGAAGCCCATTAGCCTGTAAAACCGCGTCGTGTTGGTGAGTGAAATTCTCTTCTCTCTTCCCTCCTTTTTTTCCCCCGACGGTTATCTCTTCCCAGTGTTTCTCTCCACCCTGTCACTTCTCTCCCCATTTCACTCTGCCCACTTTCTTCACTCTCACAATTTCTCTCAACCCCCACAAATTTTATTCAGTTTCTCTCTCTCTCGCCACTCTTTCTATTTTCTCTCTGTGTTGTGCCATTTGTCACAGCCACAAGCCACCATCTTCTCTTCCCTTCACGCTATGACCACTGCCCTTCGATGTTGTTCCAAGCCGCAGCACCTCCACCAAGAGCCACCATCATTGTTGCCAACCCATAGATGAGTAAGCCATCCTCGGTCCCTCATGGCAAGCCGCACGTCCCACGTTCACCACGCCATAGCCTTATTCCATGTTGTACACCTCCAAAGAGGTAGACCACCATAGAAACACTGCCTCAAGCCACCATATAAATCATCTTTCCCATAGCCCAATGACCATGAGTCACGAAGAAACAACCGGTGGACACCTGCCCTCTGTTTTATACCCCAACCGAAGCTTCTCCCTCCACCGTTGACCACCATGGAAACAACCCAGGCACACAGCCCAACGCACGGACAAAGACCTCTGTTTTTGGTCAAGCTGAAACAGAGCACCCACTCTCTCAAACTCTTCCCCCTCTGTGTTCGGTTCCTCTCGGTTTCCCCCTCCACATCTCTCTGTCGTCGCTGCCCTTACATGCCAGATGACCGCATGTCATCGTCGTTGCTCAACCACCACGCTTCCGCCCATCACCGAACTACCACAACAACCCTTGCCCTACACCATAGAAAACAGACTAGCGCACCTCTCCCCTACTGTGAACGCAAACCATGGCGGTTTCTCATCCATGTTGAATTACCCCAACCCGTAAGAAAACCTCCACAAGCAACCATGTGTTGTAGTGTTTTCCGTGGTCCACACATGGACAAATACCCATGCCTTGCTTAGCCTCCTTCAACAGCCGCAAGATGTCGATATGGTGAAAACGAGACCACACCGATGCACGTTGCCCCGTTTCTTCCGCCGCCACGCTTGGTTGAAATTGCATGTTGTAACTTCTCTCTCTCTGAAGTTAATAAATTCTCTCTCTCCTCCCCATTCCTTCTCTAAGCTAACGGCAACACCTCTCTCTCAGTGTTCTTCCATCACACTTGTCGCCACACCTCCCTCCTCCCTCGGTGAGTGGCACCTGGTCTCTCACCGAGTTTATTTGAGTTGGACTTGTATTTGAGTTGGGTTTGAGTTTATTATAATTCAGGTAAATTGGACTTGTATTTGAGTTGGGTTTGAGTTTATTATAATTCAGAAACTGTTAGAACATTTTAAATGGGCTTTATTTTATTGTATTAAAAAACTAATGTATTATTTTAATTTGGGTTGTGTTTTAGTATTTTTAAATTAGGCATAATTTTACTCAGATAAATGTATTAGCCCATAAACTTGATTTCACAAAAAATATTTAAAGGTTTTAATCATATTATCTAGTATAATTTTACAACTAGATTTGGTAGTAAATTGTAAGTGTTTAATCTTTTATTTTAAACACTTTAAGCCTACTATATAGAAATAAATCTTTGATGGTAGATATGATTAGTAGTTTACATTGATTTTTTAATATAAGTATTATTAAGGATATTTTATGAACTACTATTGTTTAAGAGATTTATGATTTCCTATTACATTATATATTAGTAGTATTAAATTATGATTTCAAAAATAGTTTATAAAGATGTGAGTTTTAAATATGATTAAGTTAATTTTTGAAATGAATTTAAGTTGTTTTGCCATATTTGATAAAATTATATTAATAAGTTTAAGAATATATTTAATGATGATAGTATTTATTAGATTTCTGATAACTAAATAATTATTAAAGCTATTTCTGTAGTATGTATTAAGAAAATGGATAATTTTAGCGAGTCCTTTTAGAAATTTAGTAATGTTTAGTATTCCGTATAGGTGACGATTGATATTTTTTCAGCACGGTTGTGGAAAGATTTAGGAAAGTTAAAAAAAATCCAGGTAAACGAGGTTCCTATGCTAGACTTTGCATAAAAAGAAAATGAACTGAGGTTGATTTTATGAAAACTGTGCACAATATGTTTTGAAAAGAAATGTGAAAACAATCTCAGTTATGTGTTCTGCATTACTCATGAAATCTGTATAAAAGAGTGTTTTCTGGCATAACTGATGTAGACATGAACAATATTTTGACATGCTATTTCTGAAATGTGTAAAAGAGCGAATATGAAATTTGTGAATTTTGTACATGTTATATGAAGATGCTTTGAATCCATTTCGATTATGTGAAAATGATATGAAAATGTTCAGTACTCTATTTTATATGATATGGTATTTGAAAAACCTTTGGCATGACTTTCTGATTTTGTTTCTAGTTATGATAAGATGGCTCTGATTCTGTTTTAGAGTTGGTACCAACATCTCTGATATGAGTGCACTCCCTTTGGAAACAAAGTGATTTTTCTGCGTGTTCTTTCCTGTGTGCACACTCGAGGCTCCGAGAATGAATAAAGGAAAGTTTCACATTCTGATACTGTCTGGTTTGGCCACCGGGGATAGTACAACCCTACCAAGGAGGTTAAACATGGTATATGATATGATATGGTGGTATGATATGATAAAATGAAGATGTTCAGTCATATTATACTAAATGGTCTTTGAATATGAACAGTCGCTTTTTGACTATGAAAAAATTTGAAATGTCGCTCTGATTTTCTGATAACGTTGTGAGATTTGCATATTAAAACTGAAATGTTTTGTTTCTACATTCTGAACTCTCTGAAAAGGCCCATGTTTACATACTAGTATATGTTCTCTACTTACTGAGTTGTTAATAACTCACCATTTATCTCTACAATATTTTCAGCTGAAGTTCAAGAATGGAGAGCATGGGTAAGGCTATGTGAGCATAGTGGATTAAGTACAAAGAGAGAGTACTTTGGTTTGGAGAATTTTATTCAGTAATTTTGTTTTGTTTTGTTGACTTGATATTTTGGAAGGTTGATATTTATTTTGAGACTTAGTGGCGTTCTTAGTTAATTATTTTGGGAGCAGCTGATTTAAAACAATGAGATTTATGTGTGATTGAGAAGTTGGAGTTTATATATGTACTGTGAGATACAATATTCAGTGACAATAAGTAACTCTCCGACTCACCCAGGATTGGGGCATTACAAAGAAACATTAAGACTGCAACATCCTAAGCAAAAAGCATTTAAATATGATGTGCATGGGGAGTAGAAAGCAATATTTTGTGAATTTGGGAGTATAAGAAAGGTTTATCATATTACTATGAATCTTTTTGTAACAAAAATTTGCGTATTTTAGGCAGTTCATTGTGTTTGAAGTATCGTCAATAGTTTTTTTTTTTAAGTTATTGACCATGACAATAAATTATTGACTTACAGTGTTCTGAATGAGTCAATGAATATACACAGGCACCTAATGATAGAATGAGAAAAGTGCAGAAAAATCCTCATGGGTGGGGCTACAGAAACAGTAACATATGGGTTCTAAATTAAGGATTAGATTTATTATTATTTTTGTTAATTATTATTATTATTTTGATAAGTTATTATTATTATTTTCTTTCCTTTCGGGTGAGACTAATTGACTAAGATCTGCCGCCCCTTCATGTCGTGCCACACCTTCATGCTGCCATCTTCTCTAGGGTAATTTCTTAGTCTGAAAGTTTTCTGACTTGTAACCTACTTACACACTGGAATCTTCACGTATAAATTCTCTTTTTCCTCCACAAAAATTCCCTCCCTCGCGCCAACAAGCCCTCAAGGCCAGAACCTCCCCAAGTAAAATCAAATTTTCTTCAGCACGGTAAAGCCCGTAGCTTCCTCATAGCAAACCAAGATCTACCATTGCACGTCCATTTTCACTTGGTAATGAACTGCATAGTGAAATTTTGGTAGTAGTGCTAAGAGGTAAGTAGCACGATTACAATCTTTATGTGTGCTGTAATTATTCTATTATGCATGAAAAATGATGTTTACCTATGCTATGTACAACCAATTCCATGTTATTCCCTTTTTATGAACTCTCGATGAATTATGACGCTGTGCTTGTGAATGAAATTATGTATGTCATCCTGATTGATTGTTTGATTGAATGGATGCTATGTAACCCTTTTGTTATGTTATGTTATGTAATGCCTGAGTTATGCTATGTCATGCAATGCTCATGTTAAGCCATGTCATGTAATACTCATGTATGTTATGTTATGTTATGTAATGTTCACGTCTGTATGCCATGTTAAGTGCTATGCCATGCCTATGAGTATGACACGTCATGAAAGTTCACAAAGTCAACATGCACATGTATCATGATATGATATGTACGAAATCATGTGAATGGTAAGTAAGCTTTAAGAATGGCCTTATGTCATGGGTGGATGTGCAAGCCATGGACTTAAACGTGGTCCACCGTAAGTATACTATGATGTATTTGGTGACACGGACCTATGTGTGCCTCACCATATACTATGCTATGATGTATGTGGTAACACAAACCTAAGCGTACTTCATCATATGTTATGTTATGATTTATGCGGTGCCACAGACTTAAGCATGGTTCACCATATATATGCTATGATGTATGAGGTGCCACGGATCTAAACATAGTTCACCATATGTTATGCCACAATTTATGCGGTTAATGATAATTGAACTAATGCATGTATGTTATGATGACCACTAATCAAGTGAAAGACAAGATGAATAAGTTATGTGAGAATGATAGGAAATGCATGGAGTCAGTCATTCATGCATCCATGTTACATGTACTGCCATGATTGTTTGATTCCACTTATGTTATTAAAGAATGATCTATATGCTATGTACATGTATGACTATGAATGAAAGTTTTTCTAAATCAAGTATAAATGTCAAGTTAAATTAAATTTACAATATGATGTGTTATTATTGAGTCTTTGACTCATTTGTTTCTCTGTTTTTATGTTTTAATGTCCCAGATGATGATTTCGTGGATATAGAGCAGAGTGCCAAGAGTAGATTATTCTTCGAGAGACATAGACCTTGAACAAGTGTTAGTACCACAAGGGTCTAGTTATGATTAGACAGTTGAATAAATTAATTTGGTGCATAGGACTAGTTTATGTTTCTTTATTACGTTCTAGTTTTTACATTATGAAACTCTATTAGGCTAAGTTAGTTTGATGATTCAATAAATGAGGTATTTTTTTATGGTGTCGAATCTCTTTACCGGGCATTACGCTATGAATGTACATAACATTCCGTACCTACGGGAAGGGGTGTTACTAGGGAAGGGGGTGTTACATGTACATATGCATATATCTGATGGTATGGTGCATTGCAAACGTGAGCCTTGAGATCTTTGGTGCTCATTGCGGTGTCTTTGAAACTGAGAAAATTTCTGGTAATTCTTAAAGATGAATGCATGAGAAAGGATTTCTTCGGAGTTAGGAAATACACTATCCACCTGTTGTTACTAGAATGAGAACAATAGAAATTGAACAACTGAGAAGTACTTGCAAACCAGCATTTTGATGTTATCCATTCATTCGGATATATGATAATCATTTGTTTATCCTATCAATATATTTTCTTATGGGTTGAGTACTAGCCTAGACACCAGCATGGCCAATTCATGGTTTTTGAATATTTTAATACACGAAATACCAATGACTAGGTGGGGAATATTCTACCCTCCATGCAGTTTTCTCTATTAGCTTTTCCAAATATTTTATACATTTTAATTAGGTGTTTTCGCTTGTAAACTTCCTGTGTACTTGGGCTATGCCTAATTATGTGGATTAATAAATTTTCTTACTTGTAAAAAAAACATTTTATACATTTTATTGAAAAAATCAAAACAATCTGAAGCCCCAGAAATATAGCAAGTATTGTTCTTTTCCAAGAACTATTAATGTACTATAGCCAGCATTTATAGCCATATGCATGTAAAGAAAGAATCCAGAAAGAATCCAGAACGTGTTCCATCTGTTAGTTTAATGTCCGTCAAACTAACAGATAGAACACGTTCTTGGACTCTGGCTTTACATGTATATCACCGAATATTAATTTAATGATACGTATTAGCCTCAATCTAATAATCCATAATATCATCAAACAAGCATATTATCATTTTTCACACTTTTTTCTGCTGAAATTTGCTGTAAATGGGGAAAGAAGACGCACAAACAGAAACCCATATTTGTGTACCAGCTAGTCAAGTCAGCATTTACACATTCATATGCAAGAAAATGTTGACAAAGTAGATACTTCAATCCAATAAGAGACCAAAAGAAACTTACTTTATCCTTATGTAACAGGCAGATATTTGTGGCAAGGAAACATCTGCTTTCCTGCATACATTTATTTGAAAACATCATAGAGGCAATCACAAATCAAGATTAAGGAATATAAGAAACAATATCATGACATGGTAGAATAGAATTTTACCTGTCTTCTGAAGCAACTAATGAGAACCAAATTGGACTATTTCTTCTGTTGCGCTTAGAACCTGAAACATCTAGCATGACTTGGGACGAGGAGTGCAGCTGCCTACATGCAGCTGTGCTTTTACGACCTGCTGCACGCAACCTTCTACGCTTTAAAGGTCCTGGAGGTGAGGTTGTTCCATTAGTTTCATCCTGGACTTTAGTATTGTGTCCATTTCTTTTGCTTTTAGGCATATATACTTCACTGTCAGGAGCACTAGGTGATTCTGCTCTGGCTTTGGTTTCAGGCATATATACTTCACTACCATGGTTGGGTTGCTCCAATTTGGCAAGTGACAGCCCTGGTGAATTAAACTTAGAGGTTTTGGTTCTGTTCGCAGCTTCAACAAGACAGTTCAAGGGTGTCCACAGATCAACTTTCCCTTCAATTAACTCCACATCATTCTCTGTGTCTTTCTTAGGTATTCGCTCATTAAAAGTTTCAGCGCCTGAATAATCCTGCCACAATGTAACAAGATGCTGAACTATTAATACAGTAAAGCAAGTATGTTGTTTCCTACAAGGAGAAGCTTATAAAATCAACTTCTTCTAAATCTAAAAAGCACAAAAGATCAAACACATGCCTTCCTTTACCTGCCTTTTATTTCGAGTAGTTTTAACTTGAGAATCAAGTGAGCTGGAGCTCAAAGGATGATCACCAGCAGAATCTTCTTTCTTGGCAGCTTCCTCAATGGAAAAACTGCATCCTCGCATAACAGAAGCTTTTCTTGCAGCTTTTGTTCTCCTTCCAGTCAAGCCACTCTGTATTGGCACTTTGGGAGTGCTGACCACCAATGAAGATAGTGATCTCTCCTTCCTTTTAATCGGCAGTGGATTTGTAGCTGTAATTTCAGGGGCCTCAACTTTCCTTCTCTTCAGAGGGAAAATTTTGGCCCTTATATCTTGCAAATTGTGGTCTGGCCTGCACATTAGTAGTGACCAGGCTCTAGTGTGAGTGTATTAAAACACAAAGCATAAGGACACATAAACAACGTGATTTCCATTTCCTCAGAAGAAAGGTACACCATAACATTATGATTGAAAAACTGGAATGTGGATACATCATTTGCACCTATATAAACATAGAAAAGAGAAACAAAATATAAGAAACATATTTAATGAGGCATGTATGCCGGCCTATCTCAAAAGTAAAAATATCTGGAAAAATAACCTTACTATAAATTATTGTATTGATGAAGCACTAACTTTCTCTGCATAGCAATCATTAGACCATCACAATCTTTTTATAACCATTTCCAGATACTAATTCAACATCACTGACACGATAGGCTAGCATGAAAATCTGGCAATGTGTCCTTAGTAGGCAGAAAAACTGGATAAACCCGCATATCCTAGAAATGATACAATAAAAAGCCATGCGGAATATCTAGAGCGCGATCTGGAGGTGGCAATACTGCAATTATCCTTTTTTATAAAGGCATAACTTCATGTAAATTCTCAAAAGGAAGTGGAAAGGTCCAAATTACATGATTTCTCCACTAATAACATCATATGAAAAAACCCTTTCAATGAGACTTACCTATTGTTACT
This sequence comes from Juglans regia, assembly GCF_001411555.2. Classification (NCBI taxonomy): domain Eukaryota; kingdom Viridiplantae; phylum Streptophyta; class Magnoliopsida; order Fagales; family Juglandaceae; genus Juglans; species Juglans regia. The sequence goes on along the minus strand of NC_049911.1, from coordinate 12,937,346 downwards.
CATAAAGCGTAAATAGAATTCAACCACTTTAAATCGGGAAGGGGCGGGGGAGAGAGAGAGAGAGAGAGAGAGAGAGAGAGAGAGAGAGAGAGAGAGAGAGAGAGAGAGAGGGAGGGAGGCCTATCATAATATAGATGAAAGGACTGGCCTGAGTTTCTCCACTGGAAGAATGCCCAGATCGATGTTGCATTCAGGACAACGATCCACCTCCTCATCAGAGAGCTTCTCATATATGCACTTCCTGCAAACTGATTTGAGGTTTGAACTCCATGTGTCAGAGATGGTTGTGGAAAGAAGCAAATACATAACAGGAGATGAGGAATTCGACTATTTAATTCTCCCAAGTCTGTAGAAATATATACAGCTGAATTTAACAGATTTTTTTTATAAGTAGCTGAATTTAACAGATTTTTTTTCATAAGTAGCTGAATTTAATTTTTTTTTTTTTTTTTTAAGTAGTTGAATTTAAAAGATTACCAAAAACAAAATATGAAGAAGAAGGAAGACATAGCACTTAATTTTGCTTAGGTAGGGAAGGAAATATTGTGTCCAGACAACAAAGAAAAGAGGCCTTTAGAGATTAGCTGTAACAACCCAGGGAAAACACTAATCACATCTATGCTATAACCCCAAAAAGACAAGTCAATTTGAAGCCTCTCTAAATTACTTATAAAACTCAGTTTCACCTAGTTAGTAGTCAATCAGAGACTTAGCATTCAAGATTACATTGATAACTTACCCACTCTATTTGAGTTATTCATTCTCCCAAAGTGGGACTGGGGTGTAACAAACTCCCCCTCTTCATTTACTAACATCCTGGTCAGGTCCATGTCATACAATGGTACAAAATCGCATAGTTGATCTTACTGGATGGTTTTGAAACCATATGTAACAACCCATGGAAACCTCTATCTACATCAGCAGTATTACCCCAAAAAGGCTAATCAATTTGAAACTTCCCTAGAATCACATAAAAAGCAGAATCACCTGGTAAGCAACGGATGTGAGCTTTATTAGTAAGAAGAAAAAAATCTTTATTAGCAACCGATGTGAGCTTTATTAGTAAGCAACCGTCTCTAATCAGAAAGTAAATTCTTTCATAGAAGAAATTAGTAAGAAGATAAATTTTCTATGAAAATAGTATCTATTTTAATAAGTCCAAATATCGATATAATTGTTGAAAACTGCTTCACAGCAAGCGAATTGCCCATGCGTCATAACTGGGGGAAATGGTATCTTTCTTCTGAGATTGCTGGGGATGACTGTTACAGTAGGCAGTCCCACTTCGCATAAAGCACCAATTGTACCGACATGTTCACATTAGCAGTTACTTTTACTTATCCAAAAAAAAAAAAACATATTCACATTAGCAGTGAATGAGACTGGGAACTGCTCAAGTTCTGACAGGATAACCTTAAATAGTTCTTGTTAGTGTCTTTAGACCATACACCCTATAAAATGTGGATAAGCAACTGAATCCGACACACCAACATGAGCCTTAAAATCCATAATACGCAAATCCATAAACTTGGAATCCCACACATCAACACGAACCTTTAAAATAAAATAAAATAAAAAAGCACGCAAATCCATAACGTTAGAACGCATAGTCGGAAAAAACACGTAAGAATCTTGAGATTGCAAAATACACAAATCCCCACATCTCAGAGAGTTGAAATAGTAAGAACAAGGTCCCATAATATGCAAATCAGAACAAAAATTCAAGTACATATATCAAGAATTGTACGATGACACAAAAATTGAACAACCCAGATCAGCATATACACGGAATACAAGCACAAACCCAGATCAAAATTGTCACAAAAATAAGAGCAATTAGACGCAAAATATAGACAAAGCTGATAAACTCACACGTGTGGAGGCACAAAGATATCGTTGTAGCTTCCTTCAAGAGCTTCTTACAAAGAAGGCACGTCATGCATGCCTCCAGGGTCTCCCTTTTCACTTTCACAACCTGAGTTACCATCTCTTCCCCTCCCACTATCTGAAAATCTCTCTCTCTCTAAACTGCATTAAACAAAGACGACAATCACAACGGAAAAAGCATGAAATTTTATGAGGAACCGAAGCCTTTTGTGCTTTTAGTTTTAGCTATCGTTGGACGTGAGAGAGGTGTGGATCTGAGGTTGTGAGCACAGTGGCGGGTTTCGGGGCTAGATTAGGAGATGGGTTTCGACTGTTTGCGGCAAAATTACGTTGTTGGATTTTGGACAAAGGAGGCGTTGTTCAGGTTTTGGCTTTGAGTTTTGACGAAAGACCATGAAAATATGTAAAATATAATAAAGACGCTTTTTGTGCGTGTTTTTTTGTGTTGCGTGAGGTCCGAGCACGAGCCGAAACTCACTCTTCCCACTGCAAAGTCTGTAGAAGATAAAAGTGCGCCGTTCGATAACTGTTATGTTTTCCTTCAGCTTCACTGCTTGCTCCACGTTTTGACTTTTTTTTTTTTTTCCTTTTTTTCAAACAGTATAAATTCTAATATACTGTTTGCACAATTTTTATTTGAAAAATATGATAAAGTCCCTGAAAAAGTTTTATCGAATTGTGTTTTTCTGTTTTTACTTTATAATTAATAAAAATATTATTTAATAAGTTTGTAATTTTTTTAAATGTTTAAATGGATTTGAAAACTGTTTAAGAAAAAAAAAAATAAAGTACAATTTGCACTTACGGTAGAAAAGAGATTTTCGGCGGACGTAACAACGTGCTTTTTATTTAGTTCATGTTGAGATTGTGTTAGAAAATATTGCTTTTAGCTTAAGGTTTATAATTTACGTAATAAATTCTATTATTATAAAATTATTTACTGTTTGAAATTTATATGTCTTAAATACTTTTAAATATATTAGATTTGTTTGAAAATAAATTTTAAAAAAATACTTTTTGAGGTAAAAATGTCATAAAAGGACATTTGATTTTTCACAAATAATAAAAGGACATTTGGTAAATTTATTTCTTATGCAGGAAGAATGCAACGATAAATTGTTCATTGATAATTTGGAAGATTTGGCAAGTCGTTGAACTGGACACGCGGCTCACCTCATTTATGGGACTCGCACTCTCATTTGGCTGGTAATGGTTCATGTTGAACAGCGAGCTCTGTGGCGAAATCAGAGGACAATTCGGCGGCACTGGAGACATAGCTTAGGAGATCAGAGAAGAAGGAGGCGATCGAGTTTGAAGAGCTCTGTCGTGCCGATTGAGTGTTGCTCTAGGTTTGGAAAGAATGCTATAATAGTCAGCTAGAAATTCAGTGAATGAGTATCTTTAGTCTTTAGGAACGACGTGAAAGTTCTTGAAAGGTCTCACGAATCGAGCAATCGCATAAGTTTTAGTCTGTTAGCTTAATCAGTTTCTTACCCACTTTAATGGCAGAAACATGATTTTATTTATTTGAGATACTTTGGAGCATGAGATTGAGAAACAGTTTGTGCCATTAGTTTCAAATGAATATTTATGATTTTTCGGCACAATAATACAATTTTCGTTTTCCGTATGATAATTGTTAGAAAATGTGTTTCGATTTATTCATGGCACTAAGAAGTTGAAATTTGTGAAACTAATTGCACTATTAGGTTCATAGGATTATTTAAGATTTTATAGTGTACAATTATTTTCCCCATTTTCGGAGTAAATAGTTAGACTCGTGTTAGCACCTAGTCTATTCGTTTTCAAATCATAATGTTGATTGTTCAAATCAGTCTAGAGAAGTTTTATTTGGATACTTGGCAAGATTTTAGCCACACTTGGTGAATAGTATAGGATGCTTTGCACCAAGAGGAACCATAATATATAAATGTGAAGGAAATGAAGGAAAATCAAGTATTGTGATCATGCCACCTAAGCCGAACACTATTCCATCTAACCATTCATTTTTTAGCCAAACCAAAAAGGGTTTCAATCCTAGTGAAACTCCAAATATTTGAGATTCAATCGAAACCCCAAAACCTTGGTGAAAGTTGAAACCCTAAACGATTTCCCCAAATCCCAAACCCTAAGTGTTGGTAAGTTTTAGCTTAGTGTTTAATCACTTGATTAAATGACTTCCATATGCTATTAACTATTTAAATTATTGTCATTACACCCTTATTTATTATTTTATACCTTGGTAATTTTATTGGATCAAAAAAATTGGATTTGGGTTTGTTAGAAACTGAAACCCCAAACCAAACCCTATTGAAACCCCGAGCGAGGCCTAATTGGTTTAGGCCCATTAAGGCCCACCGAAAAGCTCCAATGCAAGAATTTTTGAAGAACTTTCTCCTACTGCCCTAGATGTATTTCCACTACCCATGTCAATCCAAATAGTGGTTGATAGGAGGTCAATCAGTCACCTCATCACCACCCTTCACATGGAAGCTTCCTTGGCTGAAAACCATGTATTGCCCATGGTTTTGTCCATAGTTTTGGCTAACAAAACCGCTATCAAATAGTCATTCTCACATTCCCTCTTAGCCCCCAACATTATATAAGTCGTCCATGGCTTATTCTTCATGTTTTGGTTACTTTCACTTTACTTTCTTGGAAAGAACTTTAGAGGGAATTTTAGATAGTTTTTCTGGTCATTCTTACTTGAATTTTTTGAAGCCTTTCTGTAACACCCAGGAAAAAAAATTAAAAACTTAGGCCCAAGCCCAAGACTCATTTCTTTCCTTAGAACCAAACCCAACCCAGGTGTGAAGCACAACGTTTAGCCCTTGGTTCAGGTACACCCTTATCTTTTCTTCCCCACATCTTTCCTTCCCATGTGCCAATGCCTTTTTCCGTTTTTAATATGCATGTTCCCTCATCATTCATCGTGTGCTGATTTTTCTCAATCGTTTCTCTTCCTCTCTCTTTTTCTCTGTTTGCCACTTGTTGGAGTTTACAAAATCATCTAGAAGGTCTGGAGTCAAGAGCTCAAGAAGCCAAACAGAAACAAAAGGCTTGCGTTCATGAAGCTGGTAGTTAAGTTAGTTATCCAACTATGAATATTAGTGGTCTAGATGGCAAGTTGTAAATAATCATTGTATCTATATAAATGAACTGATTGTATAGCATTTTCAATTCATTTGATCATAATGAGAAGTATTAATCACATTCTCCTTCTATAGTCTCTATGTTTTCTACATTTTACATGGTATCATTATGTATAAGATTTTTGCTGCTGTAACGCCCGTCCTTGTGGTGAGATTCTTTATAAAATATTTTTAGAAATGACGACAGGAATTACCGTTTGATTTAAAACTTTTTACTTCCATAGCCAGGGTGCAAGACCCTACGTTTATAAAATAAATTATGCTTTTAGAATAAAAGAGGTTCATAGCGGAAAACATTAATCTTACAATAAAAAAGGTCTCTCGTACAATTAAAACTCATGCCTAGACTTTCGTGCTCTTCCCCATGGACTGTGTCCGTCCTGGTCATTCAGTTCCTGTGGGAGGAGGGACATGCATAAAAACTAAAATGAGTCGATGACTCGTAAGCATTACTTCATACAGTTAAAATATAACGACATAGGTTTTCATTCATGCATTCATCATTCATACATATTATATGTACGTGCGTGCGTGCGTGCATACGTGCGTTCGTTTGAAAACATCATTGCATGAGGTTTTCTTTTAAAAAGGGGCTTTATTTTCTTAGAACGTGTCCCTCGTCAGTGCCTTCATTTCATAAAAGTTCATGCTTTCGTGCATTCATGCATTCATACATTTTTTCTTATCACTTTCATATGCCAGTACACACTGTTACGCCCCGTGTGTTAGGGTTAGCAGTCTTCCTTTGGACCTGGACTCTGCCCGTGACCACAGGTTGGGAATCATTTTTCAGTCAAGGGGCAGCACTGGGTGCACTACCAGTACTACTTACCCAGCATTGCAATTTGCCCATTCATTGGTACCCTTTCTATTCATTCATGTGGCTGTTACGTATCTTCATACATTTCATGCTTTCATGTCCTTCTTGATTTTCATTCATTCGTTCATGTCAGCTCTAAAGAGTTAGAGCTTTCATTCAGTCCTTTTTTTCCTTTAACAGTCATTTCATGAGAAAATGTTCCTTTTCATGAGAAAAACATCGTTACATGAGCTTAAATGTCAGCTTTCGTGGCATCCATAAGCATCACCTTAAACGTCGTCTTTTATGGGATTCATGAGCATCACCTCATGGCGCACATGAAAGCATCGGTTCGTAGGATCCATAAAAGCATCCATTTTCATGTCTTTCGTGCATTTTCATCAGTTCATGGATTTTCTTAAAAAATACATACAATAGATACAACGTATAATCATCCATTCACATGCGTACAATTAATACTTTGGTTGCGTAAAAAGGGTCTGCCAAGGAGGACCGTACATACGTATACCTTTGAACAATTAGCATTTTTTTCGTAAAACGTCTTTCGTGTCTTTTCATAAAGCATCGTGAGGAAAAACGTTTCATTTTCGTTTCTTTATACTTTAGAAGACTCTAGAAGAGTATGAATGCAACACTTACCTGGACTCCATGCTACTTGCATATCATGCAGTCCATTCATGTGTGTGTCAGATGAAAACCTACATGCATACACATAACCTTAACGTCATTCTCTATCTAATACATAAACAACTTAAACTATAAATAGAACTACACTTCACTTGGAACACTCTCCTTCTATCCCGTGCTCTTACATGTACTTTACTATGCTAAGACCTTCGAGGACCACTTATGGTCCCTACCTCTTCCAAACTCAACGTCTTGCCTCGAGTGCTCATCCACTAAAGTGAACCCATGATTCACCTTAGGATTAAGTCACTAAGACCTTCGTTTTACTCTTCTTACTGACCACATTCGACGCATGATTCCGATCGATGGAATCATGCATCCCAATCCTAGATAATACACCCACTACTACCATGCACTTTAGCCCACACTAAATCCTCATTTCCATCCATACAAGCCACACGACTCTAAGCCAACTCTGAGGCTTAAACACCGCGTAACTATGCTTAGGACAGATTACCCATTACATATGGTGAATCCATCCAGCACATGTGTCTAACCAGATTACATATATACCTTACCCCTTTATCACTTGAGATCAACATATAACATGTTGATCACCTGTTCGTAGAGACAAGGGCCATACTCCGATACTAACCTTCTCTTAACCTGGCTAGCATGACTCTTTATGCTACTTGTCCCTTTTGACAGTTCATCCCAACACTTAATATGACAAGACTCCGTTCACAACCACACCTTATGCCACATCATATAGCTCGAGACTATACCCAAGCTACATCGTGACCTTGTCACTTCACCTGACATCCCGTTACATCATTCTTACGCCAACTCTTAACTCATCACGAGTACGGTTCCTCACATACTCCTGTCACATTGTGACACCTCGTCACATTCCTGCTACAACATTCATACACTAACTCCTCACCCATCATAAGCACGACTACCAGTGGTTGTGTCATTTCGTGACATTCCCCAGTCATCCTTCCGCTGCGCACTCTTACACTTGTTCTGCTACTTCACGCATATTTCTAGCCATAAGTCCATCACAGTGATACTTGTCACCTCAGACTACAGGCTATGACATAACTACTTCGGGACACTGTTCCACAGTTCTCGACACTATCCATCACATTCCACGCCCTTCAATCACACAACCATCCTTATCTCTGAGACATGCCACACGGAGTGTCGCTGCCTCATGGAGTACACTCCACGTATACTCTCTTTTTCACATGCTATGACCCATCACCATTACGGCATACGTGCCACATGGTGCATTGCTCCACTACACGAAGTACACTTCTCATGTATTCCCTTCATACACATTATGTCATATCACCACTACGGCATACCCGCCGTATGGTGCATCACTCCACTACATGAAGTACACTCTATGTGTACTCTCTTCACACACACAACGCCACACATAGTATACTCAGTGTGTACTCTTCCCATTCCACATGCCACATCACCCATACAATACATGATCCACAACCACACTACATAGCATGGTCCACACACCTCACAGCACAATTCCCAACTACGCTCCACACTTCACAGCGCACTACACAGATATGCCCAACACTTTACTACACAAAATGCCCAACACTTCACTACACAACACATCTCAATACAACGAACTCCATAATTACCAACAGCATAGTCCACAACCTAATCAACTAATCAACATCTAACATAATTAATGAGGGATAGAGGGTTATACCAAAGACGGGATAACCTGTGCGTTGCTTGTTGATCGTCACGGTCGATGATGCCAGAAGGGTCGTACGTGGCGGCTAACCCACGTACGATGGCTGTTTGGGGGTTTGGTTAGCTAGGTGTGGTCTTGGAAGGGCTCGTGGTGGCCTTGTGATGGTGGCAAGGAGCATAACATGGTGGATATAGCAGTGTACAGTGGCGGTCAGCCACGCACAATGGTTGTCCATCATGTGCAATGGCTACCCACCATATAAAGTGGTGGTTGGACCTAAGGTTTGGCTAAGGAAGGTCAAGGGAGGCTGCTAGTGGTCTTCATGGCGGCTGGGGTGGCAGAACACGGCAGAGCCATGGGTTTCCAAGAGGAACCCGTGTGTCTTAAAGCATGGAAATGAGAGAGGAAGGCTTGGCTGGTCATGGTTGGCCACGGAGGAGTTAAGGGGTGCTGGTGGAGCTCGTGGTGCCACTAGGGTGGCGCCACGGTGGCCTATGACGGTGGATCGAAGCCGTGAAGTAAAGAGAAGTCGTGGGAGAGAGAGAGAGGGCTTGAGAGGGATGGAGAGCTTGGCTGGCTTGGAGGAGCTCGGGGAGGAGCCATGGTGGCCAGGGGAGGCGCTTGGTGGAGTTAGAACCGGCACACGGCGGCGCTAGGGCTGTTGGTGGCCTTGAAGCCTTGCGAAACCCATAAATGGGTTTCGTGCATGTGTGCGACGGAGGGGGAAGAGGTGCTTCCCGTGGCTTGGGGATCCATGGGAGGAGTTCACCGGTGAGAGGGGAGGCCATTGGTGGTGGTGTAGTGGCCGCGTACGGCGGCGTTAGGTGTTGCGCACGATGAAGCCGTGCATGGGTCTCTTCGTGTGTGCGACGGGGAAGGTGGCCGTGAGATAGGGGCTGGCTTTGCTGGTGGGAGGTCGCCGGTGTGAGGGGAGGTCAATGGTAGTGGAGGTGAGACTCACCGGCGCACGGCAGCGTCGGCTGGGCAGTGGAAGACACGACCTAGAGAGGGACAGCGTACTACGTACGTGTGGGTTGAGGGAGGGAGGAGAGAGAGAGGAAAGGGAAAAGTGAGGAAGAAAGAGAGGGGTCTGGGTATTTAATCCAGTCCCTTCGTCTGGAGATCCTTAAAACGATCTAATGATGGAGGATTAAAACACTGATTTGAAAATGCGTAAACATTAACTTAATTAAAAGCACTTAGAGGAATTAAGGTAGAATATTATTTAAACTAACTTTAGTTTATAAAATAATATTCCTTCATCATTAATAAAATGATGAAGTCTTATTTAACATATTTAAGAGAATAAAACCATTAAATTAATTAAAACTTTCAACATAATTCAAATCTCATAATATCTTAAATAGTTGAAATCATTTTAATAATAATATTAAAATTATTTATGACAATTATAATATTTTTGGAGCTCTTCAAGAATATTATAATTGTCATATAAAAAATCAAACTTAATTCAATAACACTATAAATACTCCTTATAAATATTTCCAGCACATTTAAAACACTGGGCATGCCCTAGAAGTCACAAGATATCTTTTGAAACATGCATTCGATGTTCAAGATGCCTAACGAGTCTCACAGTCGCTAGATAGAAGGGGCAGACAAATCACAAAATCTCTGCTCTCGGGATTTGCTTACGTCATAAAGAGAGAAGCATACGTAAGAAGGAAGGAGCGGGGTATTACTGCTGCCCTCTTAAAGTTTTTTTTCTCTTCATTTCTTTCTTTAATCTTTCTGTTTCTTTCCTGCTTCTATGGCGGATTCTGATTCTAAGTCTACTACGAATTCGACTGGTCCTTTTATGGAAAATACTGGTAGTTCTTCAAGAAATCCATCGGATGATTCGTCAAGTTCTTATTACTTGCACCCATCGGATAATCCTGGAGCACTCTTAGTTTTTGAGATCTTTACTGGTGAGAACTACGTTGCATGGAGTTGATCTATCTCTATTGCTCTTACAGTAAAGAACAAGATTGCATTCATAGATGGTCCTCTACCTTAATCCAATCTTGGTGATTCTTAGATTTGAATTGCTTGGTTGAGAGCAAATAATCCTGTTTTATCTAGGCTAATGAATACTATAGCCAAAGAAATTCGTGGGAGTCTACTATACTTCACAAGTGCATACGACATTTGGGAAGAACTCAAGACAAGGTATGTTTAAAGTGATGGTCCAAAAGTCTTTACTCGAGAAAAGTCTCTTAGTTCAATTTCTCAAGGATCAAGATCAATTACCGAGTACTTTAATGAATTCAAGACCCTTTGGGATGAATACATAAGTTAGGCCAATTCCAAGTTTTAGATGTGGAATCTTCAACAGATGTTCTTGCAATCTTTTAAAGAACTTCATAGAAAGGCAGCATTCCGATTATGTGATGAAGTTTCTCATTGACCTGTATGATTCTTATTCTATGATGCGAAGTCAATTACTTCTCCAATCACCTTTGCCTTCTATGAGCAAAGTATTTTCTTTACTACTGCAAGAAGAAAGCCAAAGATCATTAACTAATGCTATTGGCATTCCTATAGACTATCATGCAATGGTTGCTACATAAACCCAGAAACTAGTTGCTACAAATGGTAGACGGTTCAGAAAATCAAAAGCAAAAGCATATGTCACTTGTTCTCACTATGGATATACTAGACACCTTGCAGACAAATGCTTCCAATTAATTGGATACCCACCAGGATGGAAAGGCCCACGAGGCAAGAGAGTTTTTCCTACCCAACATGGAAATGCAAACACCAGATTGCCTAATGCAACTGTTGCTTCTTCTTTGGAGTCAGATTCAAGCATCTCAAACATATTTTCTCAATAGAAAATTCAAAACCTGTTGTCAAATAGCTTATCCCACACACACATAAATCCTAACTCCACAGTAAACACTGCTTCTACCTCAAGTATTATATCATGTCACACTGTTTCTATTGGCAAAAATAATTCTTCGCTTCCAATTAATTGGATACCCACCTGGATGGAAAGGCCCACGAGACAAGAGAGTTTTTCCTACTCAACATGGAAATGTAAACACCAAATTGCCTACTGTAAATGTTGCTTCTTCTTTGGGGTCAGATTCAAGCATCTCAAACATATTTTTTCAAGAGAAAATCCAAAACCTGCTGTCACTTGCAAATAGCTTATCCCATACACACATAAATCCTAACTCCACAGCAAACACTGCCTCTACCTTAGGCATTATATCATGTCACAATATTTTTGTTGGCAAAAATAATTCTCCATGGATCCTTGATACAAGAGCAACAGATCATATGATCTATTCTCCACATTGTTTCAATACAATTTACTTACCCAGTAAATCATCTATGATCCATTTACCAAATGGCCAATCTGTTCCAATTGCCTTCACTGGAGATGTAAATTTCTCATCTGATATAACCTTACACAATTCTCTTCATATTCCTTCATTCAATGTTAATCTCATATCTACTTCAAAACTCACTAAAGATAATTCTATTGGATTATTTTTCTTTCAGTCCAAATGCATTTTGCAGAACCTAATCAGCTGGAAGATGATTGGGCTTGCTGAAGTGAAGTCTGGCCTATACCACCTACAATAACCTTCCGCTCAAGCAAGGAGTAAACCAGATTTGAGTTGTGTACCTTCTATTTCTTTAGCAAATAATTGTAACTTCCATGCTAATATTTGGCATCTTCGACTAGGACATCTTCCACCTACCAGACTAAAAATCATTAGTTAAATAGATTCCAATGTACTAGCAAATCAAAATCATATCTATGAAGTCTGTCCTTTAGCCAAACAGAAAAAGCTACCATTCTCTATATCAAATAGCTATTCAAATAAAGCATTTCAGTTAGTCCATTGTGATATTTGGGATCCTTTCTCAACTATTTCATATTCTGGCTTCAATTACTTCCTAACAATTGTAGATAACTATACCAGATTCACTTGGCTTTATCTCATGAAAACCAAAACAAAAACTTGCACCATTCTCACAAACTTTGTTTCTTATATTAAACTCAGTTCAACACAACTATTCAAACTCTTAGGACTGATAATGGTCAAGAGTTTAACATGCCTAATTTCTATAATGAACATGGCATAATACATCAATTGTCTTGTGTTGAAACACCCCAACAGAATGGTAGGGTTGAAAGAAAACATCAACACCTCCTTAATGTTGCTAGAGCTTTGCTTTTTCAGTTAAAGTTGCCACTTTCTTATTGGACAGATTGTATGCTAACAGCCACACATATTATAAATTGAACCGCTTCTTCTATCCTAAAAAATTAGACACCATACTTCATTTTATTTCAAAAACATCCAAATTACAACTATTTTAAAGTTTTTGGATGTTTGTGTTTTGCTAGCACACTCACAGCTCATAGAGGAAAATTCCAACCAAGAGCTTCAAAGTGCCTCTTTCTAGGTTACCCACCAAATATCAAAGGGTATAAGCTTTTGGATCTTGTCACTCTCAAAACATTTGTTTCCAGAAACGTGGTTTTCCATGAATCCATATTCCCTTCCATACCAAACACAGTCCATACACCCTCTGTCTTTGCTAATTTTCCTTAGTTTTTTTAATCTTCAGAACCCAATTCTCCTTCACTTCCTATTACATCAAATTCTCAAATTGAAAACAATTAAACTGAAACTCTTAGAAGGTCTCAAAGGATTAAGGGCAGGTTTGGAGCCAAAACCAAAACACAAAATTCTCATCTCATCTCATCTCATCATTACACCTTTTTCAAATCCCCATACAAAATATAATAAACAATTCAACTTTTTCAAATCCCAATACACATTTTTCAAATCCCAAAACAATAATAATATTAAAACTTAATATTTTAAACTTCAAAACAAAACACAAAATTCTCATCTCACCCCCCAAACCTACCCTAAGAATCCTCCTACATACTTGCAGAAGTTCTATTGTGGTCATACGGCACATACAACTTCAGTTACTCAATCATCTCCCAACTACAATTCAACCTCTAATGCAGGTAAGCCTCATTCTATATTTCCTTACCTTTCTACTTCTCAATTATCCCTTCGATATAAAGCTTTTGTTGTTGCCATTACTTCAACCTTTGAACCCAAAACCTTCAAACAAGCTATTTCTCATCCTCAATGGCAAACTACCATGGCAGACGAAATAAAGGCTCTTGAACTAAACAAAACTTAGGATCTTGCTATTTTACCTCCAAACAAGACTGCAATAGGTTGTAAATTGGTTTATCGTGTCAAGTTTAAGGCTGATGGCACAGTTGAGAGGTATAAAGCAAGGCTAGTAGAAAAGGGCTATTCTCAACAAGAGGGGCTAGATTTTTTTTATACTTATTCTCCTGTTGCTAAGATGACAACCGTGAAAGTATTACTTGCTATTGCTACCATAGAACAATGGCATTTACATCAATTAGATGTAAATAATGTCTTTTGCATGGAGATCTCAATGAAGAAGTGTACATGCAATTGCCACTAGGCTATTCCTCAACCAATGACCCTCGAGTATGCAAGCTTCAAAAGAGTCTCTATGGGCTGAAACAGGCATAAAGACAATGGTTCTCCAAATTGTCTTATTCTTTGCTGCAACTTGGCTTCACTCAGGATAAATCAGATTCTTCTTTATTCATCAAACAAACCCCTTCAGCTTTCATAACTCTACTCATTTATGCTGATAATGTAATCCTTGCATATGATAACATTGATCAGATTAATATAGTGAAGAAATTCCTACATGACTCTTTCACAATCAATGACCTTGGTGAGCTTAAATACATCTTGGGTCTGGAAGTAGCCAAATCAGCTAAGGGCATTACTGTCTCTCAAAGAAAATATGCCTTGGACATTCTACAAGATAGTGGTTTCTCTAGTTGTAAACCAGCAACTTTTCCTATGGAGTCCAATCTAAAACTAAGTGCAACTAATTCTTCACCAACTCTCACTGATCCTGCATCATATCGAAGGCTTGTAGGTTGATTGTTGTATTTAACTATAACTCGACCTGACATAGTCTACTCTGTTAAAGCATTAAGTTAGTTTATGGCCAATCCAAGTACATTACATCTTCAAGCTGCCAAATCCAATGTACATTACTTCTATACATTAAAGCTACACCAGGATAGGGACTTTTCATGTCTGCAAAATCATCTCTACATCTGAAAGCATACTCAGATAGTGACTGGGGTGGCTGCTTGGACACTAGAAGAAGTATAACTAGGTTCACGTGTTTATAGGAGACTCTCTTATCTCATGGAAATCGAAGAAACAACCCACTGTGAGCAGATCATCTGTTGAAGCTGAGTATAGGGCCTTAGCAACAACTACATGTGAAATCCAATGGCTCATATATCTGCTAGCTGATTTCAATGTTCAACATTCTCAAACTGCCTTATTATATACTAATAGCAAACCAGCCTTTGAAATTGCTTCTAATCCCGTGCATCACGAAAAGGACTAAGCATATTCAACTGGATTGTCACTTAGTTCGGGAAAAATTACAAGAAGACCTCATCAAAATCATACACATTCCTTCTAAACATCAATTAGTTGTCATATTAACCAAACCCCTCAGTTCACTCAGTTTTCATCACCTTATTTGCAAGATGGAAGTGATTAATATCCATTCTCATCTTGAGGGGGGTGTTGAAGTTTACAAAATCATCTAAAAGGTCTGGAGTTAAAAGCTCAAGAAGCCAACAGAAACAAAAGGCTTGCGTTCATGAAATTGGTAGTTAAGTTAGTTATCCAACTATGAATATTAGTGGTCCTGATGGCAAGTTGTAAATAGTCATTGTATCTATATAAATGAACTGATTGTATAGCATTTTCAATTCATTCAATCATAATGAGAAGTATTAATCACATTCTCCTTCTATAGTCTCTTTATTTTCTACATTTTACACCACTCACCTCTATCCCCCAAGATTCGCTCTCTCCCTCCCACTCATCTGATTTCCCTTCCTCACTGTATCTCTCATTTTTTTTAACAGCACATTTCTTAGATTTTCCCTTCCCCACGCATCTTCAATTTCTTCCCTCTAATTTTTATTTTCTTCTCTTAGCAAACCAGTTATCTTTCCCTTTCTCTTACTCCTTCAAGCAGAGCAAACCCTCAGGCTACCATGAAGCCCAGCCACAGTAGCCAAGCTGTAGAGCGACAACAGGACTTCCTTCACAGGCGGGACATGGAGTCATTGCACCACAACTCCCAAACCACCGGCACGTAGAAAACCACATAGTTACATCGAGAGCCAAGCACGCCGAAAACCACTCAAAACCCTCTGTCCAGTCGTCGCCTACGTCCAAACTCAAGCCCAATTGCATCGCTACCTCTGCCTTACACCATGGTAGACCCACGCCACCCCAACACCACCCAACACCAACCCACAAGCCTCTATTCACAACTTTCACCCCAACACTCCTCCTCTAATCTAACCACCCAAAAATAGAGCACCTTATCCCCTCATCTTTCCATGGTTTCACACTTTACCAACACCCCACTCAGCCACTGTGGTCTTCCCTCCTACGCTCAACCTCTCTAAGTGCCACCCCACATTGTCGGCTAGAAAGCCAAATTGGGTGGAAACCACCTGTGATCACATGGTCAAGCTCAACACCACGTGCATATTGCACCACCATGTCCTGTAATCCAGCCGAGTTGCACCACTACTTCACATGGGCCAACCACCATGCCCAGCCCTCTACTCCTCTCAGTTTATATCTCATGGTAGCTCTCCTTTTTCTCTCTCATGTGAGTTGTCCTCTCTATCTTCAGTCCCTCAGTTAGTCTTTATGCTCCCTTCACAAATTGAAAATGCATGTTAACCTCTTTGCGAAAACCAAAACTCTAATAGTTGAGAACTTAATTACAATGGATGTGTAGTTATTAACGGTTAGTCTCGGTCATTCTTGTATAGTTGTGACAGAAAGGTGAGTGTATTAATTGGACTTGTTTTTACAATGAACTTGTTTTTGTCTTGGGCTTGATATATAATAGTTTGAAGGTTAATTATATGATTATTTGGAGAAATTATCTGAAAATTAGAATATTTTGAGATATGAGATTTTTAGGGTTTTCAAGGATTTTAGATTTTGAGGAATTAAAATAGGTTATTTAAGTATTTCAGGCTTAATTATGAAGTACGTGTTCAATTGAAAATTTACGCAAATTACATGACTATTTTATAGGTGACGATTGATACTCCTTTGGCACTGTTGTGAGGAAATTTAGAGAGGCAAAAAAGTCCAGATAAACGGAGTTCGTATGGTAGACTTTGCATAAAAAGAGATAGACTAAGGTTGATTTATAAAAAATATGCATGTTGTTTTATGAAACAAAAATTGGAAAACAACCTCGGTCATTTTGTTCTGCATCACTCAATGTATCTTAATAAGAAAAGAGAAATATATTTTTGTCATGACTGGTGTAGACAAGAGCAAAATTTAGACATTATGTTTCTGTACTGTGCAAAAAAAACGAATATGAAATCTGAAATTTTTTTGCATGATTACGAAAAGATGCCCTGAATCTATTTTGATTATGTGAAGATGCTCTAAATTTGTTTTGATTATGTGAAGTTGACATGAATCTGTTCAGTATTTTGTTTTGATATAATGTGGTATTTGAAAAACTTTTGGCATGACATTCTGATTCTGTTATGGTTCTGATTCGATATTTTGATTCTGTTATATAGTTGGTACCAACATCTATGTTCCGAGTGCAACCACTTTGGAAACGAAGTGGGTTTTTTGTATGGTTTTTTCTGTGTGCACACTCGGAGCTCCGAAAATGAATAAGGGAAAGATTCACATTTTGATATGATGCTATGATATTATATGATATTATGATATGATAATGATGTTCAGCCATGTTATGCCAAAGGATTTTTGAATATGAACATTTTGAACTGTCGCTCTGATATTTTGATAACACGATTCTAAAATCTGCATTCTGAAAATGAAAATGTTTTATTCTGCATTCTGAACTTCGTAAAAAGCTCATGTTTACAAACTAGTATATGTTTTTTGCTTACTGAGTTATTGATAACTCACCTATTATCTCCATCATATTTTTCAGATGATTTAAATGTTTCAGTTCAAGATCAAGATAAGGGAGCATGAGCGAGATTATTTAAGTATAGTAGATTAAGCACAAAAGGATGCCATGGTTATTGGAGAATGCTATTCAGTAAATTTATCGTATTCTGCTGACGTGGTATGTTGAGAAGTTGACATTTATATTAAGACTTTGTGGTGTTTTCAGTTAATTATTTTGGAATAGTTGTTTTAAAACATTGAGAATTTATATCTATATGGGGATATATGATGTGAGTAATTGAGAATTTGTATTTTATATCTATATGGGGACCCGCACCCCGCTGCCCCACCCCGTTTGCCTCGATACCGTTTCACTTTTAGACTTTGGTTAAGCTTGTACTAAAAGTGAAATGGTGTCGTTTCACTTTTAGTTAAGGTCCCCCTTCCCCCCGTAGCCCCGCGTCCTTCTCGAACTCTCTTCTCTCTCACTCTCAGACTCACTCTCTCTCTGTCTCGATCTCTCTCGCGCTCTCTCTGTCTCTCTCGCTTGATCTATTCTCTCTCTAGCACGACTGCAGGAGCAGCACCACCGAGACTCCAATCACTCCACCGTCGTTTGAACTTATTTTGAAATTTCGCATTCGCTGCCACTCAAAGATAAGAAATCCGAAACCCTAAATTTTATTTTTTTAGTTTTAGATTGGAGGAAGGATGGGTTGAATAGGAGATGGAGGATGAGAATAATTGTGAATTTACGTGCTGTGGAGAAATTTGTGCATGTGTTTGAAATTTATCTCTTCTCTATTTGTTTGTTTGTTTGTTTTTTTTGTTTTTTTTTTTTTTTTGTAGTTTGTATTTTACTATTTCTAGCCTCTGGGCGATAGTCTGGATGTTGTGTGAAATTTTGATTTATTGGATGAATTTTTTGGCAAGATATTGGTCCGATATTTTTATAGTTTAGAGCAAACCTGTTAACATGAAAGTTCGATTTTTTTTTTCATATTAAGTGTTTCTACTAATAATATTTGCATGATTTTATAAAGTTGGAAACTGAAGGTGTAAAAATAGTTTTCGTTTTGGGTAAGTGTTGATATTTTGTTATGGAAGCATGATCATATGGTCTTGATCTTGATGAAATGAATTTTATGCATGATAAGATTCGGTTAGTCTTGAGGCTCACCAGTTTGTCTTGTGTTTTTTTGGATTTTTGCCATGTGATCTTAGATTTAATGCTTAGATCATGTTTAGAACTTGAATACGAGGTAGATGATTTTATTTCTTGAAGGTTTATTTCATGTGAAACTTGGATCTAGTGGTTTGATCTAAAATAAAAATATGTGGTACTCAGTTTTGAAGTTAGTATGCAAGCCGATTGTGTTGGATGGTGTTTTGTATTTTTTGTGGTCTTTGACTTGTTTGTTCAAGTATGATATTTATTAGAATTGACTTATAAACATGTTAAGAGTATGTTCAGGAACTTTTGAAGTTCTTGGAGTTGACTTGAAGAGTGCTAGACCAAAAAATCAAGGATTGTTCTATTTGGTCAAAACTTAATGCTTTGGCATGTTTAATGAAATTAGGAGTTTATGATTTTCATGGAATGTATATTTTGATGTCTTAGCATGATTTTAGAACCTAAGATATGTTTTTTAGAAGTTGGTTAAATCGATTTAAGCATCAAAATGTGTTTAAAAGTCAAGTATGCATCATAGTGTTGATTTAGCCCTAGTACGTTTCAGCCTAAGCATAGTTCTTATAGTTGTATTTTTTTAAAAATTTTTCTGACTTGATTTTTAAATTTAGAAAAAAATTTACATAAGGGTAGGATTTGGAGTTTGTATGCAAAATCTTTATTTTGAGGGCAAAATTGTAATTCTTCACACACATAAATGGGTAATTTTGTAATTTAGCCCTAAGTTAGTAAGTCTTTATATTTGCATGAGCTTTAGTGAGATATTCTAAGCTTGGGAATTATCTCATTTCAGTTAATGTTTTTTCACGCTATGATTTAAGTTACGCGACAATTCTATAAGTTGGCCTCTAATTTACAATAAGGATATTTGTGGATGTATGGTGGTAAGAAACCATCATTCATGTTCGTTATATTTATATACATGTTATGTTATGCCATGCAATGATTTCATTCTAAGTACATACTTATCTGTTATACGTTATGTCATGTCATGCCATGCTTAATTGTTGCACGACATGTTATGCCATGTCATCTGTCATTTCATTTCAAGATACGTCATTGTCTCGTGCATACAGTTGTCACGAAAAATATTATTTTCTTAGTCAGTCATACATGGGATACTCGTGGCATAATCACTATGATTGTCCAAGTATCTCCACTGATAATTCATGCAAGGTACTTCTAGCGTAATCATTCAGATTATTAGAGTTCTTCTACTAAAATGCTTATGGCATAATTATTCAGATTGATAGAGTATTTTCATTAAAACTATTACTAGGTACTCCTTGTATAATCATTCTGATTATTAGGGTATCTCATTTAAAATACTCATGGAGTAATCATTCTGATTGTTTGAGTATCTTTAATGAAATACGTTGGGCGGAATCATTTTGATTGTTCACCTATTCCTAACGAAATAGCTAGTGAAATCATTCTGATTGTCAAATTCCATGTTCAGTTTCAAGTTCATTCCATGTTCAGTTCACATTCAGTTCATGTCAATTCCAGTTCATATTAAGTTCAGTCCATGTCACGTTCACGTCAGTTTCAATTCATGTTAAGTTAAGTTCAGTCAAGTCAGGTCATGTCCATATTTAGTCACATATTTTCAGTCAAGCTATGTTATGTCTAATTAACCAACTCATTTATTGAACAAGATTCTAACTTCATGTTTAGTTTCATCTTCAGTTTCAACTTCAATTTCACTTCATGTTTATTTCACATTCAAGTACTTCAGTTAATGTTAGTTCAGGTCATGTCACGTTATGTCATGCTATTTTTCAGGTCATGTCATATTCATTTATTTTCAATCATTCATGTCTTTTTACTAGCATGCCTGCATATGTAAACTGTTAGTTTAAGTTGGTTGTTAACTTATTGAGATTTGTAATCAAATCTCACTTAGTAGTCTCAACTACCATTCTCCCGAATGTTAGACCATGTGTCAAGATCAGGAGGATCCACAGAGGATCATCTAGATGAGGTTAATTAGATTGCAATGCAATCACGAAGAGCTCATCAGGTCGATGCTCTAGTTTTTGGATAGGATTATGGTTATCTTGGTCGAGTTGCACGAGCTACTCCTTAAGTTAACCTAGTTGTAATGACCTGACCCAATAATTATAAGGTTGAAATATTGATAAATTTTATTGAGCTTAAATTATATTTAATGGGTCATATTGGATAAACCCAAGAGTGATAAATTATTGAGATTGATTAGAAATTTTAATTAGACTTAATAATTAAGTTAAATCTCATTTATTATTTATTGAACGAGTTTGACTCATTTTAGAATTTAAAGAGCATCTATTATAAATTTATTTGAATTTAAAATCACTATTAATTATAGTTACCTATATATTTCCAGTCATTCTCAATCAACTACTTAATTCTAAAATATATCTTTAATTCAAACTCTGATCTCATCAGTCGATCACTATCAGAGTCCAACTAACTCTTCTTCGTCCTTCCACAAATTTCTCTAAATATCTTCCCGTTTTCCTCGTATTCCTTAGCGTCACGCATGCCCACGTCTAGCACAACAAGTCTGGCCTCTCCCACTATCGCACAACAAATCTTTTTCTACCTCTCTAAGGTTATTCTGTCTCTCTCTCTCACCGAATAGCACCAGTTTTCAATTGCTTTAATTACTCTCGCCTGGACAATCGTAAACTCTGTACCTTTCAATTCTTTTACTTTCTTTTCTTCATTTCGTGTAATTACATCAGGGCGCTCTCTCTCTCTCTCTCTTCACTGAAACTGAAAGTTTGTCCGTAAGTTATTGCTTCTTTTAACTTTTAGCCTTTTGGCTTATTACAATTATGCCATCCCTTGACCGTGTCATAAAACATGATAAGATCAATTTTCTCTTAAAGTTGCTTTCATGCTTTTAGTTTCATGCTTTTTTTTTTTTTTTTTTTTTAAGCGTGTACAGACTAGTACTAGTATAGATTTTTTTTATGCTCGTTCTTTTCTAGTCCTAGTGGTAGAATTGTATTGAATTAAAATTAGGGCAATATCAGCTATATATCAATGAATTTAGGGAAATGATGGTATTTTAAAGATTAGAAGAATTTTAAATATTGAAGAATTAAAATAGGTTAATTTTAGCATTTCAAGGTAAAATATTTAAATACGTGTTCGATTGAAAAATTTACAAAAATTATACGCTTATTGTATAGGTGACCGATTATGAGTAAAAAATAGTGGATTAACGATGTAAGGTAAATATCATGATCATACCCTTACACGTATGTACGGTAAACGACATGTATTTTATAAAAATATTATGCATGTACGCTCTCCATTGGAAACCCATTTTTACGTACTCAAATCATGATAAAATTATGAAAATTCATGATTTTATGTGTAGGTTTATGCATTAAATTATTTATGAAAATTTATGATTTTATAAAAGGAGTTATGCACTAAAAGATTTATGAAAAGACATGATTTTATGTGAGAGTTATGCATTAAAATATTTATGAAAAGCCATGCATGATTTTATGTGAACATTTATGCATCAAAATATTTATGAAAAATCATGATTTTATGTGAGGAAATATGTATCATGGAAATTTATGAAAGAATACGATTTCATTTGAAATCTATGATATGGCAAGTATTTTTTTTTTTTGATGAAGAGCCGAGAATCACCTGTCCACGAGTGATCCCGTCCTGATTATATTAATAAACCCTCACTTATGGCGGAGGAAAATCGTGGTTACATATCAATACCTGGCGTTACAATATAAAAATCCAAAACCAGATCTTAAAAACAACCTAGTATATCTAGAGAAAATTACAAAAACAACATCCTCACCTACAAAAAAACCATTAGCACAACAAACACATACAATAAAATCTAATCAAACCAACACAACAACCAAATAGAACCAGATTCTTAATTCTGACAGCACCTCAAAGAAGGTAACCCAATTTTATCCAACCGAAGTAAACCTCGAGGGACCCTAGGCAATTCTCCAGCTATATTCCAATCCATATTAAGACCAGTTGCCCCACTCCGAGCCAACCAGTCAGCAACTTTATTACCTTCCCTATAAACATGCCTAACTGTGCAAACCATCGAATCCATAAGAGTAAGAGTATCCTCCCAGAAATCTTCCAAATACCATATGCCACATCTTCGCCTATTCCACCAAGAGATTACCACTTGAGAGTCTAATTCTATTTCCACAAAAATAATCCATAGATTTTTACAAGCTTTAAGACCCTGCAACAATGCTAACAATTCAGCTCTATTATTGGAACCAAAACCAATATAAGAATTAAAAGCATGAACCAAGTGACCCTGATCATTTCTAATAATACCACCCACCCCCGAAGGTCCTGGATTTCCTAGACTACTACCATCTGTATTCAATTTAAACCACCCTGGAGCAGGTTTTTGCCAAGTCACAATTTTAATAAACTGCCTCACGGGGGCTTTAGAAGGAATATGCAAAGCATGTAAAATCTGAAGATCATACATAGAACATTTTTTTACCTTTTTCATATCATGGCTACAAGAGCTCATCCAATTTTTTATCATTTGCCAAACCGCACTAACAGATTGAATCTGCCCCTCCATATGGGCAGTACATCTTCTACGCCAAAGATACCAACTAATAATCGACGGAAGTAACCCCACAAGAATCCCCACTTGAGAATCAGTTGACGCACGTCTTAACCAAGCCGTCACTGTCTCCATCCAAGTATGACCAAGAGGTAAACCAAAAATATTAGCACAATAACACCATATATTAAATGCAAACTCTCCTCCAAACAAAACATGGTTTTGGTCCTCATACTTACCTTCTTCACAGCAATCACAACGAGAGACAATCGGGACCCCAATCCTTCTAAGACTATCATCAACACTCAAAACTATGTTCCATACCCTCCACATAAAAACCGAAATTTTAAGAGGCAACAACCTATGCCATATCCATGGATGCCAATCCAAAGTAGAACCTCTAATTCTAATACAATCCCATGCTGATTTAGTAGAAAAATTTCCACTCTCATGTTTAGTCCAGATTAACACGTCCGAACCCTCCTTACAACCGGCCAAAGCTTCAACAATATCATCAACATTCTCTTGACCAACTAAAGAAATCAAAAGGTCCATATCCCAACTATTATTTAGCATACACTCCTTTACTGTAATCCGCAGATTCCCCACCATCTGGACCTCCTCCAATAAAGGACCCCTATCTTTCCATTTATCATACCAGAAAAAAATATTCCCCTCCCTCACTTTCCATCTTGAATTATTAAGCACATCGGGAATACTCTTCATAATCATTTTCCAAAATCTAGAACCTTTTTTAGTATCAATGAGAGACCAAGGAGAAGATCCCACATATTTTCCTTTAAAAAAATTTGCCCATAAGGATTTACCCTGAATTAAATTCCATGCAAGCCGCATATGCAATGCTTTTTGCATGTCCTCTAATTTACGCAATCCTAGGCCCCCTTCCTTTTCTGGCTTACAAATATTTTCCCACGACACCTACTTTTTTTTACTTTTACCATTAACCTCCCCCCAAAAAAATGTACTCATCATACGATTTAGAGCTTTAATAATTGATTGAGGAACCTGCAAAACAGCAAATAAATGTAAAGCCATACTAGAAAGCACGTGCCAAAGAAGTATTAGACGGCCACCTGATGAAAGTATCTTCATTTTCCAACCACTAATTTTTTTCCAAACTTTGTTAACCATTTCCTCCAAATGCACATGCTTTAGACGCCCCAATACAATCGGAACCCCTAGATATTTAAAGGGAGAGGAACCTTCTGAGAACCCTGTCAGTCTTTTTAGGACTCTCTTACGAGCAACATAAATTTTTGAAGAAATCTAACAGTATGTAAGTATGATTAATGAAGTATGAATGATACGATATGTAACAACCTTTGTTATGATATGAAGACGGTACCTATGTTATGGGCATATTGTATTGATAGGTCGTACATGCTAGTACTGTATCCAGTTTGTCTTCCTTATGTATGGATTCCACAACCCGCGGCCTCAGGCGGAATCGAAATCTACTTAGATTCACTAACCCTAACTCACAGGGGTCAACAATGGGTATCGTCCTATGATAAGTGAAAAATAAGTTCATATTCATGGTTCATATTATTTACGTATGTATTTATGAGTATGCACATTTTTCAAGAAACCTTATGTTTATTATGTTTACTGTATGATGTATTGCTTATTGAGTATTCGACTCATTTTTGTACATTTTTATATTTTTAAACCACTTCAGGTGATGGCATTTATGAAGATGAGACTGTAGGACACGACTTAACTCAAGGAGGCAAGGCAAATGTCTAGATAATTTATGTCATGTTCAGTTTATGATTTAAGATTTAAATAAATTATTTTAATAAGCACATGAGATTTTAGTATTCTTTTAAAAAAATTTTGCTTCAGTAGACTCTATTTTAGATTTTAAGTATTTAATAAAGTTTGTTTTATTTATGAAATCTTTTGTATTTGATACGTCATTAAAAGAAAAGTTTTTAGTCAAGTTTAGTAGCACAAAGACTCTCCGAAAATTTTAAAAATGTCTTTATTGGAGAGCAGAGTGTTACACCAGTAGTTATTATGTTAGTTTTATTATGTACCTGAGGAGCCTCGTCTCCAATACTAGTGATGTTACAGATATTTTGGACAAGTACTATAACTTTTGGACGTCAGTTATTATATGTTTATGAAATATGCTTATGTTAATTTGGGATATGTTAAATCTAGTACATAGTATTGCTCAAGAAAAAAGTTTATCCACTGCGAATATTGCATATTGGTAGATGCATGCTAGTTGCATTGTATCTTCATCTGTTATGAACGGGGTAGGTAACTTTGTGTTGCATGTCTCGATGCTTCAGAGTCCGCCAAATCCCAAGTAGAAATCTAGGGGCGTCACAAACGTCATCAAAGGGAAGAGAGAAAGAGAGAAAAATGATTGTGTTACAAACAAAAAAGGTTAAAATCTTTAATTGTTGAAATCTATATAGGTATTTTCATCTTTCGACATTTTTTTTAAATGTGTACCCGCGTTCTCAAGTATCAGAAAAAATACGTTCGAGGAAAAGTATCAAAATTCCTCAAACGTACTTTTTGGCTTATTTAGACTTAAAAAGTACTTTTATAGAGGACACCTAAACAACCCAAAATTATCATTAAAATACTTTTAGTACTATTTAAGCACTTTTCAAGCATCTTTTAACTCCAAACAGGATTTTAATCTCTAAATAATAAGAGGTTGTGTTTCGAATTTCTGTCTCCATTTTGCCTTTGCATTCTACACTACTTTATGGGAGTTAGCCGCTGCTACCTACCGCACGATTTAAATGTTCTATTTTTGCCCTTGGCATCAATGGTATGTAATCTTTCTCCTCCAACTTAGTGATCTGCTTTGTGTTGTTTGATCAGCCATGCGTAAGACATAGGTTGTTAATCTGGGCCGGATTGTTTTTCGGCCCGGTCCGGAACCCGAATAACCAGATTTCGGTTTTGGGTTTTGGCCTGGATTTGATCCGGGCCGGAACCTGCATTACAAAACCCGAATTGATTAGGGTTGAATCCGATTATGAAACCCGAGTTTCGGATTTAACATCCGGTACCCGGTTATATATATATATATATATATAAACCCTCGTCCATGTGATGTCCTCTCTCTCACTCAAAGTCCAGCTCCAAACCCTCGTCCCTGACTCCCAGTGTCAAATGGAAACCCTAGCTCTCGATCTTTCTTCTCTTGCCCAAAGTCCAAATCGAAACCCTAGTTCTCTCTCTTGCCTGTAATAAAGGGAGGAAGCCTTCTTTCTTATCTTCTCTATCTAACTTCTCTCTCTCTCTCTCTCTCAACCAAGCACCGAAACCACAACTGAAATTACCTAAGTACCCCTATAACGCAGTGGGAATATCTACCAATTCACTCAAAAAATTGGTTAGTAGTCAAGCATGCAATTAATTTGATATACAATCAAATGCATAAAGTAAACGAAGTGCGTAACACCAAGATTGGTATCGAAGGGAAACCTTTTAAAAAACTCTTTAAAGGTAAAACCCTACGGGGCAGCCAAACTCATAAAAGTCAATTTTAATATTTGAAAATCAATTACAAGTAAAACTCAATTACAAAACCTTTGTCAATTGACACTTTTACTTGACTAGACAAATGACCCATTTGTCTTCTATCGCAGTAGCAGCCAGAACCTTTGACGTTCTTCAAACATTAGCTTTTCTCCTGTAACTCTAGTGGCTGAAGCTCGAAAAAAGAGAGATAAAACACTAGAAACAGAGAGATAAAACACTAAAAAAAGAGAGATAAAACACTAGAAAATTCTCAAGTACCACTCTTTTAGAGAAACAGTATGAAAATTCTCTAAAGAATTTTCGCACTAAAATATGCACTGGAAAGTGCTTTAGAAAATATGCAAATCTAAATATCTAAAAATCTTAACCAGTAGAATCTCTTAAATAAACTATTTGGAAAGAGTTCCAGTTTCAGTAGGATTCTGCTGACAGATAGAATCTGTCACGAAGACGCCTCCTAACAGATTGCTGACATGTCGTGATAACTCTTCTCTGCAGTAACTAATTTTTATTCATCTTCTGTTCTAGATAACTTCTTAATAAATAGAAATTATTTCTACTTGATATTTTCTTTTTGAATCTTCTATCAAGATCACTTGATATCTCTTATCTTTTCGAACATTCAATCTTGATCAAAATTCTTTTGAACCTTTATATATTTAACCACTTATCTTATAATTTAAATATTCATAGATAAAAATAAAGACAAACCTATATCTATTAATCTATTTATCTTTAAATTTAAATATTCATAGATAAAGATAAAGACAAATTACATTCATCCAATAATTCAAATAGGTCATAGTCATCTAATCCTAGCCAACAAACTTTTACATTAACAACAACCATCATCGTCGGTGCTATCAGAGGCCACCGTCCACAGAAGATAGAAACCTTTTCGCTACTCTCGGTATGTTCCTCTCTCTCTCTTTCTCTCTCTCTCTCTCTTTGTTTTGAGCGTTTAGATCTATTCTCTTAGGAGAGGTTTCTTTCGTATCTAGAGTGTGTTGGGGAAGCCGAAACCCTAGCCATCGTCATCGGTGACTAGCAGAGCTACTGTTTGGCTAGCCATAAAGGGCTTCATAGGGTGAGACTTTACTCGAGAGATGTTGGGTGGAATTGTACCACCGCTCAACAAGTGGAACCCATAGCGACCAATCCTTCAGTCGGTCTCCCGTAAAACATCGCAAGTACTTTTCCACACCCTTGTTAGCTGCCTCTGACAGGCCATCCATCTGGGGATGGTATGATGTACTCATGGACATCTGGACTCCCTCTAAGGTGAAAAGTTATTGCCAAAATTGACTTGTAAACGTAGGGTCCCTGTCAGAAACAATTGATTGGGGCAAACCATGTAGCTTAAAAATATTTTTCATGAAGGACTCAGCCATTGACTTGGCTGTATAGGGGTGTTTCAAGGGTACAAAATGACTATACTTAGTCAAATGATCGACCACCACCCATAAACTATTGTACCCATGAGAGTTAGGTAAGCCGTCAATAAAATCCATGGTGATGTGGGTCCATGGCTGAGATGGTATAGGTAATGGCTGCAGCAAGCCATTTGGCAAAAAAATGTCGGCCTTTACCTGTTAGCATAAGTCACATGCTCGAATAAATTGTTTAAGGTCCTTCTTCATCTTAGGCCAGTAAAAATCCCTTCTCATTCTGTGGACAGATTTGTCGTAGCCTGAGTGACCCCCCACGGACTACTGTGGGCTAACTCCATCAGTTTGTTTTGAAACTCCACATTGTTTAGGATGTAGAGTCTACTCTTGTACAATAGTAAACCTTCCCCGACTGTGTAATTAGAGCCCAGTCTGCCCTCCAAACAGCTTTGTAACGTGGCATGTAGGTGCCCATCAGCTTCACATGCGTTCTTCAGCTTGTCAATCCAATATACATTAGGGAAAGTAATTAGCATTAAAGTCCCTTCTTCTTGATTCTCCTTTATGGACAGGGCTTCCGTGACCCTGTTTTCAATTCCACGCTTGTACTCCACTAAAAAATCATAGCCTAGGAGCTTGGTAATCCATCGTTGTTGTATTGGAGTGCCAATCTTTTGGTCCAGCAGATGTTTGAGACTTTGCTGGTCCGTTTTGACTACAAAAGTCCTCCCTACCAAGTAGGGTCGCCACTTAAGGACTGTCGACACTATTGCAAACAATTCCTTCTCGTAGGTAGAGAACAAAAGTGACCTCCCCATTAGAGCTTGGCTAAAAAATGCAATTAGTTGTCCCCTTTGCATTAAAACTGCCCCCACTGTAGTCCCCGACGCATCGCACTCAATTGTGAAGGGTAGAGTGAAGTAGGGTAGTGTCAACACCGGAGGTTGCGTAACAACCCCCTTAAGCTTGTAAAAAGCCAGGTTAGACTCTTCCGTCCATTGGAATCCATTTTTTTTAAGCATTTTGGTAAGAGGGGCTGCAATACCCCCATAGCCTCGTATAAATTTGCGGTAATAACTTGTTAACCCTAAGAACCCCCTCAAGGCTTTTAGGGATTTCGGCATGGGCCACTCTATCATTGCCTTTAGCTTGTCGAGATCCGCCTTGACCCCGCAACTAAAATTAAATGGCCCAAGTAGGCCACCTCTTTACATTCAAAGTAGCACTTGGATTCTTTTGCAAACAGCTGGTGCTATTTTAGTGTCTCCAATGTGACCTGTAGGTGATTTACATGCTCCATTTCTGACTTGCTGTACACAAGAATGTCATTAAAGAAAGCAAGCATAAATTTTCTTAGAAAGGGTCGGAATACCTCATTCATGAGACTTTGGAAAGTAGAAAGGGCGTTGGTGAGCCCAAAAGGCATCACTAGGAACTCATAGTGTCCCTTATGAGTCCTAAAAGCAGTTTTAGGCACGTCATCGGGTTTGACCCGAGTTTGGTGGTAGCCGGACCTCAAATCCAGCTTGGAAAAAATCACTGACCCTTGCAATTCATCCATTAGTTCCTCAACCACTGGAATAGGAAATTTGTATTTGATGGTGACGTTGTTCAGGCCCCTGTAATCTACACATAGCTGCCACGTTCCATCTGACTTCCTCACTAACAACATCGGGGACGAGTAAGGGCTTTGGTTCGGTTTAATTAGCCCTGTTTTTAATAACTCCTGAACAATCTTCTCAATCTCATCTTTTTGGTAATAAGGGTAACGGTATGGTCGTCTGGAAATAGGCTTGGTCTCGAGTATTAAGTTGATAGCGTGGTCATGGGTACGAGGAGGTGGGAGGCCTTTAGGTTCAAAAAATATTTCACCAAACTGTTGTAGCAGATTTTTTAGAGTGGCTGGAACTTCATTTCTAGCTTGCTGTTCCGTGAGGTTTTCAGCTTCCAACAATTGTAAAATTATCCCTCTACTTTCCAGCTTGTTCAATTTATTCAAGGGACCCTCCTCAATCAGTTTTGCTACTGTTAGGCCCTGCAACTTAACCTCTTGACCCCCATATGCAAACTACAATGTAAGCTTTTCAAAGTCCCATAACACCTTTCCAAGCTCTTGAAGCCATTTAATGCCCAACACCATGTCACAACCAGCCAACACCAATACTTGTAATTCCAAGAAGAAGGCAGTTCCTTAGATTACAACCTTCACTCCGCTGCAACTCCCTTCACTAATAATGACTTCCCCATTAGCAACTCGCACTTTCACGAGTTCTTGATTTTTCCATGGTAGGTTGGTCCTTTTTAGTATGGCAGGGTCTAGAAAGTTATGGGTGGAGCCCGTATCAATCAATATGGTAACCCGTTGAGTTCCAATTCTCCCCTTTACTCTCATGTTTCTCGGCTGTGGGTTCCAATTATGGCATGTAGGAAAATTTATGGTTTGGTTAGTGTGGTGCACATGTCTAAGGCTGGAATGGAATCTTCATTGGTTTCACAAGGTTCTTCTTCATCATACCCACTACACCCACTATCCATTGCTATATCCTCCAACATTTACAACTTTGGATTTTGACATTTGTAGCCCAGTACCCATTTAGAGTCACAATGATAGCATAGACCCTTGTCCCTCCTTTCTTTCATTTGGTTTTGGTTTATTCTGTGGATGGTTATATATGGTTTGGGTTTGAAGTCCTCAGCTGGTTGGGTATGTGGAGTTTTTAAAATTCCTGGGTCCGGTGAATAGGTTAGGCTGGATCTTGGGTATTTTTTAGAGATGTTTGATTTTTGTTCTTGGATCCTTGCCAAGCTGAAGGCTGAGATAAGATTGGTGGGTTTAAACATTTTCACCGTTATCCGAATATCGTCTCTTAACCCACTCACAAAACAGCTAAGTTTGTAGGCATCAGATAGCCCACGTAACCTGTTTGACAATGTTTCGAACTTGGAGTGGTAATCCTCCACAATACCCGACTGTCTTAACTTAGTTAATTCTTCCATGGGGTCGTCATAAGTATTTGGACCAAACCTAATAAGTAAAGCCTTCGTAAAGGCATCCCAGTTTGGGATTTGGCCACTGTCTTCCATATCTTGAAACCAAATCAATGCCTTACCTTCCTTGTGAAAGGAGGCCAACCTTACTCTATTTTGCGAAATGGTGTTGTAAAACATAAAGAAATGATTTTCTTTGTAAATCCAACCTGTAGGGTTATCTCCACTAAAAAGTGGGAAGTCTAGCCTCACCATTATGGGTTACATCTCACCCATGTGCGTGTTGTGCAGGTTCTGGTGTTGTTGCTAAAAAGTTTGCTGCTGATGCTGGAAAGTCTGCTGCTATTGCTGAAAGTTCTATTGATTTAGGTGCTACTACAGCTGCACGCTACCCATTTCATCCCTTGGTGGGGCTCCCTCAGATGATTTAGTGTTGGGACTGCTATTAGGATTTTTTTTTCTTCATTGCCACAGTGAGGATGGCCAGTTGTTGTATTATGGCCTTATTTTGTCTCTTGAGGGTTGCCATGTCGCTGTCTACAGTTGAGAACCTAGCCTCATTCAACTTTTTCATTTCTTGATATTGAGCATCTGTAGCCTCCATAGCTCTTTTTAGGGCTTTGAGCCCATCTTGTAGTTGATTAAATCTGGTTCCTTTTGCCATTCTCTTTACAGGATGAGTCTTTGGATACCATTTGTAATAGGTATAATTGGTTTGACACAAAATAAGTAAACTCTCTTAGAGGGGAGTGCCTCCAGAGGGGAAAAGAGATAGAGACGTAGAGAGAAAAGAGGAAACTTAGGGTTTTTTCATTACTTTTTAGAAGCCTTACACTTTTATGTTCTGAGTACATATTACCCGAAAATTGAAAAGAGCCTGTGACCTACTAATGGACTCACTTAAAGAATAGGAAATTAAAGAAGTAAATCAAATTGCAAATCAAATGGATGATAGCCCAAGACAGTCCCACAGCCCACTATCCTACGGAACTTACTAACAGATTATGGGTTCAGATGACCCAGCCCACTAACTCACAACACACCTTCAGCTTTGACTTCACTTATGTTAAACACTCCAGTTAGACTTCACCCATGTGCACTTCAGACTTAGGTTTCGATCTCTTCTTCCTCAGACCCTCTAGCGCCGTTTGAGCTCCCTTTTGCCATGGTGTGTCACATCGTGTCTCCCCATTGTATCTTTACAAATGGTAAGAATTTAGATTGCAATCTTTTCTCTTTCCAATCTATGATTCATATCGAATTTTCCTCGAAAGTGAGATTTGATTATAATGGAACCAAATTTGGCTTAAATATCCGAGATTGTTGGTTCCCAAAATTTTTCCTTAATGAGGAAACTTGAAACACATTGTGTATCACCTCATATTCCACGGGTAATGCCACTCGGTATTACTCCTTTCCCATTACTTGGTACAGTCCAATGTATCTTGGGCTTAGTTTACACTTTAGTCCAAACCTCTTAACACCCTTCATAGGTCATCATATCTTGAGATACACCCAGTCACTGTCCTCAAAGGTTAACTATCTCCTCCTATTATCGACGTAACACTTCTGTCTACTTTGAGTTGTGGCTATCCTT
Source organism: Juglans regia (assembly GCF_001411555.2). NCBI lineage: Eukaryota > Viridiplantae > Streptophyta > Magnoliopsida > Fagales > Juglandaceae > Juglans > Juglans regia. The sequence continues at coordinate 12,904,815 of NC_049911.1, read as the reverse complement.
GCGCGTATGAGCTTGACCTGCTCAATAATTTTTTAGATGCTTTCTGGTCCAATTATCTTGGTTTTTCCCGCCTTAACCCAACGTATACTATACTTCCTCCCATACAACACCTTGTAAGGGGATATTTGGATAGTGGCTTGATAACTATTATTGTATGTAAATTCAATGAGTGAGACATGATTTTAGCAAGGTTCTTTAGAATCCAATACGCAAGCTCTTAGCCTGTCCTCCAATGTTTGTATCGTCCTTTTTTATTATCCATCAGTTTGAGGATGATAGGTACTGCTGAACTTTAGTTTGGAGCCCATCATCGTTTATAAACTCTTCCACAATGGGAGGTAAATCTCGGATCTTGGTTCGATACTATAGTCTTAGGGACTCCGTATAATCTAACAATCTCCCTTATGTACTGATAAATGTTATTTTTATGTGAATTTTATCACTCTTTTATTTATGAAAAATGTCATTTTCCCTTCAATACTATTGATTTTATTTTATTTCTATATATTATTCTTTATTTTCTTGGATTTAAAGGAATGAGAAGATTTAGTGCAAAAGAAAAACATTTTGGTACAAAAGAAGAGACTACAAATCCAGACTGATGAGAGGCAATGAGATTTGAAGAGAGCCGATGAGATTTCTCTCGCCCAAAAGCAAGAAGACTTTCCTCTAGGTAGGCGAGAAGACCCAGGCGCGACCACAAGGTGACCAGAATTGGCGACAAGAGTTAGGCGATAAGCGAGATATTTTACCTTCTGGGTGAGAAGACTTGGCGCAAGGCTACAGGCGATTAGATTGGGCGATTAGTCTAAACGATCAACCTAAACGACATCGTGGGTGACAACTAGCAAATGCGAGCAACTTTACCGCTCGGTAGATTGGCGAGAGGGTTCTATCATCCTGATCGGGAGTCTTTCCTCTACGTAGGTGAGGAGACCGGTTATATTCAGCGCACATGGCATCCCGGTAGGGAGCCTTTACTGCAATCAATCTGTTGACCACCAAATCCTCTTGAACTCCACAAATCAAGCCGCATATCACTGAATCTTCCATTTTAGATAATTCAATTATTCTTGAGACAATTTCTTTTATGTTAACTTTTATCTTTAGAAACTATTTTTCAGATCTTTAGGTTAGATTGTAGCCAGATTTATATTGTTTCCAGATTGAATTTTGACATATATTTAATCCCGTCTTGTGGGATGAATAGGGAGTTAGAGTTTTTAGTTTTTGAGCTTTTTTTAGAGAGTCTAAGTTTAGGTTTCGATAGTTCAGAGTTTATTATTTGAATTTCTTTCAAGAAGACAGATCTGGGGGAGCAGAAGCGAGAGCTGCATGCTTCACCAACTGACTCCAATGAAGAACACCAGTTTTATTGTTCTTCTTTCTAATTTCATTATGAACCAATTTTATTTTATAGAACTTTGATATAGCCTAGCAGTGAACACACAATTTATATTCTAAGTTATTTTATTTTCAATATTTGCATGATTGAGTGTTTTTTCCTTATTCTTAATGCTTGCAATTTTCTAGCTAACTATTGGTCGATCTATTGAATTACAGTGAGACCGAGATGTGGTTGGTGATTAAAGTTATAGGATTAAGCACCATTAGTTGAGCAAAAGTAGAGATACTTTACCCCAATTAGTGTGATTTTCAAGAAAAATTCAAAGATCCTAATGAGTCTCCAATTAGTTAAATTCAAATAGAAATATGGAGTTATTAGTTGGATATATTTTTGGTATTGTTCGAGAGAAAATATTAAATAGTTAAGGATTTTTATCATCAACTTGGGATAATTGAAATTCTATAACAAGAAAGAATAAATTGTGTGAGATTTACTAGGTGAAATCAAACGCTCTAAATCTATTTTTATTATTTTTAAAAATTTTAATTTTAATGCTTTTGTCTTCAGTTTAATTTAGATAATCTATTCTTCAAATTTTGATTTTCCAAATAGTAATTAATTTAGTCAATTTCAATACTCAATAACATAATTATTCCATGTGGTTTCGATATTCGTTTTCTGTAAAACACTTTATTACTTGTTACAATTATGTGCAGTTACAAATATATTTTTAGCACAAGTTTTTGGCGTCGTTACTTTGGAATAGTTATTTGTTATTGATATTGATACTGGCCAGATTTTTACTACTATGGATTTTATTTTAGTTTTAAAAAATAAAAAAAATTAAAAAATATTTGGTTTAAATTAGATCTTAGTTTGTTTTGTTTTGTTTTGTTTTTTATTTATATTTTTAAGAATCAGAAATGCATGTGCCAATCTAAATCATTAGAGCATACACTTTTTGACATCGAGATTGAAAGAATCTTACGTCGGATCAATAAAAAGAAGAAGAAAAAGGTTGCCATATCTACATTTAATATGATCGACCAGGAGTACAAGGCGTTCAGAGATTATGCTATTACAATATTGGTGGCACAGATGAAAAATCTATCACAACAAATAGGTAAGATAAACGTTAATGCTATTCAAACTAATGTTGTTTGTAATCATTGCGTAGGAAATCATTCAAGTGTAGATTGCCAAGTAGGGAATCCTTTTGCCCAACTAACTTATGAACAAACCCATTACGTGTCCAATCTCCAACGTCAAAATAATTCTTGTTTAAACACGTTCAATCCTGAATGGAGAAATCACGTTAACTTTTCATGAAGCAATAACCAAGTGCTGGTTAGACCACCTCAACAGTTTCCACAGCAAGAGAAGAAACTGACACTTGAGGATATATTTATGCAACACATGCAAAAGAATGATATGGTGAACCAAAACACGTCGGCTTCAATCTGTAATCATGAGATGCAAATCGGTCAGCTCTCAAAATGCTTACAGAGAGGACAATAGGGACTTTACCAAGCAACACTGTGACCAATCCGAAACAACATGTCAAGGCCATAACATTGAGAAATGGGTGGACATATGACCAGCCACAGATAGTAAATACCGAGTGAGATGCAGAAGTTGCCGAAAATATGGAGTCCGAGAAGGAGGAAACCGAGTACGATGTAAAAGAAGTAGAGCGGGATGTGATCGACCAGCAAGCTAAAATAACTAAGGAGAATAAAGGGGCTGCAAAATCCAAGAAATCCAATGAGTTTATTTCTGGAACTTATTCTCCTTCAATTTATGATCCACCAATTCCTTTTCCACAAAGATTAAGAAAAAATAAGATTGATAATCAGCTCTAAATTTGATATATTATCAAAAAAGTGGAAGTTGGAGGAGCATGAGACTGTAATGTTGACCAAGGAGAGTAGTGCAATTTTACAAAAGAAGTTACCGCCTAAGTTAAAAGATCCGGGAAGTTTTACGATTCCATGCACTATAGGAAATTCATATTTTTATAAAGTTTTGTGTGACTTAGGAGCAAGTATTAACATAATGCCTCTCTTTGTTTTTAGGGAACTAGGTCTTGGAGAAGAAACGTTGACCACCATCTCTCTACAGTTGGCGGGTAGATCTATTAAATACCCAAGAGGATTCATTGAGGATGTACTGGTGAAAGTTGATAAGTTCATCTTCCCGGCCAACTTCATTGTACTTGATATGGAGGACGACAAGGAACAGGTCACTTTTGACATATTTAAATCTATGGAATTCCTTTCTGAGATACATTCTTACTTTCAAATAAGTGATCGAGATGTGGTCATGGCCGACGAGACCTTTGAAGCTGAATTTCCAAAGCTACCAACTAAGAAACCACCCAAACTTGAATCCAAACCGCTTCCATCAAAGGGGTACACGACTGCACCTTCAAGGAAAATATTCAATTGGAAGACTAGAAAAAAAAAATCCAGGTATCTTGCCTTCTCTCATTCTTTGCTTTAGTTTTTCTTTATTTTTCCCATTGAGGACAATGTGATATTTAAGTTTGGGGAGAAAAGATATTATTTTATTTATTTGAAATATATATATATATAATAATGATGATGATAAAAAAAAATATGGTTTGATGAATAAAAAGCCTATGATTAGAATATGATTGAAATTGATTATAATTTTGGTAAAATTCTCTTTGCTTAAGTCTAGTTGTTAATTCTTTACTTGATCCTACTTAATTTGATATTTTCTATGTTCAATGAATGCTTCTTATAATCATTAATTGTTTTGAGTACCTAGAGAAATTTTATGTGAATTTTGGGAATTTGTATGGTCTCAACTTACTCTAGAACTTGTTTGATTACACTCGAGGCGAAATCTTAGACAGAATATTACTGAGGAAATGATTAAGGTATTATTTGAACCAATTGAGCCTTTCAAGCTTACCCATTTATTATCTTTATCCCTTGACACCTCTTTGAGCTTTATTGAATTATATTTAAGTCTTATATTTTTATTTCTTGTAAACCTCATACTCCTTACCCTATTTGAGCTTAAACACTGATTTTTTTACCTTTCAAGAAAACTAAATTTACATAAAGTCACAGACTCACAAGAGCATGAAAGGTAAGAGAGGTGGAAGGTCTACAAGTAAAGTTAATTATAGCAATATTATCAAAATCATTAGTTTGGGGGTGTGAATATTCAACTTGTTTACTGCATGACCAACAAGAAAAGGCCGACGAGAGTCATCTACAAAGGTAGTAAAAAAAGTATAGAATATTTCCATAAAAAAAATATCCAACCTGCTGAATAAAGGGGTAAAGAGAGAGATACTTGAAAGTGCAATAAAGAGATGTATGTTGAGAAATTTACAATGATTAAGAATAGATGTTTGTGTTAGAAGTGAGAATGCTCTATTTATTTTGTTGGTATTCAAACTTAAGTTCTCTTGCTTTGTTTGAATTATACCTTTTCTTTGTAGCCCTCACCCTAGCCTTATATTACAAGCTTAATAAAGACCTATTGATCCCTAGTGATAGTTTTTGCTCTACATTAGTGGAGAGTGATTTGAAAAACAAGCCTATGGAGTGTTTAGAGATCCATTATTTATTTACTTGTTTGTATAAAACCATCCGGAGAGCTAATGATGAAGTGAGAATGATGTGTATGCATGAATGTGGGATGGATAATGCGGTGGAATTGAGTGTTGAATTAAGTTTTGGACTTGATTGTTTTTGAATGATTCCTTTGAATTATAGACTTTAGGCAATCTTTGAGGCAATAAATTTTATGAATCAAACCAAAACTTGTTTTAATTGTCTTTTTTTCTTCTTTGCTCGAGGGCGAGCAAAACTTAAGTTTGGGTATATTTGATAAGTGTTATTTTTATGTGATTTTTATCACTATTTTATTTATGAAAAGTGTCATTTTCCATTCAATACAATTGATTTTATTTTATTTCTATATATTTTTCTCTATTTTCTTGGATTTGAAAGAATGAGAAGATTAGTGCAAAAAGAGAGCATTTTGGTACAAAAGAAGAAACTACGGATCCAGACTGATGAGAGGCAGCGAGATCTTAAGAGAGCCGATGTGCTTTGGGCGAGGAGCCTTGTCCCTTGGGCAGCAATGAGATTTCTATCACCCAAAGGCGAGAAGACCCAAGTGTGACCAAAAGGAAACTAGAATTTGCGATCAGAATTGGCGACAAGAGTTAGGCGATAAGAGAGATATTTTACCTTCTGGGCAAGAAGATTTGGCGCAAGGCTCCGGGCGATTAGATTGGGCGAATAGTCTAAACGACCAACCTAAACGACATCGTGGGTGACAACTAGCAAAGACGAGTAGCTTTACCGCTCGGTAGGTTGGCGAGAGGGTTCTATCATCCTGATCGGGAGTCTTTCCTCTCGGTAGGCAAGGAGACCAGTTATAATCAGTGCACATGGCATCCCGGTCGAGAGTCTTTACCGCAATCAATCTGCTAACCACCAAATCCTCCCGAACTCCATAAATTGAGCCTCATATCACTGAATCTTCATTTTAGATAATTTTATTATTTTTGGGATAATTTCTTTTATGCTAACTTTTATCTTTAGAAACTATTTTCCAGATCTTTAGGCTAGATTGTAGCTGGATTTATATTATTTTCTGATTTGAATTTTGACATCTATTTAATCCTGTCTTGTGGGATGCATAGGGAGTGAGAGTTTTTAGTTTTTGAGTTCTTTTAGAGAGTATGAGTTTAGATTTCGATAGTTCAAACTTTATTATTTGAGTTTCTTTCAAGGAAGCAGATCTGGGGGAGCAGAGGCGAGAGCTGCATGCTTCATCAATTGACTCTAACGAAGAACACCACTTTTATTGTTCTTCTTTTTAATTTCATTATGAACTAATTTTATTTTCTAGAGCTTTAATGTAGCCTAGCAGTGAACACACAATTTATATTATAAGTTATTTTATTTTCAATATTTTCATGACTGAGTGTTTATTCCTTGTTCGTATTGCTTGCGATTTTCTAATTAATTATTGTTCGATCTATTAAATCATAGTGAGATCGAGAGGTGATTTGTAATTAAAGGTCTAGGATTAAGCACCAATAATTGAGTGAAACTAAAGATACTTTATCACGATTAGTGTGATTTTCAAGAAAAATTCATAGAACTTAATTAGTCTCCAATTAGTTAAATTCACATAGAGATATGGAGTTATTATTTGGAGATATTTTTGATATTATTCGAGAGAAAATATTGAACAGTGAAGAGATTTTTATCATCGACTTTGGATAATTGGAATTCTATAACAAGGAAGAAAAAATTGTGTGGGATTTGCTAGGTGAAATCAAACGCTCTAGATATATTCTTATTATCTTTAAAAATCTTAATTTTAATGATTTTGTCTTCAGTTTAATTTAGGTAATCCATTCTTCAAATTTTGGTTTTCCAAATAGTAATTAATTTAGTCAATTTCAATACTCAATAGCATAATTATTCCCTGTGGGTTCGATATCTGTTTTCTTTAAAACACTTTATTACTTGTTATGATTCTGTGCACTTGCAGATATATTTTTAGCACAACATGTACAGCCGGGTGTGTTAAATTAATGTGTCTGTAGTGGTGACTGGTAAGAAGTGAGCATTCTTGGTCAACCGATCTATAATCAGCCATATGGCGTCATTCCCACTAGGGGTTCTAGGAAATCTAGCCACAAAATCTATGGCAACATCTTCCCATTTCCATTTAGGAATAGGTAAAAGTTGCAGGTTCCTTACAGGCCTTTAGTGCTCCGCCTTTAGCCTTCGACACGTAGTACATTTCTTGATGAAGTGAGCGATGTCTCACTTTATTCCCTTATACTAGAACCCTTTCTTAAGATCTCTATACATTTTTGTTCCTCCAAAGTGTATTGAGTATGGTGAGGAATGAACTTCATCTAGTATTCATTCTTGTAATGTCCTAAAAGAAATCTGATAGGAGAATTTCTTTAGACCTTATAAACGACATGAAATCCTTTCAGTAGGTTTAATCTGTTAGCATATTCGGAACCCAATCCATTATGGTGAAGGAATTGCCTTTTTATTTAATTGAGGCAATTAGCAGTATAATTTTATGAAACTAGTTAGACCATTAAACTCGTATGAATATTTAGCATTTTATAGTGTAATAAAGAGTTTCGAGTTTTTTAGGTGAATAGTATCCCTTCGGGAGAGCGCCACATGACATTTGGTTTAAATAGCTGTCAGATCGCCATATAGGATGTTCAAATACACTTAGGATCACTAGAAAACTTCTTATTTGGATACATGACACAATCCTAGCCATCCACTTGGAAACCCTTGGACACTTGTCAAGAGGAGAACAAGTGTGTAAGTGATGGAGTGTGAATCAAGCCTTGTCATCATGTCTCCTACACCATTCACTATTTCATCCAACCAAATACTTTTTGGCCAACCAAAAGAGGATTTCAACCCTAATGAGATCCCAAAAATTTTGAGAGAAACTGAAACCCCTAACCCTTTGTGGAAGCCGAAACCCTAATTCCTTCCAAACCATAACATAGTTGTTTGTAACTAAGTGTTTTTCCACTTGCTTAAGTCACTTCCACAAGCAACCAACCACTCAAGTACACACTATTGTACCCTCATTCACTCTCTTAAACCTTGGTAATTACATTTGACTAAGAAAAATTAGGATTGGACCAAACCCTAACCGAAATCCCAAATGAAACCCTAAATGGATGCGTTCAGTTAGCCCCTTCTTAGTCCCACTGAAAATAGCTTTTTTCACCAAGCGTCCTCCACCAGTTTCCACATCTTACAATGCCATCCTTTGGATTCCATGCCACCTCACTTGCTACAACAAATAGTGCCACTATGGCAAGTCAAACAAGCAACGAAATCAGCCCCTCACCTACTCTGCAGCAACAACAGGACAACCCACTCCTATAAGCTTTTCTTCCTCATTTTCACAAGCAAACCTCACCTCACTTGTCCCTCATTCAACCACAAAATTATCCCCTTCATATATGCCCCATTCAATCCTCACTTTCCACCCATACACTTGGCATTTTTCATCCATGAGAGAGAGAGAGAGAAGGAAAACATTTATGCTTGTGCTCTTGCTTGGTTCCATCTTTTGTATGTATTTTTTTCTTAGCTCAAATCCCTTACATTTTGTTAAGTTGTGGATCTTGAATGTCTCAGAGAGTATTGGTTATTTTTATTGGAAATTTGGAGGTTGATTGTTGGTGTTAGTTTGATGATGGTTTTCTTTTGATCATAGATGATGAACCTTGGGAGTTTTTTGTTATTTTGATGAAACGTTTTGTGGATATTGGTTTGATTAGGTGTTTACAAAATTTATATGCAGGTTATGGTTTGATGAAAATCATGTTACGATTTTATAAGATGGTTTTGCATGATCTTTGAAGTGGTAGAAACTGATTGGTTCAAAATGAGTTTTGTTTGGTTTAGATTGTGATTTTAGCTTTAGGATCTTGATTCAATGGTTATGATTTTTGTAAATTTTGTTTTTAAAGCTTATATCTATGGACTAAGAATGATTTTTTGAAGATTTATGACTTAGATCGTTGTTGGATTGTTGATGAACTTGCAAGAGTTTGATTTTAAGTATGATACAGAGGCTCTAAAGGTGATTATTTTGATGGTTTATTTTCTATGACATTATAGATCTAATGCTTATATCAAGTTAGAATTTGAATGTGAGGTATATGATTGTTTTACTTCAAGATTTGTTTCATGAAAATTAAGGATCTAGTCCTTATGTTTCAAGTAAAAAAACATGCAAGATTCAGTTTCACTGGTTTTCATGCAAGCCAAATTGTCATATGTTGTGTTTGCGGTTTTTTGAAGTTGGTCAAGCATGCTATCACTTGGTTTGATTCATGAACATATTAAAAGCATTAATTGTGGACTCCTGGATTCCGTGGAGTTGATATGTTGGTATTAGACCAAGAACACTAAGATTTCGTTTCATTTGACCTAGTCTTGATGTTTTGGGCATTTCCTTGAAGTGTTAAGTTTAAAATTTTATTTAATGTATGATTTAGTGTCTTAGTATGATTTTAGAACTAAGAATGTGATTTTTTAGAGTAGTTAAATTCGGTGTAAGCATGTTAGTGTTTTAAATGGCCAAGTAGCAACAAAAGAATGATTTTTAACATAGGGGTGAATCAGCTAAGAGGGGTTTTCCTATTTAGGTTTATTTTTTTAATATTCTAAGTTCATATTTGGATTTAAGATTAAGTTTACATAAGGAGCATAAATTTTGATACGTTTTGGAGTCCATTTGCAATTTCCTTAAGTTTAGGGGCAAATTTGTAAATTTTCCAAAGTTAAGGAGTAATTTTACAAAATTGGCCCAAAGTTAGTAAGTTTTATTTTTATGAGGATTAAGTGAGATATGCTAACCCTAAAACATATCTCATTTTAGCTTAATTCTTTTTATGCTACGCTTACGTTTTACACAACATTCTAAGTTCTATCTTACTCCTAATACTTTTACGTATGTACAACGACAAGATTGCATTGATTATGTTCATGTTCATTTGTGTCTATGTTAATTGTTTATCATGTGCAATGTCATGTCATCTATTAATGTTACATGATCATTAGTTATAGGATTATTTGTTTCACGCCATGAATGCCATATCATCATATCCATTACATGTCATGAATGCCATATCATAAGCATCGAGTACGTCATTAAATATTTCTAAGTCATGCATGAGTATTTTATTTTATCATAACTCCAAGTGCTAGGATGGGGAGTTATCCTAGTGGGATTCTTTTGTCTACTTTGGAGTGTTTAAATTGCATATGAAATCCTCTGAGCTGATGAAATACAATCAACAAGTTTTGAATGAGACCTAAGTAATTAGTTTATGGGGCAAAGTCAGGCGCCCAACGCCGATGGTGCCAAAATTACATGTTTACAAGCACAAGTTATCATGACATACTCACAACTGGTGTAAGAGCTTGTGATGTGATATGGTATCTAGCAGGAGCACAAGGGAGTCGTGGAGCATCCATCTTTCTAATAAACAAATGTATATATATATGTGTGTGTGTAACAAGGTCTCATGTTCATGCAAGCATGTCATGTTCAAATCAAGTCAAGTTATGTCCATGTCAAGTCATGTTATGTCCATGTCAAGTCATGTCACGCATGTGCAAGTCTATGTCACAAAGTATAAATATCATATTACTGCCATGCATGCCTATTCATATTGTTGGTTGTTTAGGAACTTTTCTTGCTGAGATTTTGTAAATCTCACTTGGTAGTTTCAACTACCATTTCCCCTATAATGGTAGACGATGTGTAAGGAGACCGGAAATCAGGACACAACCAAATGGACGAGGTTGAGTAGGCCATGTAGGACATGTAGGACACTCGAGGAGCTTATGGAGTCAATCCTCTAGCTCTTGGATCTTACTTTGGAGATTATTGTCGAGCTGCGTGAGCGGCTTGGTGTTTAGTTCAATAGTTGTACTTTATGTTTGCACTTATGGAGTTCTGTCTCCCATACATGTTTTGATTTCAAACGTATTAAATATCTTTTGGATATGTGAATATTTATAGAAATATGTTTATGTTTTGGGATTTAGCATTCTGGTACATTACGTATTGCTCAAAAAATAATTATCCGCTGTAAATATTACATATTGTTAGATGCATGTTAGGTGCCTTGCATTTTTAACTGTCATTAACGGGGGTATGCGACCTTGGTTGCATGTCCTAAAACTTCAAGCTCCGTCGAATCCCAAGCAAAGTTTAGGGGCGTCATAGTTCTACAATTTTGGAATTAGTAGGAACTACCTTCCTCCCTATAAACAACAAGGTCCCATCCTTGTCCAAACTGAAAAGCATAGGTCCTTCACCTCTGTAGACACTCTGTCGGATCCCCAACAATTCTGGATCCCTTTCTTGCTGGTCGTTCAGCTTGTTGAAATCGCTTACCCTAATCTACTGCAGGGTAACAAGAATCTCTCCTCTTAGTTGATCATTTATCATTAAGCATCTTATTACTTCCAAGAGCGAGTCTACCTTGAGAGTTCTCTTATGTCTCTCATCTTTGACTTAATACTTAAGGCATCAACGACTAAATTGGCTCTTCCCAGGTGATACGTAATTTCACACTGATTATCACTACTAACCTCCAACCACCTTCGTTGCCTTATGTTAAGATTATTTTGGGTGAAGAGATGCTTTAGACTGATCGATATACACCTTGCTTTATTCACCGTATAAGTAGTGTCGCAATATCTTCAAGGCAAATACTATTGATGCCAACTCCTTATCGTGAGTTGGGTAGTTTCTTTCACAATCCTTAAATTGCTTGGATGCGTAAGCTACCACTTTATCTTCCTACATCAAGACGCAATCTAGACCATACTTTGACTTGTCACTAAACTCCACGAAAGGCATATAAGGCACAAGTAAGGTTAGAACATGGGTCGTAGTCAACTTCACTTTAGCTCCTCAAAGCCCCGCTCACACTTGTTAGGCCAGATGAACTTAACATTCTTCCTGGTTAACACCGTGAGTGGAATCAATAGTCTAGAGTATCCCTCCACGTACCTCCAATAGTAGCTTGCCAATCCTAGGAAACTCTTCACCTCTTGCATAGAGGTAGGTCACTACCATCCTACTGTCGCCTCAATATTCCTTAATCATGTGATATCTGTGACTCCATCCTTGGATATCACATGATTAAGGAATTTTATTTCATCCAGCCAAAACTTGCACTTGTTGAGTTTGGCGAACAAGTGATGGTCTTTGAGTGTCTCCCACACCAACCTTAAGTGTCTTTCATGCTCCTCAGCACATTCGTAATATATGAAAATGTCGTGTATGAAGACTACTACAAATAAGTTCAGAAATGGCCTAAACACTATTAATAATGTTCATACAAGCCACTAGAGTGTTAGCAAAGCCGCAAGGCATCACCATAAATTCATAATGGCGATAACTAGTTTGAAAGTTCGTATTCGATTTGTTACCTTCTTTAACCATCAATTGGTGATATCCTGAACTAAGACCAATCTTAGAAAAAACGGCTTCTCCTTATAGCTAGTCAAATAAATCATCAATTCTTGACAATGGGTACTTATTCTTGGTAGTCAATGCACATCCTAAGGATCCCATCTCTCTTTTTTACAAATAGTACCGATACTCCCCAAGGTGAAATGGTAGGCCTGATAAATCCTTTCATAAAAAACTCTTGTAGTTGATCCTTTAACTCCTTCAACTATATTGGGGCCATTCGGTAAAGTGCTCTGTACACTGGGGCTGCTCCTAGAAGGGGGTAACTCTGAGTTCTCTAATGACCTCCAAAAATTCCTTTACCACTAGTATACTCTCAATTTTGTTGGACTCTCTCTCCTTAAGCATTAAGTGCACTAAATAAGCATTAGCCCCATTCGCCAAATCCTTCTTTGTCTGAAGTGAGGTAATTACTTCTGACATTGACCTCAACTTGTTTCCAGAAAAGACCCCATCCTTTGTTCCTAGAATGCAAAATGTCACTATTCTCCATCGGTAATCTATACTCACGAAGTGCCTAAACAAGCAGTCCAATCCTAGAATGACATTGAGTCCCAAAATTTCGAATACTGTCAATTCTACCTCAAAATGGATTCCATCTATCTCCAAAGGACACACTCTAACTACCTTAATGCAATAAACTATTTCTCCATTGGGTAGCGCTACATAGACTTCTTAGGCTGAGTTTGGGTAGCTAACATAGCTCAGCACTTTTCAAGTATTTTCATACTATTGGAAATATTCCACATGCCAAACAATTTAAAATACTCTCAATGGGACCCGCAAACTCACTTCAATCTCTACTCATAACTATTCACAAACATTTTATAATATTTATTACTATTATATATAAATAAAAAATAAAATCACTATAATATTTATCACTATTATATACAAATAAAAAAAAATCAATAATATTTATCACTATTGTATATAAATTAAAATTAAAATCAATAATATTATCACTATTAAATATAAATTAAAATTAAAATCACTATAATATTTATCACTATTATATATAAATTAAAATTAAAATCAATAATATTTATCACTATTATATATATAAATTAAAATCAATAATATTTATCACTATTAAATATAAATAAAAAATAAAATCACTATAATATTTATCACTATTATTTATAAATTAAAATTAAAATCAATAATATTTATCACTATTATATACAAATAAAAATAAAAATCAATAATATTTATCACTATTAAATTTAAATAAAAAATAAAATCATTGTAATATTTATCACTATTATATATAAATAAAATTAAAATCAATAATATTTATCACTATTATATATAAATAAAAAATAAAATCAATAATATTTATCACTATTATATATAAATAAAAAATGAAATCACGACAATATTTATCACTATTAAATATAAATAAAAAATGAAATCACTACAATATTTATCACTATTATATATAAATAAAAAATAAAATCAATAATATTTATCACTGTTATATATAAATAAAAAATAAAATCACTATGATATATGAATAAAAAATATAAAAGCACTACAATATTTATCACTATTATATATAAATAAAAACTGAAATCACTATAATATATAAATAAAAAATAACATTACTATAATAAAATTACTACAATATTTATTAATATTAAAAAATTACTATAATAAAATCACTATAATATTTATTACTAAAAATAAAATCACTATAATATTTATGGGACCCACACATTTTTCAAACACCTATTCAAAAGTCAACAACTCAACATACTTTACACATCCAAATAACTCAAAATACTCTCAATGGGACCCACAAACTCACTCCAATCTCTACTCATTACTATTCACAAACATTATCAACACTTCTCAAGTATTCTCACTACCCAAATGTACCCTTAATGTATTGGTTTTGCCTGAAGGCTAATCGTCGTAACTAATGCACTAGACACAAAGGATTGGGAAGCTCTTGTGTCAAATAGTATACTCACATAGAAATGTAATATCGTAACTCGCCCTGTATGAGCAACTATGATTTACTACTTGTACTATATGCATACAAACATGGTCAGCTAATCATAAACTATGGTTACGTACTTGTGATGATGCCTACCTCCTGAGTCTCTGAGGCATCCTTGTTGTCCTCTCTTGGAATGAGTGCGCACACTCTAGCTTGCAAGGCTTGCCTATGGTCTCCAGGTCCTCTGCCTGTTTGGCTCGATGCACTGGTGATGCTTGAGGACAATCCTTCGCATAATTTCCTGTATGCCTAGCTCCATGGTAAGTAATTCTCTCTTAGTACCAGACCATAATGCCGCCTCTCCTTGTAGCAAGTAACTTGCATACAATACCTTCTAACTCTCGATGCCCACACGGTTCAAAATTCCATTGTCCATCTCTCCACCTTCATTGGACCCTCAATATCGAAGAATCCCTAGTAGCGATGTGCCAAAAATCGCTCATAAATATATCCCCTTTGCTCTCCCCTAGGAGATTCTAGTGATTGAACTTGCAGGTGATGCGAGTATATGTCACATTATTGCTTCAACACATCCAAAATACGGTTTAATGCTCTTGCTAGCCCATCAATTCTCTTATTACTCGACGGTCCTCCCTTGTATCCACTAGGTAGCTGCTCTCCTCATAGGGCTCTCAGTTGCACCATACTCAAATCATGCCTCATAATTCAAACTTATCACTTCCTATCCCATTGTTCATTTCTAAATGCATATCAAAATTAAGATACTTAAATTTTCAAGCTTACAATGCTAAAATCAACACTTGCGCTTTGGGTACCGTCCTACATAATTTATAGGTCAACCCAAAGTCACGTATAAGTACGCTCTGATACAAAGTTGTAACTAGGGGTGGGCTCTGACTCTGATAAAGTCGGAATGCCCACCTTGACCTTTGACTCTAACTGGGGTTGGAGATCAAAACCTCTTCCAACTCCGATCGGAGTTTGGAGCTCGGAGCTCTAATCGGAGTTGCAAATGAGGTTTTCCAGGACTAGTTGCGCTACTGAGAAAATGGGCTCCAATTGGCCCAATATTCGCCCCTGTTTAATAATGTAAAACAATAATTAAAAAAATCTAAAAAACTGTAAAAATAAACTAAAAAGCTAAAACTTAAATACAATAACTAAATCAAACTATAAATCACAAACTATAAATTTAAATTTAAAACTACAATCCGCAATAAACTTCAATTTCCAGCATCAAAATATTACATAATGTCATAGATTTCATTCAAATATGAAATAACCACAATGCCCTGCAATCCCGCATAAGTCTTCGAGAGTCCATGCATTTGAGTATATGACTCGATAGTGATTTTCAATTTTCCTGCATGAAGTTTTAACTTTTATTGATCAGATGCACTATCTTTTCTTTAGTCATTTAACTATAGACTTCTAAACCATCAGCCAAGTGATACACTGATATTATGAACTCACCTCCGTCTCTAACTCTAACGAGTTTTGCATGATGATAATCATCCCACGGTGTCTTGGTCTCAGACTCTCAGTCATTCACAATTAGTCTGGGTTCATAGCTAGGTTTACAAAATCATATAAATTATAAATTCAATAATGAAAACATTAAAATTATATAAATAATTCTTTAAAATCATAAAGTTACCTGATTGAAGCCTATAACTCTTGGCATCAATATTATCTACTCCAATGGGTGTTGAACTTAACTAGTTCTGTGTGGAATCGAGGGCCTCAACGGTGGTCGAGGACAATGAACTCCGATAAGCATCCAAGACACGACCTCCAGTGTTAAACGCCGACTCAAAGGCAACCATAGTGATAGGAATGGTTAGTACATCTCTGTTTATTCGGGAAAGGATTGGAAACTTGCCAGAATTCACCTTCCACCAAGTTAATATCTGGAATGTATCACTAGGTGTCTCGACATCTTCCATAAAGTAACGCTCAACCTCAGACTTACACTGCATAATATTCCTCCATGCACGACTTTGATGATACTGTCGTAGCCCTAATAAATTTGAACTTTGTGCTTGTGTGTCATCTGAGGAAGATGGCTTGCAGGTCGGGCAAGAGGAGCTACCACCATCAATTGAAGACTGACCACTGCTATTGTAATGGCCATAAAAATCATCAATATCACATTTAAGTGATCTAATAAACTTTTCAACGTCCTCATCTCCATGGACATCCCCAATCCAATCTTTCACAGTCGCCAACTTATATCGGGGGTCAAGGATCGCAGCTATAAATAATAATCTATTTATCTTCTCTACATCTCCCCAATATTTATTATATTTGATTGTCATCCTTATAGCCATTGCATGCAACAAACCCACACTATCAACACAACTCTCTTACAAGTGGTCATAAAGCCCCTAGAACTCCTTGAAGTACATGTTAATACTAGGATATTCTGTCCCAGATATCCGCATAGTTAAGTCATAAAATAACTTCAAAAATTGAAAAAAATACTTGAGATTGACCCAATCAACTGTGTCCGGCGCACCAACCCCCTTCTCCCCCCAACTAACTCCAGCAAAGCATATCTCATGCCCCATCCTTAACATTCATATGCTCGAACGTTGTTTGATACTTTGCGCTACGTCCAACATCATGTATGTAGAGTTACATCGAGTCGGAATGTCCAGTTGCAACGTACTGGAAGATGGGATCTCAAATTGTTCAGCTATTGCCTTAAACTAATGGAGTCGTTGGGGAGAAGCCTTCACATATCTCACTAGGTTCCTAACTTTAATAATGGATTCATCAACCTCCTTGAAGCCCTTAGAAACTATGAGGCTCCTGATATTGACACAACATCGAACATGAATAAACTGGTTCTCACGAATGATATCCTCCTTTACCATCGTATTCTGCTTGAACCAATCAATGATAGTGTCATTCGCACTAGTATTGTCAATCGTGATATAAAGTACTTTTCTGATCTCTCAATCCTTTATACAATCATTCATCTCCTTGCCAATGGATGAACCCTTGTGATCAATAATTTCTTTGAATCCGATAATCTGCTTCTGCAGTGTCTACTCATTATCAATTAAGTGATCTATGGTACACATGTAGCCCACATTCTGTATAGAGGTCCATGTATCAGTGGTAAATGACACTCTCTGCCGGTGGCGTCAAACATTTCCTTCATCACTGCGTTCTCTTTGGCATGCCTCTTCAAACAGTCATGCATCACAGTATACCGTGAAAGCATGAGAAATCGTGGCTCTAAAGTGTACACAAATTTGCATAAGCTTTCCTTGTCAACCATAGTAAAAGGTATCTTATCAATGATGATCATCTCCGCACGAACATCCCTCAACATCTTCTCACTATATTGAGGGATTGATAACTTCTTAATATGCGTGCCATCAGTGGCCGTAGAAGTCTCGTATCTCGATTTCGTCTGATCAGTTGCTACTAGCCCTTTCTGTATCTTTTACCACTGGCAGCCCGTAAGATGTGCTATTAACAGTAACGTGCCTTACTTCTTCGAATGACAACTACATAGTTGCCTACAATAGTGGTATCGAGCCTGCAGGTTCTCACAATCACCGGGAACTTTGATGAAATGTTACCATGTCCACGACCTTTTTTTTCTAGGTCGTGCTGGTAGATCGGTCTCAACATTTATCAACTCCTCCTCCTCATTAAGCATATCAATGTTTTCTAGATCTATTGGGACTCGATTACTTGCACAGGAGGTAGCTACTCTAGATGGGGGTTTGTGGCCTGAAGTACCAGTTGGTGATGCCAACGGCTATGAGTCATTCTCTTGTGGAGAATCATGGTAACAATGAGATGGTGCAGCATCCATAATTTGATAAAATAATCTGAAACAATTAACAAACAACCGTCATTTTAAATGTTATGATAGTTATCTATAAATTGGAAATACATTGAAAAGGATAAAATATGTGTCTAGTCTTGTTTGTGGTTTTAAAAATAAATAAAGTAAAAAAAATGAATGACCACTCGAGCCACAGTTAAGTGAAGGTGTGAGCTCACATATATGTGTGATGTTTGCTCGAGCCACACTTGAGTGAACAATCTGTGTGATGTTGGCTTGAGTATGCTCGAGCTATACTCGAGCGCCCCTCGAGCGAACATCACCTGGAACAAAAAATTCGATCTTTAGAAAGCCTAAATCCCTCAATTCTTAACTTTAACAGCCTAAAAACCGAAATCATTGAAATGACAACAACAAAGAAGTTGAATGAACAACAAATCACACACATTTCACAAAGAGAGTTACAAATCAGATTTCACAAATCAAATTTCACATTTTACAATTACAGGGAGAACAACAGATCTATTGGAAGGGAGGAAGTTAGAAATCATTCTTACAATTACTCTGGTGATGGTAGAGTCGTACACTGTAGCCTCAGATGACGACAAACGGAATTCAGAGCTCAACCGAGTTGTGCAAAACAGCAAAACTGAGGACTCTGTTGTGCGAAACTGAAAGTTAGGGGGGAAGAATGGGGTCCTATGTTTTGGATCCCCTTCCTTCACGGAACGACTTCATTCCACTTCAAGCGGAATGACGTTGTTTATGTACCTCATCAAGAAAAAACAATGTAGGCCAATCGAAACGACGTCGTTCCTCTTGAAATGGAACAATGTTGTTTTGATCATGTGTATTTTTTTTAAAAACAAAAAGTCAGAGTTTGGAGTTCAGAGCCCATGCGGGCTCTGACTCCGACTCTAAACTACGACTACTAGAGTCGAAGGAACTCCAAATCCGACTTTGAATTCCACAAACTCCAACTCTGTCGGAGTGGGAGCCTCATTGGAACTCGGACGGAGGTCGGAATTTTGCCCACCCCTAGCTGTAACGCCTCATCCCTCATGTAAAGTTCTGGAGTTTTCGTGGTGCCAAGGGTCCTAGTCACACAGTCAACACCCATGGATTGTTCAGGTTGGGTGTGCCTCATCTAGATGGAAGTGCACCTATTTGATATGGATATGAAATCGCTATGGAAAAGACATAGGTTTCATTGATAAACTAGACCTTGTAGTAACAGAGGTCTAAAACACAATCTTAGAAATGCTTACTGTCATTCCTCAAAAGTGCTAATATAGAGTTACGTACAACCCAAATAGTATGTTTATCGCCTAACGAGTGACAGACCGAATACAATTGGTCACCCCTCATAAAGTACTAAGTACAATTCAAAATTATTCATGGCTCTTACAACAGAGACAAGCCTCATTGTTTCAAGTTCGGGCACAGTCAGCTCTTCGTCCTCGTGCATCACTTCTAGTTTTAACTCTGCATCAAAGTCCATGGTTTCTAGAATGGAACCATAGGTAGGTTAGGCAACCATAACAAAATCTGCTAATGAGAGATAATGCTCTTGAAGATGCAAGGAACAATTCATGTAAATAGTGAAATCACACACACACACACACACACACACGATTTGACGAGGAATCACCCTCAAAGGCATAGACAGATGGGTCTGTAAAACATGGCAAGGAATCCCCATTTTAGTGAAACACATATATAAGCATGGCGAGGAGTAGGGGTGGGCAACAATTCTGAGCTCCAACCTCCGTCCGTGTTTTGACGATGCTCTTACTCTAGTAGTTGGAGTTAGGAGTCAGAGTTGGAGCCTGCATGCGCTCCAAACTTCAAACTCCGAGTTTTTTAGAAAAAAATACACATGATTAAAACAATTTCGTTCTACTTCAAGAGGAACAACATCGTTTCGCTTGGCCTGCATCATTTTGTCTTGATGAGGTAAGTAAACGATGTTGTTCCGCTTGAAGCGGAACAACGTCGTTTTGTGAAGGAAGGGGGTCCAAAATGCAGGACCCTCCTTTCTTCTCCCCTCACTTTCAGTTTCGCACAACTGAGTCCTCACTTTTGCTATTTTGCACAACTCTGTTGAGCTCCGAACGCCGTCTACGACTCTGCCGTCACCAAAGTAATTGTAAAATTGATTTCTAACTTCCTCCTCCAATAGATTTGTTGTTCTTTCGTGTAATTATAAAATACGAAATGTAATTTGTAACTCCCTTTGTGAAATGTGTTTGATTTGTTGTTCATTCCAACTTCTTTATTGTTTTTATCTTAATGATTTCAGTTTTTAGGCTGTTCAATTTAAAAATTGAGGGATTTAGGTTTTTCAAAAATTGGATTTAGGCTGTTAAATGTGTATGATTTGGCGCTCGAGTATGATTCGAGCAAACGTCACATAGATTGTTTGCTTGAGCATTCGCTCAATTGTGGCTTGAGTGACATCACCCAGATTGTTCGATCGAGCCTTTGCTCGAGTGTGGCTCGAGCGAATGTTCATTTTTTTTAGTTTTATTTATTTTTAAAACCCCAAACACGACTAGACACATATATTTTTTTCCTTTTCAATGTGTTTCCAATTTATAAATAATTATCATAACATTCAAAATGAAGGTTTTTTGTTAATTGTTTCAGATGATTTGCTCAAATTATAGATTCTACATCATCTCATTCTCACCGTGATTCTCCACAAGAGAATGACGCACAGCCGTTGGCGTCACCAACTAGTACTTCAGGCCGCAGACCCCCATCTAGAGTAGCTACCTCCTATGCAAGTAATCGAGTCCCAATAGATCTAGATGATGTTGATATGCTTAATGAGGAGAAGAAGTTGATGAATGTTGAGGCCGATCCACTAGCACAATCTAGTAAAAAACAGTTGTGGGCATTATGTGAGGGCTTGCCCCCAACGGCTCTGCCAGTTTAAGGCTATAGCCAAACAACTTGAGATCCCATCTTCCAGTACGTTGCAACTAGACTTTCCGACTCGATGGAACTCTACATACATCATGTTGGATGTAGCGTAGAAGTACCAAGCAACATTCAAGCAGATGGAGGTTGAGGATAGGGGCATGAGATATGCTTTGCTGGAGTCAGTTGGGGGGAGAAGGGTGCTCAGCGTGCTGGACATAGTTGATTGGGCCAATGTCAGTTATTTTGTTAAATTTTGAATTTATTTTATGACATAACTATGCGGATATCTAGAACAAAATATCCTACAACGAACATGTACTTCGAGGTGCTCTCGAGGCTTTATGACCACTTGTAAGAGAGTAGTGCTGATAGTGTGGGTTTGTTGCATGCAATGACTATGAGAATGAAAATCAAATATAATAAATATTGGGAGATGTAGAGAAGATAAATAGATTATTATTTGTGGTTGCGATCCTTGACCTCTGATATAAGTTGGTGATTGTAGAAGATTGGATTAAGGATGTCCTCAGTGATGAGGGCATTGAAAAGTTTATTAGATCGCTTAAATGTGATATTGATGATTTATATAGCCATTACAATAGCAGTGGTCAGTCTTCAACCGAAGGTGGGAGCTCCTCTCACCTGACCGGCTCGACATCTTCCTCGGATGACACACATGCCCAAAGTTCAAATTTATTGCAGATACGATGGTATCATCAAAACCATGCATCGAGGAATATTAAGTAGTGTGAGTCTAAGGTTCAGCGTTAATTTATGAAAGATGTCGCACCTAGTGATACATTTCAGATATTAACTTGGTGGAATGTGAATTCTGGCAAGTTTCAAATCATTTCCCAAATAGCCAGAGATGTCCTAGCCATTCATATCACTACGGTTGCCTCTGAGTCGGCGTTTAGCACCGGAGATCCTGTCTTGCTTATCGTAGTTCATTGTCTCCATCCACCATCGAGAGCCTCGTTTGCATACAGATTTGGTTAAGTTCAACGTCCATTGGAGTAGATATCGTTGATGTCGAGAGCTATAGGCTTGAATCAAGTAACTTTATGATTTTAAATTATTATTTACATAATTTGAATGTTTTCATTATTTAATATGTAATTTATATGATTTTGTAGACCTAGCTATGAACCCCAGACTAATTGTGGATAACTGAAAGTCTGAGACTGGCGCACCTTGGGATGATTATCATCATGCAAATCTCGTCAGAGTTAAAGGTGGAGGTGAGTTCATAGTATTAGTGTATCACTTGATTGATGGCTTAGAAGTCTATCGTTAAATGACTAAGCAAAGGTAGTGCATCTGATTAATAAAAGTTAAAACTTCATACAGGAAAATTGGAAATCATTATCGAGTCATCGAATCAAATGCATGGACTGTCCAAGACTGATGTAGGATTGCGAGGCATTGTGGTTATTTTATATTTCAATGAAATCTATGACATTATTCAATATTTTGGTGTTGTAAATTTAAATTTATTCAAGTTGTAGATTTAAATTTAAATTTATGATTTATGATTTGTAGTTTTATTTAGTTATTGTATCTAAATTTTAGCTTTTTAACTTATTTTTTACAATTTTTTTATTTTTTTAATTATTTTTTACATTATTAAATCGGGGTTGATATTGGGCCAATCGGAGCCCATTTTCTCAGTAAGTAATTGGGCCTGAAAAAGCCCATTTGTGACTCCGATTGGAGCTCCGAGTTTCGATCAAAGTCGGAGTCGGAGAGGTTTTGACCTCCGACCCCAATCGGAGTCGAAGGTCGAAGGTGGGCATTATGACTCCTTCGGAGTTGGAGCCCAACCCTAGTGAGGAGTCACCCTCCAAGGAGCTACACTCTTACACAACGCATTTTAAAGCATGATAGGTGAGGAATCACTATTAGCGCCAGTAGGTCAAATTCATAAAATCATATTGGTTCCATAGGCCTAATTTCCAACATACAGAGGCTCATCACATAGATATTTATCACACAGACATACGTCGTCTGATGGGCAAACAGGGGATGAGAGCTACTCCACCGTTTGACATTGGGGAAATCCTTTCTAGTCGATCAACATGGTGCAAGCCAACTCACCTAGACCTCAGCACAGGTTGAATCTCACACAGAGATAAGATGTTGCACCAGGGAACATCTACCCGGCCAACCAACTTGAAGACACCAGCACGTGATATGGTGGGGGATTCTACATCCTGACTATCAAGTGAGGCCAACGCGATACCGCCCCACCCCAATCATTCAGGGGGAATCCCTTTACCCGTTTAAAGCTTATGGCGACGTCTTGCAAGAATGGTCCAGGGAACTCCATCCCGTCCCATGATTATTGATGCACAGTACACCTACTCACATAGAGATATGGATATTCACTTCGAGATCACATGTCAGGGAAAAATTGCAAACACATTCAAAGTCTCAAAAAATAGGAGTTGAACATAAGATAAACATAATGATCAAAATATATTTATTCATGTTCAGAAAGGGGAATGTTAAAGAATATGCAAATGCCTCTTACATATAACATTCACCCCTACATTCCCTAGTTCTATCTTAGAAGTTAACCAACCTTACAACATCGGGTTCACTACTTCATTTCGTCACTCCTTCCTTGCCTCCTATGAAGAATTCGGATCCACAAGACTTCAGATGCTTAGGATCTCAAAAGTGAGATTTTTTTCCATGTCCAAATCCCTTGGACGGGACTGTCGGAAATCCTTATGACATATTTCTGACTCTAGGTATGCTTGGATAGGAGTCCTTTAGCCTCATTAGTTGTACTGCAGGATGACAAAGACAGACGGCTAGGGCATGGTCTGCACTTCCTTACAACCTGCCAACTACTCAGTTCTTCCTTGAGTGAGGGTCTTCCATGCAGCGTCAGGCCATACCCCTGTGTTTAGATGATATGACTTCTCAAGGCAAAATCCCTTTAGCAGATCTACTCTGAAAGTGACCCTTAAGGTAGAGTGTGGGCTTTTGCGTATGAAACTACCACTCTTCTATACATATTTTTTGTGTAGTTCCAGAAAGCTCCCATTATCTAGTGTAATGTGTCTTAGACCATTTCTCACCTTATGGGTTAGCTCTTGTCTCATCAAAACCACCAAACTCTTCAACTCCTTCTCGCCTTCATCTATTATGTCTTTCCAGATGGCCTCCCATGTGGCCATGTTGTCACTAGGAAAGCCCATTCTTGTGCTTCATATGTTGGCTATGCTAGTTGGACCACAATCTAGGTTATTGTTGGATTCTCTTGGCACACTGCTCTTCTTGTTCTTCCCAAGAGGTAAAATAAAGAAAACATGCAATGTTGGTCACTAATTTGTTTGTCATTAGATCAGGGCGTAACCGATATGGAAACCTAACGAACCATATCATGATGAGATTAGATTTATGAAGATAAGTCTGAGCAAGATATTCTCGCTAGATTAGCAATATCAATGCTCGAATCGTGCTCCAGAAGGTAATATCCCAAACTAGGTGTTGAGAATCGTATCTACAAGGAAGTCTTGCCATGTTATGTTGCCTCAACCTTATAAATAGCCCACTGGTTACGTACCATTAAGATATAGATTCATTAGCAATTGTTAGAGCATACCTTTTTGCTGACTTAAACATTGGAGGCATCTTCCACTAGGTATCCCAAGTTCTCCTTTCTAGTTGCAGGTCATTAGGACACACTGCAGGTATACTGAAAATTTCATTAATAGGTACCATTTCCTTTATATATATACACTGTATTTATTTTAACGAACCTATAACCCGCACAATGCGCGAACCGTTATTTAAACTAAATTTTATAGATCTAAATAGTTGATTATATATAATCACTACTACAACTACTAATATATATATATATATATAATGAAAAATGCCTAAATAAAAGAGTTCACTTTATCAATAAATATTTCATGGAGAATGCCTATATAGAATGTATATGGAGAATGCCTGATTGCCGATCGACACCTTTTTTCTCATCGGCTTATGTTGCACCAACGCTGTCAGAGATTCAGATACATTAAGTTAATTTTTTCTTCAATATATATTTTATTTAAACAAAATGGAAGAGTGTCAACAATATATTTAACAATTACGTCTAGTACTAATGAATAATTATTTTTACTCATTTTATTTTTCCAAAAATTGTAGTAAATTGGGTAATTTTCAAAAGACTCAAAATGATGGTGAAACTGTAATATGTTTGAAGGATATTTGTCGTTTACGGTTTCTTGTTCTTTTTTGTTTATGAATGAAAATATGATATAAGATAGTAGGAAGTTGTACCTAATGCATTAAGATAGACTTGTAGATATGTGTTACACATGTAAATGTATGTTTTAAGATATATGGTATTGACCACATTGATCCAGACATAAAGGGCACATTGCCTCTGATAAGATTGTTATAGACCATAAATTAATATAATTGATCAAATTACAATTAGTTTACAACGTCTCCATCAAATTGAGCGTACTTTAGAATAATATGAATTATAAAATGGTTATAAAATAATTATAAATATACCATTACTCATCTCTCGACGTGTTGAAAAGCTCTACAGTTTGCTAATGATAATAAAAATAAGAGAAATGATAGTTATAATCGTGAGTGTGCAAATGTCGTGCAATCACTTTGAAAAAAATGAATAAATACGGAACCTACATAAAAAAAATTAATTTTTTAATAGAATACCCTACTCTTTTTTAAAGCAAATGTACGGCACTTACGTGCTCCTTGATTGTATGTAGCATTACTCTAAAAATAAAATGTAAAACATTGGTGTTGTTTGATAGAAGGAAAGCAGAACAGAAGGAAAGCCTGAAAAGAGAAGACCCAAAGACAGAACTCACAACACGCAAACTGAAATGAAAAAACAAAACCCATCAAACCTAAAAATAATAATAATAATAATAATAATAATAATAATAATAACAATTATAATTTTTAAAAAATGTTTAAATAACAAAAGCAATGAACAGGTAAAAAAACCAACAAATGGAAACAAAAAGCCAATCTACTTTGTTCATTCACACCATGTTTGGGGACAATTTCAACAATCTACATGTTTTATTTGAAATAAGGAACCAGGGAACCATTTCGAAAAGACAAAACCCATGATTTCAAAAGACAAAATTGTAGAAGACAAAATTGATTTCTGACTATTTACTGCTTTAATACTTCTCAAGCAAGATTAAAACTCCAATACCATGGAGTTCATTTTATAACATACTACTGTAGAAAGGGCATTGTGAGCCATTAAAGTTAAAAATATCACTGTAAAATACCACAATCTTGGGGCACGATACATAATGCAAAATCATCTTGCCTGTGTAAAAGTTTGTTCTACTTTCATATTTCATTTGAAATCCTCACTCACCAATGGATTAGAAAAAATCATTTAACTTCGCACACCAAGTCCCAGAATAAGTTAACATGAATAAAAGTAAAGTAGTAGATTTTACAATATGTCTAAATTATCACCGTCTATGGATGAAGATTGCCATATATCAATGCATTTGCAAGTAACCAAAATTAACATTCTGGGAAACAATAAATCACTAATCGTTACAACATCTGGAACAAAAATTGGCCCACAACACCTCCACACTCGGAGCACAGTTTAATGCAGAAATATACAGTGGTTTGGCCTTGTGTTCGAAGCAGCATTGATTTGAGAAAGAGCGTGCGGAGAAGAAAGTGAAAGAAAGAAAAGTAATTTTGTTATGTGCAAAAGTTCCAGACCCGTAGTATTTGATGTTTGTTTAAATGGTGCTAATGCTGTGTCGTTTTACTGGGAGTTTAATTGTTTTTATTTTTGTTGACTGAGTCCTTGTAAGTGGGTCGAAAGGCTAGTGGGTAGTTATTGAGTCCTGTAGTCCGTTTGAGTCATTTGTTTTTGTTCCATATTTACTGGGCAATGCCCACGTCGTGTAGTGGTCAGTTATCACCTGGCCTATTTATGTTTGTTGTTATTCAATCAAAAGGCACCGAAGAATTTATTCAATCACAGAGTATCTAAAGGAGGCCTGGTAACCTCAAATTACCATAACAAACCCATCACTTTAATTACATAATTTCCCAGATATAACAGTCGTATTCAGAGCCAAGTTTTGCGACAATGGCTGAGGGTACTAGGCATGCGCAGATGACTGAAGCTTTGGCAGCATTGAAAGGAGAGAACACCCACCTGCGTGAAGAACAGGAGCGACAGAAGGAGATGTTAGCCACAGTACTTAAACAGATTAATAATTTGGCGTCTAGCTATGAGGCTTTAGCACATCACAATTCTGGGGAAGGTTCTTCCAACTCTAAGGTCAGTAACAATCCTTTATTTGAGGGAAATGGGGAATTCAAGCTAGGTCCTTAAGGTTGGATTTTCCTCAGTTTGATGGTACTGATCCGGATGAATGGATTCAAAAGGCACAACAATTTTTTGAGTATTACAAAACACCCGATGACCAAAGGCTTCAAATAGCCTTTTTCCATATGGAAGGAAATGCCCTATCATGGTATAGTTGGTTATAGGAGTCCAGTCCAGCCCTGTCTTGGGATGAGTTTATTACAGCCTTAGAAGTGAGATTTGGACCCTCAGCCTATGAGGATCCTGTAGGGGAATTTACTAAACTAAGACAAACTGAGACTGTAGAAGCATATCAGACACAATTTGAAATACTATCTAATAAAATAGCTGGATTATCTGAAGAGTTTCGAATTAGTACGTTTCTCAGTGGCCTTAGAGATGATTTAAGAATCACTGTCACCATGTTTAAGCCATCTACACTCTTAGCAGCCTTCAGTTTGGCTAGGTTACAGGAGGAAGAAGTGCTTAGACGTGTAAGGTTAAATCCAAACAAATTCCAAAACTACCAAAACAACCAGCCTAGATTGCCTGCAGTAGCCCCTATTTTGAGACTTCCAGCCCCTCCAAATAGACCCAACCTGAGACCTCAAACCTTTAATAACCCCAGAAAAATCAATTTTCCCATCAAAAGAGTCTCTCCTACCCTAATGCAAGAAAGGAAGGAAAAAGGTCTATGTAGATTTTGTGATGAGAAGTACCATCTTGGACATAAATGTACCAAACCCAAGATTTACCTTTTAGAAGGAATGGAGGGAGAGGTAGAGGAACCCAAGGAACCAGAAAATGAGGAAGGTACTTTGGCTGTGATAGAAACTAACAATGAGGAAGTGGGTGAGTTATTAGAAATCACCCTGCATGCTATTGCTGGATCTTTAGCCCCTAAAACTATGAGATTGTTTGCAGAACTTAATCACCACTGAGTATTGGTCTTGATTGACACAGGTAATACTCATAGTTTTATAGATCCAAATGTAGCAAGGAAGGCAAATCTGTCAAGGGAAGAGAGCCACTTAACAGTTCAAGTGGCTAATGGCACCACTCTTCCTTGCCTTGGTTACTGTAAGGCGGTTTCTTTGAAGCTACAGGATTACACATGTAAGGTAATTTATATGTGTTGACTCTTAGGGGTTGTGACTTAGTTTTGGGTGTTGATTGGCTAAGAGGATTGAGATCAGTTTTATGGAATTTTTCTGATCTAACTATGCGATTCCAGTGTGATGAAAAGGCTGTAGATCTGCAAGGAATCAAGAGACCAGCAATAAATGTGACTGAGGAAGACAACATGGGCGACCTCAAGAAGGGAACATCAAAAGGAATATGGCTGCAGATTATGGAAGGAAATGCTGCAAGTCTCACTCCTAGCATCCCGGGAGCAGTACAGAAACTTCTAGACAGATTCAAAGGGGTATTTGCTGAACCAAAAAGGCTGCCACCTCCCAGGATTTCTGATCATAAAATTAAATTGTAGGAGGGTTGTAAACCCACATGTGTAAGACCTTACAGGTACCTGTATTACCAAAAGGAGGAGATAAAGAAACTAGTAGCTGATCTGATCAAGAATGGCAACATACGGAGTAGCCAAAGTCCATATTCTTCACTCGTGTTACTAGTAAGGAATGCTGATGGAAGTTGCAGGATGTGTGTAGACTACCGTGCTCTCAATAAAGATACCATCAAAGATAAGTATCCTATTCCTAACATTGATGAGTTACTTGATGAATTAGGAGGCGCTGAAATTTTTTCAAAGTTGGATTTAAGGTCAGGATATCATCAGATAAGAATGCACCCTGATGACATCCCTAAAACTGCCTTTCGCACACATGAGGGTCATTATGAGTTTTTAGTTATGCCTTTTGGGCTTACTAATGCTCCATCGACTTTTCAAGGGGTGATGAATGAAATGTTTAGGCCTTATTTGAGGAAGTTCGTGTTGGTATTCTTTGACGATATTTTAATATACATCAAGTCAATGCAGGACCATATAGAACATCTCACACAGGTTTTGGAGGTACTCGAAGCAAAAAAAAATTTTGCCAAGCTGTCCAAGTGTGTTTTTTGTAGCAAGGAAGTCAATTATTTAGGGCATCTTATTTCTAAGGAAGGGGTCAAAGCTGATCCCCAAAAACTGGTAGAATGGCCAACTCCTAAAACTCTCAAAACTTTAAGAGGTTTTTTAGGACTAACGAGGTACTACAGGAAATTTATCAAAGGATATGGAGCAATCGCAGCCCCTCTTACCTGTCTTCTAAAGAAAAATGCTTTTTCATGGAATGATAAGGCACAAGCAGCATTTGAAGAATTGAAAGAAGCTATGGTAAGTCCTCCTGTACTCAGATTACCTAATTTTACTAAAATGTTTATGGTGGAATGTGATGCTTCAGAAGAAGCATTGGGAGCAATGTTGATGCAAGAAGGGCAACCCCTAGCCTATTTCAGTCAGGCTTTAAAAGGGAGGAATTTGACTTTATCCACCTGTGAGAAGGAACTACTAGCCTTGGTGGTGGCAGTGAGGAAATGGAGGCACTACCTATTGGGATAGTCCTTCAAAGTACGTACTGACCAGCAAGCACTCAAATATTTGCTAGAACAAAGGGTGTGAACTCCCTCACAACAGAAGTGGATCTCGAAACTGCTGGGTTATGACTTTACAATCGAGTATAAGTGTGGAAAAAATAATGCAGTGGCTGATGCACTCTCCAGGGTACATTACCCCGAGAGCACAAATCCATCCTCCACAGCAATGTCCAACCAGAAATCCAAACAGCACCAAATCCAGATCCAAGCAATCAGCATAGTCCAAGCACAGTGGATACAAGAGTTAAAGAAAGCTTACCAACAGGGCCCCATGTTGCAGCAGTTGATTAGCCACTACCATCATGGAGACCTGGACCAATCTCGTTACCAACTCAGGAATGAGCTACTCTTTTACAAGGGTAGACTACATCTTGGGTCATTGGTGCCATTCCAGCAGCAGATCCTGCATCAATTCCACAGCAATCCATTAAGGGGCCACACGGGAGTACAAAAAACACAAGCAAGAATCAAAAAGGAGTTTTACTAGCCTGGCCTAAGGAATGATGTTCAGATACACATCAAAGAGTGTGATGTATGCCAAAGGAGCAAAGTTGAAGCCCTCCTCCCATCCGGGTTGCTCCAGCCTTTGCCCATTCCTGCCAAGAACTGGGAAGACATAAGCATGGACTTTATTGAAGGATTACCTCCTTCAGGAGGCAAAACAATAATCTTTGTGGTGGTGGACAGGTTAAGTAAATATTCTCACTTTATGCACATTACTCACCCATACACAGCCTTAACCGTGGCCAGGGTGTTCATGGACAATGTTTTTAAGTTACATGGTTTACCACTAACCATAGTAAGTGATCAAGATTCGGTATTCACTAGCAATTTTTGGAGAGAAATGTTCAGGTTATGTGGAACAGATTTGTTACTCAGTACAGCCTATCATCCTCAAACGGATGGACAAACAGAATCCATGAACAAAGTGCTCGAGTTTTACCTCAGGTACTTCTCAAGTGACAGACCAAAAGACTGGGTTAAGTGGTTACCTTTAGCTGAGTATTCTTGCAATACCTCAATTCATACATCAACAAAGGTATCCCCTTTTGAAGTTGTCTATGGTTAGTCTCCTCCCCGAATGTTACCATACGAGTCAAGAGCTACCAAAGTTCAAGCAATTGATGAAGAACTACGAAGCCGTGAGTTTATAGCCAAGCTCATCAAGGAAAACCTGCAGGAAGCACATGCTTAAATGAAATATTTTGCTGATAAGAAAAGAAGGAGCCAAGAGTTTAAAATCGGCAATTTTGTTTACCTCAGGTTTAGTCCGTACCGGCAAATGACAGTCTCGATGCGAAGGAACTTGAAGATCGCACCGAGGTATTACGGGCCGTTTAAAGTAGTTCGAAATGTGGGTCAAGTGGCATATGAACTAGATCTACCTCCAGAAGCCAAGATCTACCCCGTATTTCATATTTCATGCCTTAAAAGAAAGTTAGGAGAAGGAAGACAAGTATGTGCAAACTTACCAAGTATCACTCACGAAGGATCCATGGAAACCCGAGCCTGAGAAGATCTTGCAAAGGAGACTTAAAAGGAAGGGAAATAGGGCAGGAGTCGAAGTCTTGGTGCAGTGGAATGGTGCTGGCGAGGAAGATGCTACTTGGGAAGACTTAGAAACCCTAAGGAGGCGCTACCTTAACCTTGAGGACAAGGTTTTCTAACAAGGGGCATCTGTTATGTGCAAAAGTTCCAGACCCGTAGTATTTGATGTTTGTCTAAATGGTGCTAATGCTGTGTCGTTTTACTGGGAGTTTAATTGTTTTATTGTTTTTATTTTCATTGACTGAGTCCTTGTAAGTGGGTCGAAAGGCTAGTGGGTAGTTATTGAGTCCCTGTAGTCCGTTTGAGTCATTTGTTTTTGTTCCGTATTTACTGGGCAATGCCCACGTCGTGTAGTGGTCAGTTATCACCTAGCCTATTTATGTTTGTTGTTATTCAATCAAAAGGCACTGAAGAATTTATTCAATCACAGAGTATCTAAAGGAGGCCTGGTAACCTCGAATTACCATAACAAACCCGTCACTTTAATTACATAATTTCCCAGATGTAACAAATTTTCCAAGATATATATGGTTTGAACCTTTTTTTTTTTTCCTCAATTGGTGTCGTGAAATATGGTTATTCTTTCAATCAGTTATTTTATCATGCATTTGGGTTACCTGGTTAACCGATTGGAAGACGTTGTTTGGATGTTAACCCAAGTTCACTGGAAATCATTTTCGAAAATGAAAAACCTGATAAGCTGAACCGGACAAAAAGGTCCTCCGACCCAATTAGATCCCACACGATCCAACTCTTACCAAATTCAACTCCACCAAGCAAAAAAATCTTCCCATATTTTCTACTCCAATCCAGGAACCTCCAAGTAAACACCGATCAATCACCAATCGACTACTCGACACACTTAAAAAGAAAAATAAAACAATATAAAATTAACACAGAATGACTGAAAGATTTAGAACTCAGAACTTATATTGGAAAGGAAAAAAAAAAAGGCACGCATTTTGAAGAGAAAAATATTACCACCCACGACCCAGATGGAAAGTTTGAGGTTGCATTTGAATGTTGAGATGAGTTGAAGTGAGTTGAGTTTTTTATGAATAGTAGTGAGTTGAGATTGTTGAATGAGTTTGGTGGGGTCTACTTAAAATGAGTTTAAAATGTGCTTGGATGTTATGAGCTTAGATATATTTATAAAAAATTGTAAAAGAAGTGAGTCCTACGATTATTTTATTCTGTTCACGTTATGGTAATAAAAACGGAAATGATTCTGTGATCTGGCGCCAATGCAGCACTGGGAAAAAAATATCTGAAATTCGAAACTGTTGAGAGGCGCGCCAAATCACACGGATTTTATGGAAATAAGTTGATGTTCATACACGTATTCACTATTTACAAGTCCGTACAATTTGTTGTTGTTATCTGTCATATTACTTTTTCTTTAATTTTTTTATCCGTTCCCTTTATTTTTTATATGACCATTTCACTATTTTCATCACTTTTCATTATTTCTATTATTTCTTATTTATGATTTGAGTAAAATTAGCAGTACCAAGTACCATTATATATCTTTCCTAAAGTTTTTATTTGATTGTATAAAATATTTCTTGACTTCGTTATTTTGTTATTTTTAATTTTTTAAAAATAACAAAAATAATAAAGAATATCACTTTATTATTTAAATGAGTCAATGCATGTAAAAACAGAATTTCCACTACATTTTGTATGTAAATTCCTTCTTGAAATGTAAAAAAAAAAAAAAAAAAAAAATTTACTGAATTAGTGGGGAAAAATACTACCAGGAGCATAACACATTTTATTCAATAATTTATTTACATATTAAACATCGATATATGTAAATAAAGGGTCTCGAATTGACAATCTATTGTTTCATACTGACATAACAAAAAAGATTGCAACACCATACTAGCAATTAGGTGTTGCCTTGTTGACCATAACTATGCTCCCACATAGGTAATGCAATAGCATCTCTTCTTGCGGCCATTGCTTGTGCTGATGCAGTCGACATATCAGGTACATGAGGATCTTCATTGGTGTTCTGATCCGCATCCATTCCTGGATAATCATCTAGATTGCTATATACTAGAAAATCCCGATCATTAGGTGTAACCCTGCAGATGAAAGTTATGGATCGTACAACATGCAATAATAAGATATCGTTGCCGAGTTGGAAGGTATGGGGGCATTAAATTTAAAATTCGAAAACGCTTCTTCAACACGCCAAATGTTCGTTCAATGACATTCTGGAGGGGTGAATGCCGATAATTAAACAGATCTTTATATCCTTGGAAGGTACGAGAGCCTCTTCGTTCAGATCTATGGTACCTTACCCTCGGATACGGTGGCATAAATCCTTCAGTATAGGGAAATGCCGAATCTACTAGATAATAATAACCTGAAATTTATAATAAAAAATTAATCATTTATAATGTTTGAAGAATCCAAATTCTCACAAACTTTCAACATACAAATAAAATAATGTGTAAAAATTACCCTCTTCAGGCCATGGCAAATGGTTCCCCGGACGCCTCAACGCATCAATTAAAACATGAGCATCATGGGTTGTACCCTTCCACCCGGCATATACGAATGTGAATTTCATATCGAAATAACAGACACACAAGACATTCTGGGTAATCCTGTGATACCGATTTAAATATGCATTTGCTACGGAAGCCGGTGCAGCTGCATCGATCAGGACCCCATCCATTACACCATGACATTTCTGCAAATTTCGTTTTAAATTCTCATAAATTCCAAAATATCGTATTGCAAACAGTTTTTGACATATGTAGAATTTTAAGCGAGAAAGTAGATCATGTAATGGCAAATATTTACCTCGAATAATGGATAATATCTTGGATTTCCTTCAACAAAAGGCATCACCCCAGTTGTCTGGCTCGGTTTAATCACACGGCGCGATAGACGACATAATGCACGCATTACGTGGTACACATTTCGATTTCTAGTTTCAACTGAATGTTGAAACAAGTTAGCTGCATTCCTTTGAACGACACCATGCCTGACAGTGTAGCAAAACATTCCTAAGGCTTCCTCAACCGTGACCTCTCGTGACGAATCACGCAAGCTTGCATCTCTACGTAAACGATCACATAAGGCCCGAAATGCATATACCTCCATTCGGAACATCTTATAACAGGTGTCAGGATGTCCATTTAGTACTGCGATGATGTACTGATAACCACGCAAGCCAATGTTATGTTGTGGCCTGGGCATACAACGTGGGGCATGGGATTGCTACTCCTCCATCAACATGCTCAAAAGAAGAACCGCTTCTTCTGTACCATCGTTACGGCTAGACCATGCGTACCATTCCGCCCATGTATCAAAATCAAATGTACTTGACGCGTTACTACTAGAGCCCTCTTCACTCGTGTCATTCTCCTCAGTATTGTCGTCATCATTCCACGCATCGCTATCATTATCCATGTTTTCCTTTGAAAAAACGATGTTCACACAAACATTAAACATTACATATTGCATATGAATTTGTCATCCAAAGAATAAATGAATTCATATAGAGCAGAAACTTAGCAAAGAAAAATTTTTTAAAACCAAATACCAAGTTTGAACTTAAATTAGCCAACACGAAATAAGATTGTTAGAAATCATTCACCATCTAATAAAGTTAAACATAAAAATAAAGTCTCATATAGTTTAGAAAAACATAGCAAGGCCGGAGTGGGTATGGTCAGCCTAGTGACCAAACCCAATCTATTCTCATCGATGGGGTCATGTTCTGGAAGACAGTTAGGACATTAGGATCCATAAATGCTTTTACTGCACGAAGATGAACGTCCGGCAGTAGGGGAGGGGTGATATTCTGCAAAAACTTCATATACTGTGCTACACTGGTAAAGCCTACATCTGACCCAGTATTCAAACCCTCGCCTTTACTGCGCTTGGAGCTGCAAAGTTCAAACATCTTTGCATCCAAATCTGCCCGTTGTTTAGAAGTGGTGGTAAGTGTCTGTATGGCAGCACTAAGCTCTGGTGAGAATGATGGTCCGGCTGCGTCCCGACGTCACCTACGAGGAGGCATTCGCTGTGAGACCCCTCCTTGTGTCGATGGAGTCATGGAAATGTCATCCAAATCAATGGTGGAGTCTAATCCAATGCCACTACCCAACACGGGACCTCGGGCCCTCAATTCCTCCTCCAATTGCTGCTCCTCCTCTCTAGAAGGGGGTTCCTGCGTTGAAGCATAATGCAAGACCCCTGTTGCGACAACCAAAAATATTTACCCTCCAATGTTTATTGGTACAAAATATCAACAAACATCTCCTCCAACCCATCAGACCACAGTTCACGATCACGTACAACCTCTACGTCATCCATGGTACACTGCTAATGGCGAATAATGACAATACAAAAAATAATGACAATGCAAACAATAGACAATGCACTTAAATCCATATTATTACGTATTGTTATGCATCATAAACATGGTACATGCATCAAATCCAAAAGTAGTAAATTTCACTATATTAAATGCAATGCAACGTTATTTTTGTTTTATAAGGCAAATGCATGTAATATATCATACAAGGAATCGAGGCCTATATACGAGTAAGATAAATATCAAAGTATTTGTATTGAAAATGTTTTAATACCTTGTACGAGGAGCTGCGGGATGAGCGTAGAAAGTAGGGCTGCAAGTCCTACATAGCAATTAGAATCAAATCCGCACAAAAAAAAAAAATTCGTTGCAGTCATGGGTTTTTAAGGGATTTTGAGTAAACTGTAGAAGCTAATATATGTCTGAACAGGTGGCTAAAAATATGGCAATATGAATGATGTGAATAGTTGCATCCAATAAATAACATGTGTACATTTATATATACATTTGGATCAATCCGCAACTGGGCGACCTGCATATATACATAAACATATATACATATATATATATATATATATATATATATATGTACGTGAGGATATTAATGTTTGTGAATTCATGTGTACATTTGGATCAATCCGCAACTGGGCGACCTGCATATATACATATACATATATATATATATATCTATATATATACAACATGCTTAGAAATGAAAATCATGTTTTTACCAATTAACTCTTGAAACTTAAAAACCCTTTCTATTATCAGGTATTAATTGTTAATTAGTTAAACAAGTTTTATTTGATTGTATTATTTTAGTTGGAAATGAACTGATCAGGAGTTATGTTTATCACTTTTGGGAATATATATATATATATATATATATATATATATGAGTATTGATTTTGATATCATGCATTGATCTATATCATGAAGTGTTGTGTGTTTAATTTGCTTTGTTCATTAAACAGAATAGTTTAGATACTTTGATGGAAAAGAATGAGATATCATCCTTCTAACCTGTCTAAAGGATTATAAAATGAAGTCATCATGATATGACTATGAACTAGCAATATGAAAAAATGACATCAGCTCATGAACATGCATGTTGCAGTTTATTTACATAATTAAACTAGAATGAAGGGAATTAACAGGTATATATATATATATAGTACTGCCCACAGAACTAAAGCATGCATCCACCCATTGACAAACCAGACAGTAACATGTCGGGGTTTATAAATGGAGCTACTACTCCACACAACAACTCAAAAGTTAGCTTGCTTTCCCATCTTGTAATTAATTCACAACAACTCAAAAGCTAGTCATTGTTTTCATATCCCTTCCAACTATGGCAGCAGTTCTGCAAACCTTAACAAAGAAAAAGGACGAATGGGACAGTGCAGCAATGCTCATGATGACAGTGCAGCAACCCCATTACATCGACCAAAGAAAATTGCAGCCCAAAGAAAAAGCGGCCAGAAAGCACCTTCATTTTTGCTAAGTTGTAAACCAGTTGATCGCACCTTCATTAGTGTGAAGGTCAGTAGCAGTATCAGAAGGCAAAGGAAGGGGGGTTGGATGTGATACAGACTTACGTTTTCTGGAATGGGCATGAGCCTTCACCCGGCCAAGTACTGTATAGTAGTGGCATTCTGCTCTTTTCTGCGCTTTCAGTTCTATGTGCATTTGTATGTTTTAATTATTTTACTGACAGTTCTTATTTGTTGCAGTACTTCTTTGAGGGGAACTATGATCTGGTTAAGTTTGTCAAGTTGGTGAAGCAAGCCGGCCTTTATGTTCATCTAAGGATCGGTCCTTATGTTTGTGCTGAGTTGAACTTTGGGTAATACTAAATTATCACGATTTACTCTAAAATACTGAAAATTAAGCAGAATTTTTATTGTTTGTATTATTTTTTCAGGGGATTCCCCGTTTGGCTGAAGTACATTCCAGGTATCAATTTCAGAACAGACAATGGGCCCTTAAAGGTGAGAAACTTTTGAATACTACATCTGAAATTCCTTCATGGATCTCATTTATTTCTATTGTTGTGATATTTTCTTTACTGAACCTGATTTTTTATCTGCTTTAATGAAGGTTCAAATGCATAAATTCACAGAGAAGATTGTCAAAATGATGAAAGCTGAAAGGTTGTATGAGTCTCAAGGTGGTCCAATTATTCTATCCAAGGTTCGCATGGCTCCACGGCTCCACGGCTCCACATTCTATTCTTTCCTTTGACCCAACGAAATGCAACGTTTTTTCCTAATTGAATCCAAGTCAGACTTTCTAACTTTTATTTTCTCATATTATGAAGTATTAAACTAGGAGAAATATCTTTCTCTGCAAATGTTTGTTACAGATTGAAAATGAATATGGACTTATGGAGCCATTTGTTTCTAATCTCTCTCTCATTCAGTAGTGCCAATTAGAATCCAATCATAGTTATTTAAAATTGCAGCCCAGACGTTTGAGTAAATTCTTATGACATGCATATACGCCAAATGCTTAAAATAAAGTTCAGATAGTTGCTTACCCGGTAAGAGCGCGTCTTCGGAGCCGTGATTACTAATCTCTTGATGGCTCGCCTTCGGTTGCGAAGCTTGACCGTGGAGGTGCTTTGCTTCCGTAGTAAAATCGTGGTGGTTTTAGTTGAGCTCGGTACAGGCATTATATAGGAATATAACACAAAGGAGCTGCTCACACGGGTTTACAGTAGTAGCTATCAGTTGATTGGAAAGAAAGTTGAGAGCAGAGATCAGTTTGTAAGAAGGAATCAAGTCGTACTCAGATGCATTATGTTTATTACCACGCCGAAAGGATGTTCGCTAGGGGGCTGCAGTGAGCTCAGACGGGAAGGACAAGCCCAAAGGTCCTTCGCCACTGTTGGAGCACGAGGGCTGCAAAGGACTGTGGATTTGACGGTGGGAACCTCTTCCGTTCAAATAGGGGCTGCACACATCTAACATCCAACCCCTCGACTATGGGGGACGATGGTGGGATTCGATTGCCGCTACTTCCGTGATCTGCCTTCTTGCAATTCCATCTAGGCTTCACAACAGCACGCGATCAAGATGTTCACTATGGAGGAATCCGCTCGGTTTTGAATGAAATGGGAGTTTTGGAAATGTTGGGGAAGAAGGACGGGAAAGAGAGAGGGAGACAGTTTAGAGGAGTTATTATAACGGAATCGAAAAAAAAAAGTAAGTTGAATTCAAGAATCTCTGCTGAAAGTGGAGATGTGTCACGGCTACAACAGTTTAAAAATGAGTTTACGAATTTAAACTCGGCTTCACATGTGTTTGGATGACAGACGAAGTTTAAATTTGAATAGAGCTGAGATGCTTTCAGCATCCAAACGAACCCTGAGAGAATCTAAGATCTGAGATGAGGCAGAAGAAAGAAATTAGTAATTACTCACAGAACTTCGGATTGAAGTTTCTGTCATGGAGCCAAGGTGAAATCCCTCATTCGATATTTTCTTTAGAGGGCGAGAGAGTACGAGAGAGGGACCCGTGGAGGGTCGCTCGGCGCGATGCATGGAGGCCAGGTGACACAGAATGCCGAGGTCGTGTTGCGACGCCATGCACTTCAAATGGCAGATCGTCGCGCCTTATAAACCCTAGTACTCCATTCTTCTACTTCCCATCAAAACCCCATCGAGAGTTCTTCGATTTCTTTTACCCAGGTTCAACCAAATCTGTTTGTTCTGCTTTCCTCTATTTTATTTCTGCTGATCATCTCCGCTGCGAAATTTGGGTTTTCTCTTCTAATTGCGTTGGCCGTTGGCTGAAAGGGAAGAATTTTCTTTATCGTTAAAGATTTTGATTTTCCTTCAACACTTACCATTGTTGATGGTTTTCTTATGATATCGTTTATGGATGGAAAAAATTAATTTCAGATGGTAATGATAAAGGTTTGTGTTTCTTGTTTTCCTTCAATAGTTACCGTGGGTGATGGTTTTCTTATGATATTGTTTGCCGATGAAGAAAAGTGCTTTCAAAAGGTATCAGTAACTCTTTTTTGCTTCTTGCTTATCCGTCCTAATGCTATGGAGAAAGTGACAGTTTCATAATTGTTCGGATTTATATTATGTTGTTGGGTTGCGTCTTTTGATGGTTCGTTTCAGAACTTGCATTTTTGAAAGGATGTGATCTTCTTCATGTTAGTTTTTTCTTGATGCATCGTCCATCATCTTCGTTGCCAAATCCGGATTTGATCGGTATTTGGTTCCAAGAGATCACAATGACTGGTGAAAGGGTTTAATACCAAAAAATTGAAAGTCAGTATTTGGTTCCAGGTATTCACCGCTTGACGTTTGGTTCTTCAATTCCTTTTGCACCGCCGGACATTTTTAATTTTTAGCGATTGCGTGAATTGGCATCTTTAGCGCATTTCCTAAGACCTTAGTGTAACTCGATGTTGAGAAAAGACAGAGAGAACCATTTTTAGAACCTTTTTTTTATAATTATGTTCTAAATTGAGGATATTTTTATAAAATAATGATATTTTTATCTCTATTTTATAAAAATGTCCTCCGTTTAATTCAGAATTTAAAAAATAAAAACAAAAAATGGTGTGTTTATTATTTGACCCCCTTGAAATGAGCTTCGTTTTCCTTCTCTCAAATCGAAGTTGTAATACACTTATATGATGTACCATTTTTCTTCTTATATATAGTTATTGAATTCGAACTTCATTTATTTATTGTCAGAACTAGTAATCTGACTATGTTTTTACAATCGTGGGAATGTAAAATAGAACTGCTTTAATCACCGCAGTTCACAAACTGGTAGCTCACGATAAGGTGGCCCCGGGCATATCCGTTTCCATCAGTGTCTAGTTTTTGAAACACTCCTGCATGATCCAAATCCAGACCTCCATTGCTGCATTGATCCACAATTCTCACTGTTGCCTGAGCTCCTGTTCCGCTGTTTGTGACCTGCATTAAAATAAATGCCATCACTTTTAACCATGCATGTATCCCCCAGCCCACTTGTGGGGAAAACCATTTTGGAAATTAGGTCAATCTAATTAATTAAAAACATCTCTAACAGCGTGTGGCCTCTATAGATGGCTCAATATAATAGGGATCTAAAGCAAAAAGTCTAAATGCTATCTTTTAATTGTTTGACGATCGCAATACATACTCTGTTCATCCTGTGTTATCTTACAAAGCAATTAAAGTTTTAGCTATACATATATTAATTAGACCACTAACTTTCAGGATCAGCTAGCTATTATTTCTTTAGCCTTCAAGTGCTATTTCTGAGGAGAATTTATATTTTGGAGACCTTTCCATGCAATCTTTTTCAGGGAACCCCGTTTATTAGGGGTAATTTTCAATATTTGCGGCCTAGAGTCTAAGCAAGGACAAAGTCAAGTATATCTCATCTCGTTATTATAATATTTTTAAATTTTTATATAAAATATAATAAATAATTTAATTTTTTTAAATTCTAAAACAATAATAATATTAAAAAATAACATTCTAATAATATTTTATTTAATTCATTTAAAATAATTTTATTTCATTTTATCTCATCATCTAGACAAGCCGGCTTAAAAGTCTGAACTATAAAAGGTTTCTACTTTATATCTCCAATTATCATCTATATTTTTATTCTGTACCCTCTCTCTAATATCTGAATTTTACGATAAAACAAGAAATTGTTCATCTCACATAATTTTTACAGTCAGATTGATCGAGAGTGAAAGTTTAATTATATTGGTAATTTAATTAGTATTAGTGGGCAAATTGAAATGTTTGACAATTTAAGCTGCAAAAAAGCATGTGGAAGTTTATGGGAGAAAAATCCACTTTGCCGATATTTATTTTCTATCCAAATCCGAAATCGGTGGTGACCTTTATGCTTTTAATAAACCGAATTTTGTTTCTGGGTGCGTTTCGTCCGGCAGCATCAGTTTTACTGTGTAAATATATTCATTCTACTTGGAATTATACTAAGCTGCTGCTTTTAAATGACTGCCACAAAAATATATATATATTATCCACAAAAATGTACCACAAAAGTACGTCCTAGTTTACTTTAATGAAGCTGATGCATGCTAATTAATACTGATGCAAATAAATAAATAAATAAAAACTACTTTAAAAGGTGATTTTGTTGAATAAATACTTCAAAGTCACTTCAAAAAAACAAAAATTTTACTTACCCTTAGGCACTTGCCACAAGCTGCTTGCCCACGAGGCCCGACCGGTCCACAAAAGGCCGTCCAACCATATTTGCTGCGCCATGCCAACGGCTTGTTGGCATCCCATGTCGAGCAATATGCACTTACAGCATTCAAGTTCCAACCATTCTGCTCTGGGTTGTAGAAATGGTACGTTGCTCTCACATTCGAGGCGCTCTCCCCACCGCTGCTGCTTGATTGACAATTGCTCTGACAGCCTTTAGAAGGGGAGCAATAGTCATCAGTAGTGCCACAGTAACCATACTGGCTACAGCAAAGGTTGTTGGAACATGTTTTGCCGCCGGCTTGCCTCCCACACTGTTGGGCAGTGGTGGCAGCAGCGAACAGGCAGAGAGAGAGCACCAACCATACACAAAGCCTTTCCATTGTGTTGCTTAATTTCTGAGTTGCATACTACGGCTCGAGGGTGCTTGAATTTATAGCGAAGATCGAACTAAGATGTAGACCACGTGATTAAACATCCTTATCGGGATGAGAAAGTACTGTGACGTCAAAACAGTGTGTTGGTGCAACGCCTTGAATTCTTAGCTTGACCGGAATGAGTTGGGATTTTATCCAAAAGGTGGAGAATGATTTCACCATTCTGGCTTGATTGGTGCAATTATATGAGAGAGAGAGAGAGAGAGAGAGAGGGTGTAATACACGGTCAAGATAGGCAACCGGGTTGCGTCTTCATCCGGTAAGCTTCTGGTCATAAATGGAGGCATATGCTTTATGGATCTATGGAGTTGCCCCAACATTCCTTTAGAGAAACTCTAAACAGAGAGTTGCGAATTTTCCATGTAATTTCGGCAGCCGACTGAAGGACTCGTATGTAGTATGTAGTCTTTTTTAAGTACTCGTTTGGAGGGTGAGAAGATATAAGAATTTTGTGAATAATAATAAAATTATAACAATCCGTATTTTAACGTATTTTTAATTAAAAGATTATTTGTTATTAATTTAAAAATTTATTCTCTTATTTTAAAATTAGTTAGATTTTTAGTGGGTTTATTTTTATGATTTTAATTTTATGAAAATTATTCTGAAGTGCTTTCTTATAATTGATTATTGTAATACATTTAAATTGTTTTTCATATTAAATTAACTTATTGTTGGGTTTAATTATTAATTTTCATTTTAATCATTACGTTTGAATTATTTTATTTTACTTGCTGTTTTAAAATCGTTTCTGTTTGATCATTTTTGTGACCCAAGATATGAGGATTGGACCATATTTCTTTCCCTATATTTTATCTTTCCTCTTTTCTTTTTCTTCTTTTTTTTTTCTTTTCCTTCTTTTTCTTTTCTTTTTCTCCTCTCCTCTCCCGCGCGCCGCACATCTCTCCCTCTCTCTTCTCTCAGTCCGTGCGTCGTCCCCCAGCCCGCCGCCATGCGCCGGCGATGACCGACACCGCCCCTCCCTCTCACCTCCCTTTCGACCGGCTATCAGCCCCCTGTAATTTCAGCCCCTAATTCGCCGCCGATAGCCCCCACGCACCACACCAAGCCGCGGCACTCCTTGCGCCGTTACACCGTCGCCGCACCACCTCCGGCCACCATCTTCTCACCACATCATCCTCGATCTCCTAGCAACCCAATGGACCCAACCCCACCTCCAATCTGTCTCTGGTGAAGCCCCACCATCAATATTTCCATTTTGGGTATTTTAGCCTTTGACCGCCCTCTATGCCGCCACCCACGGCCAACCACCACCACCACTAGCTTCACCGACATCCCTAAGCCCTACCCTATCAATCTCGGGTCTTCGTTTACACCCGTTCAAAAGTGAGTTTTTGAGACCCATGGGCACAATGCATTTGACACTGTTTTGTTACTGCGTTACCGCTTCTAGCACCTCCGTGATCTTTAAAAAATTATATTATAGCATTGTAAGCATTTTTTCCAAAGAACTTTTGAGATTTAAATGTATTTCTGCGCTAATTCATATTTACTGTAAATTTGTTGGTTGTGTCGGACTGAGTCTGAGGAGTAAGGGGGTCGGTTGGATTTGATGATGGAGTTGTTTGTGTGAGATTGGTTTATGCTATGAAATTTGTTGGCTGTTTCGGATTTAAATATTGGTGTTTTGAGTTTGACGTTGGTCATGGTGGATATTGGTGATTTTTAGGAAGTGATGATATATTTTGGGATTATGAGAGTTTTAAGTGTTGAGATATTAAAATAAGTTATTTTAGAAGCTTAGACTTAAATATCGAAATCCATGATTGATTGAAAACTTACGAAAATTATGTTATTAATTTTATAGGTGACGATTTATATTCAACTTGACATTTTTAAGAAAAATTCTGAAAAGCTAAGTTGTCCAGGTAAGAGAGTTCCTATGCTCGGTTTTATACAAGTTAATAAGACTGAGGTTGATTTTATGAAAACTTGTATATTTTGTGATATGATGGGAACTTATGAAAACAAAGATCAACCTCGGTCACTTATCTGCATTATTCATGAA
This sequence comes from Juglans regia, assembly GCF_001411555.2. Classification (NCBI taxonomy): domain Eukaryota; kingdom Viridiplantae; phylum Streptophyta; class Magnoliopsida; order Fagales; family Juglandaceae; genus Juglans; species Juglans regia. The sequence continues at coordinate 12,860,196 of NC_049911.1, read as the reverse complement.
ATCTGTGTGAAAAAGGAAAAATATGTTTTGACATGCATTGTGTAGATATGAGCTAAAATTCTATCATGTGTTTTTCTGAAATCTGAAATCTGAAAAAATGAGCGATATTGAGAATATGAAAAATTGTGCATTTATTTAGAAAGATATTATGGCTTTTGTTGTCAGTGTGTGTAAATTGTCTGATTCTGTTTTGGTACTCTGTATTATTTTGATATAACATCTGAAAATCTTTGGCATGGTGTACTAGTATTTGTATCTGACTCTGTCTCTGCTCTGCTCTGTTATGCTCTACTATATTTGGGTTGGTACCAACTTCTCTGTCTCTGAGTGCACCCACTTTGGAAACAAAGTGGTTTTATTGTGGTCTTTCCTGTGTGCACACTCGGGGCTCCGAGAAGAATAAAGGAAAGATTTCACCTCTGTCTCTGTCTGGTTTGGTCACTGGGGTTAGCACAACCCTACCACGGGGGTGAAACATGGTCTCTGCTCTGTTTGATGCTCTGTTTTGATCTGATGATGATACTCAGTTTATGTTATGCCAAAGTATTATAGATTTTACGTGCCTTAAAATCATCGCTCTGTTACTTTTGAAAATATGTTCTGCTCTGCTTGATAACTTTGGAAAATATTTTATTCTGCATGCTATATTTTGTAAATGCTCATGTTTGCACACTAGCATATGTCCTTTGCTTACTGAGTTGTTGATAACTCACCTCCTATCTTCATAATATTTTTCAGATGATGTGGAGAGTCCAACTGTGGACCTGAACTAGATTGGTGTGCATGATTAAGCTGGGAGAGGATGTTAGAAGAATGAATTCTGATGTCTTTTAGTTTTAATGTCTTTTAGATCTAATTATATCTTGGACTTGGGTTTAGTAAGACTTATGAAAGTATTGGTTTGGTTTGTTATGACTACCAAGAGATTTTGGACTCCTTAGTTTATTTTGTTACAGTAATGACTTTGTAGAGTTTTCAATGTAGTTATTTAGAGTATATGAGATTGAGTTTTGCTAATAAAGTTTTGGAGTTTTATTTTAGTTGTATTGGAAAACATATTCTTAAATGACAGGTAGTAATTCTCCAGGCCAATCGGATTTTAGGCGTTACAAAAATAATTTATAAATGGAATTTATTTTTAAACAAGCCTTGTTTAACCTAACAGAAAATATAGTCAACTAGAAGCAAAAATATTTTGGCTGGGGGCATTTCCGTGGCCACATTCTATGGGCTATGGAATAAAAGATTTCTGGGGAAAATACACAACCCCGGCCCTCAAACTATCAACAATTTACAATCACCCCTCAAACCATGAATTTTGACAATGATCCTCAAAAATTATTAAAAAATTGCAATGTACCTCATTTTAATTTTTCTCCTAAGAAAGACGAAATAAAATTACTATATTCTTTTTTTAAAATAAAATCTTTGTATAAAAATATGCGTAAACAAATATTTTTTTAGTAATACAATTTTAAAATAAAAACAACTTACAAAAAAATTCTTTTAAAACTATGGACAATGCTAGGGGCCACACAGCATGTACCGCTCGGCATGCCCCTAGTGTATTTGAGGATTTTTTCTTTGATTTTTTTAAAACATTTTTTTAATAACTTTGGTCATTAAAAAAAATTACAACTTCATTAATAGTCACTTCTTTAACAATTAAAATAACCGAGCAGTAACATTGAAGGGCTAAATGGATGTTTGGAAATAATTTTCATCTCATTCTATCTCATCTCATCTCATCTCATTTACTTTCCAAACATCATTCAAACACAAATACTTTAAAACTAATCATTACAACTTTCTCAAACTTCCAAATAAAAAAAAAACAATTCAAATTTTTTAAATTCCAAAACAAAAATAATATTATAACAATATCTTAACTTTACAATACTTTTTATTCAACTTTTTCTCTCTCATTTCTTAAAATCCAATAAATACTTAAGTCAAACTATCTCAGTACTATTTACAAACCAAGTTATTACAATTCACAAAATTCTCATATCATCTCATTCTCTAAGCAATCCAAATTATCTCACTACTATTCATAAACTATCTTACTATTATTCACAACTTTAAATAGTATTTTTCTAAAATTATATATAGTAATTGATTGCCAACGGCCTGTGGCCTAGGGCTGCAACCCGACCTGGTATAACCGGGTTTGTGCCCGACCCGACCGTAACTATTTAAGGCGCCAAACCGACCCGACAAAATGAAGTCGGGTCGAACCCGTACGACTCGGGAAAAAAAAAAAACTGCTTCTGCACGTCGATATACAAAATCTCTCCATGATCTGAATCTCAGATCTACCATCATCCTCAAATTCAAGAAAAACCTAAAAAATACTTGCAAAATGAAAACAACCACTTGCTGGTTTTCCTCTCTCTCTGTTGCCCACTCTTCCTCTGTGATTGCCGATGTTGGCCACCACCTCATCCCACGAAAACATAGCCGCAAGTCAAGTCTCAGACCGATGACTACTACGTCGCACCATCGCGGGCCGCGTCTCTCTGCTCTGTGCCCAGCGCTAGGTTCCATTGCTCCTTCACTCTGTAATGGCTCTATTTATTCCAATTGAAGCAAATACTTCATTCAATACCCCTAGTGGGCGATCGATGCACTGGAATGATGGTTGTAGAATGACTTTAGAAAAATCCTTCGCAATCAGTGACCCTTTATGGTTTCTGAAATATGCATATGACTCGGGACTTTGGGCGGCTAGGGTTGAAGAACTGAAAGATAATTGTGATTTTCGGATGGGTTGAAACCAAAATATAAAACCGTTGATAGTGAAGGGGTTCTTTGCAGATGGGTTTGTTGTTGTTCTTCTTGTTGGGAAATGGTTTTGGGGTTAGTGGAAGCACCTACTTCATAAATGGCTGCCACCATTATTGGGCTATTTTGTAAATTTTTTTTCTCTCACTCTCACCCGAAATCTCTCACGTTGCCTTTGTAAGAAAGGGTTTCGATTTCAATCCCCTCAAACCCCACTGTTTCTCATGGCTAGGACCGAACCCACAAATAGAGTTCAAGGATTTTTGGAACAGACTAAAATGAAGAATTTGTCTAAAATGGAGACTAAAGGATGATGAAGAAGAAGACAATAATATTCAAGGAAGGTTGCGATGCCATCTTGTTGGCTTGCTCCGTAGATCCAAAACCAAGTCATGCGGAAGGGGAACAGAGCATGAACAGGGAAGGAGAAGACGCAGGGGCTAGGGTTCGTGTTGAAGTGAAAGAGAAGTTAAATAGACGGGTTGCAAATTATGGCCTGACATTCATCAGATCCGATGGTATCGAAATCGACTATTGGTTTCAACCCGACTTTATCGGGGTCGGATCCAATCTTGTTGGACGGGTTAGTCGGCCCATCGGACTTTTTGCACAGTGTGGCCTATGGCCTAATGGCACAACACCCACATCTCCAAAATGGAGATCATGGGTTCGATCCCACCCCCAATGTATCAAAATATATAGTAATTGATTAAATAGTATTGATTACAAGAAAATAAAATAAAAACTACTAGATACATAATTAAAAGCTTTTCAAATATGTTGATAAACACAAAGTGTTATATTTTATAGTTCAGGCAGGCATGAAGTGAAAAAAGTTAGCTTTTTATGAGCTAATAATTTAATAATAAATTTGTCCAGGCAAAGTGTGTGCTAAGAGCAAAGAAAGGTCAATAGGTGGTAAAAAAGATGTCCACGAGAAACCAACATAAAGAAGTCGATAAAAGTTGAAAAGTAAAACTCATCATTTGAGAAATTCAATAATTACTAGGGATGGGAAAAAACTCCGACAACTTTGATTTTGGCCAACACCCGCTCTGACTCAGACAAAGTTAAAAAAATTCAGATTTCAAAATTGAAATTGGAGTTCGAGACTGAAAAAAGTTAGAGTCAGGGTCGGAGTTCGGAGTTGAACAAGACTCTGCACTATCGACTTTGACTCTAACAAATATACTACATATATTTTATATTATAATTAAAATGTTAGGAGGTTGAGTAGCTTAATGGTTGGTGTCGTTTTGATTAATCCGAGGGAAGGAGTTCGAGCCCCCACAAGAACAACTAAAACAGCGCCGTATCTCTCTGGAATATAAGTCGTGACCTTCTTTCTGTTTCTTAGAAACTCTCCCTTCCCCTTCCTTCTTCTGTTTCTCCCCCTTCCCTTGGACTTCTGAGCTCTTCTATGATTTGCTTCATTGCCTTTTGTTATGTTTCCTTGCATACGTAAATCAAGCGCTTCAAACCCATGTTTTTCTTTTCATCAAAGATTTAAACTTTCCTTATCCAAAAAGATTGAAACTTTTTTTTTTGTTTTTTGGGCTTATAAGACAAGTTGTTGATGTGACCATATAGGTTCCATCTTCTTTTTAAGTTCAAGACTTGATTCTGAAAACTTGTTCACATAAGTAAGAGGCTCTGTGCATGGTGGGCGACAGATCTAGGTGGCCAACGTGATGGATCTAAGTAAGAAATTTGTTAATATTTGTTTGAATATTGTTTAGATATATTTGGATGTTGTTTGGATTTGTTTGGATGTTGTTTGGACATTGTTTGGAGACTAAGAAAGTATTGGGAAAGTGCTCTGACCTCCAATTCCGACTCCAAAAACTCCGATCGAAGTTGGAAACTGCTCCGTTTCAGAGTCGAAGTCAAAGCCCAACTTGGCCTCCAACTTTGGTCAGAGTCGGAGGTCTGAGTTGGGCTTTTCGACTCCATCAGAGTCAGAGCCCAGCCCTAGTAATTACACTAGGAGTTACTATAGTTGACAAAAAAATCCTACCGGATAGAGCTTATCTCTTGAGAGATTCACGTTGAAAAAATAAGTCCCACGGAGAGATTCCTGTACACAAGGAGAATGGCTCCTCCATGTGTGCACTTCAAACCCTATAAATATACCTTCTTCATGTACGCATTACATAGATCTAGATTTATTTAGAGACTTCAGTTACTCTTACTGACTTAACCTTCAGAGACATCCTCCATTGGGATTAACCGAGGTCATTTCTTTATCTTATATGAGGTTACTAGGGGTGTTGCATGCACCGCTGAGAATTGTCTCAGCAATTGACACCGTCAGTGGGAATGAAAACTTTCTTGCAACCACGCGTTCCAATACATTTTGCGATCCAAAGGCTGTCACAAATGGCTAACCGAGTGGAAAGAAGATTCACCAAGATGGAGGTGAAGCTGCAGAGGATGACCTTAGCCATGGAAGGTCTGAAAAAGGTTAATGAGGCATTAAAGAAGGGCTTATAAAGTAGGAATGCAGGTTCTGAAGGAGGTGGAGATCCAAGCCATGACAGACAACGAGATGAGGACTCTCAGAGTAATGGGGGACCGAGTCAAAACGACCAAGATGAGAAAAGGCAGATACACGACAACCTGGTGGACCTGATGGAGAAATATGAGGAGATGGCAAAAAGAGTTGAAACACACTCATTAATAGACAACCTGCTTAATAGCAAGGATCTATCGTACAACAGGGAAATAAAGATGGTTCATTTTCCCCCTAAAGTTTATAGTCCCACAAATGAACCTCTACAATGGGTTTAAAGATTCAGTGGAGCAAATAGAGACTTTCAAGACCCACATAACCCTACACGACTTCCCAAGAGAAATAACGTGTTGTGCCTTCACTTTGATCCTCAAAGGCACAACTAGAGGATGATTTAGGAGTTTGCTAGCCAAGTCAATCATCATTTTTAAAGAGTTTGGTCGGAAATTCGTTACATAATTCATGACTAGTAGGAGGAGGAGGAAGCGGTTGGCTGCTTACCTTCTTACCGTAAAACAGCGTGAGGATGAAACCTTAAAAGAGTACATGGCCAATTCAACAATTAGCAGTTGATAACGGACAACCAAGATGAGAAAATAGCATTAGCCACCCAATTGGGTGGCATATGGCCCAAGAGAGTTTATGGATTGAGCGGATGACTTCATCAATGCTACGCATAAAAAGAAAGCATTAACTTATTCATGGAAGGCGAAGGCGAACAATGCAGAGAGGAGGAGAAAGGTGACCAAAACAGAAAGCGACGATCGAACTAAGGAGGAAATGTAACCCCCAACATACTTTAAGTACCTTGTACATGTTTTCTATTATTTCATGTGTGAACCTAAGTTGTCATTTTCATGTTAGTTAACTAGTTAGCATTTAACAACCAATTCATGTGTGGGTTTTATTATAGGAATCCATCCTAGGTTTAGGAATTTATTATGTTTCAACCAAATTTATTGAGATCGAATAAAAAGTTTGATGCTCGGATTTTAAGGAATCCTAAGGTTTGGACTTTGAGGTTTAGAATTTATGGAGGAGAGAATTGGGCTAGGAAAGTAACATAGGACTAAAGAGATTACGTCCAAACCATGACCCATACCCATGGTCCCAAAACCTAGGACCCAACCCGCTTGACACTATAAAATCCTTATAAGCCGCTCAAACATACTCTCATGCATGCACATACACAAATTGGATGCCCTAAGGTTTTGCCGCAATACTCTTCCTCCAAGGCACATGCCCGCTTGGGCCTCCCACATCTAGCCACCTCTTGTTGCCATGTTGTGTGTCACCCCTCATCACCGATAAATCCCTTGAAGTATTGAACCGATCACACACGCGAGCACGCACTAGCGCTGTTCCACACCTTACACCATTACATCCTAGCTTTCTCTCATGCACTAAAACCTTTATCATCACATTTCCTCCACGTAGCAACCGCCTAGAACTACCACATCGCTACCTCACTACGGTCCAACAAGGCCACAAGGCCATGGGTCAAAAACCCTAATCACCTCGGCCTCGAGCCTTATGGAGCATCTTCATATTACTCCTAGGTAAATGATTCACTCTCTCCCTCTCTTTATATGCTAATAAACCTACAGCATGGCATGAAATTTAAGAGGAAACTGAATGAATATGTTAAATATGGATTTAGGGTAAAACCAAGTATGTGAATGGCATGGTTTGATGGTTATGTTCTTGTTGAGTGTATGATGCTTTAAGAGTAAGGTGTATGCAAGTGTATGAACCATAGTACAAGTGAGATATGGTGGGATGTTTGAAGGTGTAAAGGAGATGGTATCTACTCTAGGTTGGTGAGATTCTAGTTGGTTTATATTGCTGGTGTCCATGGAGGTAGTTTCGGGTTGAGGAACCATGAACCCTATTGGGATTATGTAAGGAATTTAAAGATGTCAAGTCAATGGAGGTATTGTAACCAATAGATGTGAACCACTTGAGACTTTGGATAGTAGAGTTAGAAGGTCAAGTTTAGCCATTAAGGCTAACAATATCCTCTATATGTTGGATAATAGCTGAGAGAGAGCTAAACCCAAATAGTCTAGGACATCTCAGATGAGAAGGTAGAAGGGAAGCCATAGTCCCATCAAGGAAGCCATAGTCCCATTGAGAGCATCCCAATGTACAGCCCAACATGCTTGACAATCCCTTTGGAGTCGACTATGACACTACAAAAATCATGAATAATGCAATGGATAGAGTCCAGAATTCTGAACCACTCTCTTGCAAAGTCCCAGTCCTCACTAGTGTTGTCCAAGGACTAGCATGAAAAAGAAAGCCAGAAAGTGTTTCTAGCAAGATTGTTGAAAGCCATAGAGAAAGTGAAACAAGAGGGATCAAGAGAAGAAGAAGAAATAGAAGAAAGGAAAAATGAATAAGGCCGACGTTTATGGAAAGTCTAAACAACAAGACGTGGGAGAGACTCAACCAATGGGAAAAGGCCACGTGGGTATAAGAGGCATGGTAAGTCGAATAAAATCTTGAGACTCGCAGTGCATGAAGCAGTGGATGAAAGTGTTTTCAAGCGAACTGTCAAGACACTATACGGAAAGGAAGTGTGACCAGGAAATGGAAGCAATGGTAGAAATTAAGAGAGTGAGAGAGAGAGAGAGAGAGAGAGAGAGAGAGAGAGAGAGATTTTCGTCATAACATGTGTGGTGAGAATTCGCAGGATAACTATTAGGATGAAGTGTGTGGAGGGCAAGGAAATGTCGGTAGGCTACCAAAGAGATTTACACGAGAAGCACATATGAAAGAAAGTGAGAAAGAGTCAAAACTAAGTAAAATGCATCGTTTGGGAAATTCAATGATGAAGTTAGGAGTTGTTGGTTGACAAAGAATCCTCCTCGATAGTGCTCATCTTATAATAGATTCTGTAACAGCCCGCTAGAAATTCATTGGTAGAATTTCTATTGACTTTAAGAATCTCGTAAAAATCCCATAAGTTTTTACGAATCAACCAATCGCATAGGTTTTAGTCTGTCAACATAGTCAGTGTTATCACTCACTATGGTGGTAGAAATATGAGTTTTATTTATTTGAGGTGGTTAGAAGTGTCAGAATGCATTATGGTCTACGCCATTAGACTCAGTGGATTATTTAGGATTTTATGGCGCAATAGCCTATTTTCATAATTCCGGACGAAACGTTTGTTGAAAATTGTGAATTTATTTTTTAGGGGCACTTCGAGGTTGAATTTCGGTATAATATTTTCATTGTAGGTTAATATGAATATTTAGAAATTTTTAGTGTTAAGTTTATGATTCACTTTTTCGGAGTGAATAGTAACCTCGGTAAGTACACCAATTGCAGTGTTTCAAAAACTACAGTGTGGAATGTCCAAATTAGATTAGAGAAGTTTTATTTAGACTCTTGGCAAGATCTTAGCCACACTTAGTGAATAATATTAGACACTTGGCGCCATGAGGAACGTTTGATAGATTTGAAGGAATCAAGCTGTGAAATCATGTTACTTAAGCAAAACTTTATTTCATCTGATCAACTATATTGTGCCAGACCAAAGAGGTTTTCAATCCTAGTGAAACCCTAAATGGTGGGAATCCAATTGAAATCCCAAAAGCTTTGTTGAAATCGAAACCCTAAACGGTTTTCCCAAAACCCTAAAGTTGGCCTCTAAACCCTTTCTAATCCGATTTCTAGCATTGTGTTTAATCACTTGATTAAATCACTTCCACATGCTATTAATCCTTCAAATTTGTGTTAGAACATCATTATCCAACCTTGTTAACCTTGAAAAATTGATTGGGCCTAGTGATATTGGATTTGGGCTTGATAGCAACCCAAACCCTCTTTAAACCCCAAATTTTAGGCCCATTCGGTTTAGGCCCATTAAGGCCCACGAATTTGGTCACCATAGGATTGCTTCATGGCTAAGTTTTGTACCCCCACTTGGCTGGCCAGATCTTTACAAGAAGGGCCTAGAAGGTTCTTCAAATACAAAGCTAAAGGGCCACCTCACTCTTTCACTCTCACACTCCACCTTGAGAAAAGATCTTGGTCTGATTTTTATGAGAAGAAAAGGCCAACACTCAACCATTTCTTCAGTCCTATCACTTTACATAGCTTGTGTAAGAAGCTCTCCAGTCCACTTCCCACGAAAAGTAACTCTCCTTTATACTTTTCCTTCATAGAACACAAAAGACACTCTCGGACAGTTTTTCGTACCTCTTTTGAACGCCTGTTTCGAAGCTTTTGTAAGTGTTTTCTCGCAAAATTTCCTTCATGAAAGTTCTTTCTTTTGGAGTATAGTTTATGTGGATACCTTATTAGTTCCATTTAGAGATCATTTGGTCGGTAAAAAGTTGTTTATACCCCAGAAAGGTCATTCTGGGCGATAAACTGGAGAGTGTGTTATATTTTGGAGTTTTTGACAAAGCTAATGAATAGATCTTGGTCTGAAATTTTTATGGAGTACTTTTAACATGTGTATATGATTATTGGTTGAGGATTTTTTGCATGATTAAAAGTTTTGGTGAAATATTTTCTTAGGTCTAAAAACTTAGAAACTGGAAGAGGAAAAACAGTTTCTGTTTTGAGAAAGTTTAAATCTTTTATGGTTTAGTCTTATTCCAATGGCTTTGATATTTTTATTGGAAGATCCTAAGCCTCTTATATACATGTTAGAATGTTATTTTGAAGATATTTGATGTTAGTTTCGAAGATATGAAATTTTATGCAAGGAGATATTCGGTTAGGCCAAAGTGATGATGTTCTTGGCTAAATTTATGTTTTGGTTGATGTTTACCCATGTGATCTTGAGTTTGAAGCTTGGATCTGTTTTAGGACACCTTTTTGAACCATGTGATGTTTTAGTTTGAAGATCACTTCTTTATAAGTCATGGATCAAGAGGTTGATCAAAACAAGTTAGAAACAAAAATCTGTTTTGAACTTAGAAGAGAAACCAAAAAGTTCAAGTATGGTTTTAGTGATTTTGATGACTTTTGTTCATGATTCAAAACATGATTATTCTTAGGAACATGTTCTGAGTATAGTAGAAGAAAAATTTTGGTTTAATCATGAGTTTTGAGATCTGAAAGAATTACAACAAAATCGAAGGAAATAGCCTTGTAAGTTTCGGCCATATAGAGTTTTAATGGTTGTGTTTAGTTTTAAATTTTTCTGAATTGATATTTGAGTTTAGGACAAAATTTACATAAGGTATGTAAATTTTGGTGATTTTTGAAATTATGATGCAAAATCTTTAAATTAGGGGTAAATTGGTCATTTTCCCACATGTAGAGGGTAAAATGGTAATTTTACTCTAAGTTGATATTTCTCCATATTCCTAATTGTTAGTGATTAAGTTCTAATTTTTAGAAACCACTACTTTCAGTTTCTCGTGATCGCACTTGAGTTTTGTCTCGAAGCGCGAAGATCGAGGTAAGTTAGCTTTTAACTTACTATCAGTTTAATGTGTATGAGTGATAAGTAAGGGAACTAAAGTGTAGGTATGCATGTTATCATATGTGTCATGCCAAGTCATTACATATTTATCTGTTACACATAATTTATTCTCTCATGAATTATTCATTTATTACACAAGATATTATGTCACCTATTGCTATACATTGCAAGTATGTCATGTTAAGTATGCCATCTGTTACATGTATTTCATGTCATGTAATATTCACTGTCACATGTTACGTCATGTTAAGAAATGTTGTCTGTTATATGGTATGTCATGGTACGCTATGTTTCAAGTCCATGTTATGCTTCAAGTCACGTTCATGCTAAGCTTCAGTTTCAATTTAAGTTATGTCAATTATGTTATGTTGTATGTCAAGTTATGCTATGATTACTTATGATTTGATTATGCATTCATGCTTTTACTGCCATGCATGCATCATTAACCTGTGTGGAAGTTTTCTCTTAACTTGCTGAGATTTATAATCAAATCTCACCGTGGTAGTCCTAACTACCATTTCCCCCGAATGGTAGATTTTGTTACAGGATCTGAAGGAGAATCGAGAATCGACTAACTGGAAATGATCGACTAAACAATGGTGTGACGTAGATGGTGGTACAGTAGTTACCTCAGATTACTACTTGTATTTGTGGAGTTCAATCTCCAACACTCTTTTGATCACAACCATTTTGGACTAGTGTTGTGATCTCAGTTGTTTAGTACGTCATTATGTATGAAGTATGTTTTAAGTATTTGAGATATTTCAGTTTGGTGCATAGTATTGCTGAAGAAAAAAATTATCCGCTGCGAATATTGCATAATGTTAGATGCATGTTAAGAATATTGCATCTTATATGTCATGAACGGGGCAGGTAACCTTCTGTTGCATGTCTCGACGCTTCAAATGTCCGTCCGATCCCAAGCGGAATTTGGGGGCGTCACAGATTCACACCGATGAAACAGGTCCCTTGGAGATATCTTCCTCGGTCGGATATCGTCACTTTTAGTGTCGTACTTGAGGAGGATGGTTCCTCCACGTGTGCACTTCAAACCCTATAAATGTGCTTTGACGTACGCATTACATAGATTTGGCTCATTTAGAGAGTTCAACTTTCCTCACTGACTTAACTATCGGAGGCATCCCTGCTAGGATTACTCGATGTTGTTTATCTGCTTTACAAGAGGCTATTGGGGGCAAAGTATTGAATACCGTTCCGGTGACCATTTTGGTCGAGGCACTGAAATAGAATATTTTAGTATCAGTACCATTTTCGATTAGTCTATATTTGAATAAATTAATTATATATATAAAAAAGTATATTCCAAAATAACAATAATATAAGTCATAAACTCAATAATATTTCTCAAAACAAGTCTTAACAACACACATACTCGTAAAACTTAATAATACTTCTAAGTTCTCGGTCCAATTATTAAAATCACTCATCTTTATTAATAAGACAGTAAGGATCAACATTCGAAATATTAATCAAATTATTTTCGTCAATGTCACCACCATCATCAACATCAAGACCAACATTATCACCATCTTCCACATTTAGTGAGTCTAATGGTTTCTCAGTACTTGCCTTAATTCATGCCTATGCCCTCTAAAATCAACTTCCAACCATAATTCATTCCAATGCACTCTAAAATCAACTTCCAACCATAATTCATGGACAATGCACTCTAAAATCATCAAGCCTAACTTTTTCTTATAACCCCTAACTATGAATGCATTTAATCCTTAAACATTTGAGTTCATATGACCATAACCTCCATGCATCAATTCACATTCAAGGCTCACAAATCATTATCAACCTAAAGCTATTCCCCTAGCTTTACTGGCATAACATGATAATTACACCTATCCAATTTGCCAACATGAAATCACATATTTTCCAAGCTTGAATTCGAGCATTACTTTTCCAAGCTTATGTTGTAGCATTAAATCAAATATTTGTAAACCTTTGATAAAGAATTCGAGCAGTACTTTTCCAACCTTATGTTGTAGCATTATTCAATCAAATATGAGTAGCTAATGTATATATTTCTAGGTTTTTATGTCATATGTAAGTGTTTTGATATATTATGAAAATACATGAACAATTGCATGGAATATGGCATCAAACACATGAACAATTGATAACTAAACTTAACAAAAGATGCATATGTGGGTTTCTCAATTTATATATAAGGTTGGCATATAATCCTTTTCAAATAAACATGATTATGTGAACCTTGATCTAAATTAGTGGTCACTCATGTACATTGGTCTGTACTGATAGAAAAGGATCTGTTGTTTTTGTATTGGTAGAAAAGGACCTTGATTTAAACTTTACCTAGCTTTATCGTAATGGGTCGACTTGCAATGATGAAGATCGATGATCTACTTCGAGGAATAGAGCTGGAGCTACGGCTGCAGGTCTGCCGTCGTGTGGAGAAGCACAAGGCTTGAACTGACTACAAGCTTGTCTGCACTAGTGTTGACGACTAAAGGTGGTGTCGTCGTATCGCACTGTTGGCATAGGCGCTAGGGGTTTGGTTTTATAGAAAATACGAAATGGGTTTGGAGCTTTGGCGAAATAGGAGAAACTCAAGTGAAGAGACATGAAAATACAAAATGGGTCTTCATTTTCAATTCTCCAGGAGAGTGATGGAGCAAATTGACGAAAATGCCTTGAGCTTCACTGTAATTACAAAAATGCCATAGCTCATGTCCGCTTTCAACATTTTGGCCCGAAATCTTAATTCCGGCCCATATATCGAAAACCTGCTAGAATTGATCGAAACACACCGAAATGGCTGGAATTTGACCTGATACGAAACACCTACCTTCACCGTGCTGGTTACTGTTCCGACACGGAAAATTTCAGCCATTCCGACCGATACGGAACAGTATTCAAAACTTTATTTGGGGGCATTGCATGTGATGCCCTATTCCTTGTGTAAAGGTCCTGGTGAGGTTTTGTAGTGCCAAGGGTGCCAGCCTAAGAGTTAACACCAAGGATTCAGTCGGGTTAGGAGTGCCTTATCCAAATGGAAATGCACATGTCAGATATAGATGTAAGTCAAAGCTAAAATATAAAGGTTTATTTCGTAAACTAAGACCTTAAAATACTAGCAATCTACATCACAAGGTAGGAATAATTATCGTCTTTCCTCATTAATATCAACTTAGAGCTACATACAACTTAAATAGTTTGTTCATCGCCTAATGGGCGGCAAACCAAATACAACTGGTTGCCCCTTGGAAAATACTAAGTACAACTCAAAATTTGCCATGGTTCCTACAACAAAGACAAGCCTCCATCCTCAAGGCTCAGCCGAGGTCGGCTCTTCTTCCTCGGGCATCACTCCTAGCTTTAACTCTGCATCAAAGTCTATGATTCTGAGAATGAAACCATAAGTAGGTTAGGCAGCTATGAAAAAACTGCTAATGAGAGATAATACTCCTGAAAATGCAATGAACAGTTTCATGTAAATAAAGAAAGGACACATATATGTACGCTTGGCGAGGAATAACCCTCTTGTAAAACTCATACACATATATATATAGATATATATGTGTATGGACACATATATATAAGCATGGCAAAGAATCACTCCCTTACACAATATTTTTTAAAGCATAACTATTATTTAGGAGTGGAATCACCCTTTGCTCTAGGAGGTAAAACCTATAAAACAAAATTGATTCCAAAGGCACAATCATCATTACACAGAGATTCATCACATTGATATTTGTCACACAAACATACGTTTTCTGATGGGTGAACAGGGGATGAGATGTTCCACAATCAGAACCGGGGAAATCCCTTCTACCCGTCCAACCTAATGCAAGTCAACTTGCCTGTACTCCAATACGGGTCAACTCTCACGTAGAGACAACATGTTGCACTTGAGAAACTTCTACCCAGCCAGTGAACTCGACAACACCAACAAGTGATACGCTGGGGCATTCTACATCCTGACTATCAGGTGAGGTCAAGCACGATATCGTCCCATCCTAAATCATGAAGCATTCTCCTTCCCGTGTGAAGCATGTGGCAGCATCTCGTAGGAATGGTCTAGGGAATTCCATCCTATCCCATGATTATTGACAAAAGGTTTTGAGCCTCTCACTCTCTCTCTCTCAAAGATGATAGTTTCTCACGCAGAGATCATAAATCAGTGAAAACAACAAACACATTCAAAGTCTCGGAAAATAGGAAATGAACATAAGATAAGCATAATGATCAAAAACAGATTTATTCATGTTCAGAAATGGGAAGATATAGAATATGCAAATGGCTCTTAAACACAACATTCTCTCCACAATCCCTAGTACTGTCTTAGAAACTAACCTACCTCACAGCGTTGAGTTCGCTACTTCTTTATGCAGCTCCTTCTTGCTTCCTCTTAAGAATTTGGCTCTTACAGATCTCAGGTGTTTAGCATCTCTAAAGTGAGATTTTGTCCCATGTCCAAGTCCCTGGACGAGACTATTAGACATCCTTTTGACACACTTTTTACTCTAGGTATGCTCAGATCAGAGTCCTTTAGCCTCGACTATCATATTGTAGGATGACAAAGACAGAAAGCCAAGGCATGGTTTGCACGTCTTTACAGCCTGTCAACTCCTCAGTCCTTCCTTGAATGAGGGTCTTCCATGTGGCGTTGAGCCATAACTCTCAGTTCAGATGATATGACCTGCCGAGTCGTAAGCCCTTATACGAACCCACTTCGGATGTGACTCTTTAGGTGGAGTATAGGTTTTTGCATACGACACTGCCACTCATCTGAGCATTTCAGTGTTTTTGCGAAAAACTCCCATATCTGCCTAGTCTATCCTTGACCATTGCTCACCTTGAATGAGCTGGTAACTCTTGCTTATCAGAGTCATCTGTAACAAAAGATGGTCGAATCCCATAATTGGTTGGCCTAATGACAGTTGGCAAAACAATCCAACAATTGGATTACTTCGAATCATCCATTGTTCGAGGTTCGAGGTTGAATATTTAGTGTGATTGTGTCAAGGCAATGGTTGAAGATCTATAATCCCACATTCTACACCTTTTATGATATGATAGGGAAATAGAAGCCACTTCCTAGCAAAAAAAAAAACACATACGGGATATTTGAAAAGTGGGGGAAAAAGATTAATTTGATAAATTTTAAAATTAGAGGGTAAAATTTGAATTTAAAAGCACTTAGAGTAGGAAGGGGCAGTTGTGATACCCCCATATGATATGGATAACGGTAGGTGGTGTATGAGATCCCACATTGCTTGGGAAGGAGAAATTCTTGCTCTTTATAAGGTTCCAATGGGACTCCAATTGTATCATTGACTAGTCCTTTTGGAGTATAGGCCATGTGGTTTGGGCCTTCCATTGGGGTGTTACAAATGGTATCAGAGACTATCACAACCAGAAATGTGGGATTTGAGCCGTGCTACCTATAATGGACAGGCCTGACGAGGACGTCGGGAATTTAAGGGCGGTAGATTGTGATACCCCCATATGATATGGATAACGGTAGGTGGTGTATGGGATCCCACATTGCTTGGGAAGGAGAAGTTCTTGCTCTTTATAAGGTTCCAATGGGACTCCAATTGTATCATTGACTAGTCCTTTTGGAGTATAGGCCATGTGGTTTGGGCCTTCCATTGGGGCGTTACAACAGCAGTCTATAGAGTGGAAGGGGCAATAGTCTATAGAGGTTTGAGGGAAGTTGCTACAGTCACCGAAGTTGGACACAGAGGTTTTTTACCGACTAACATGTCCCTCTTGAGTGGCATGCCACATGAATTAAAAAAAGAAAAAAAAAGAAGCAAAAGACGAAAATGAAAACAGACCTAGCCATTGTTCCTCTGCTCCCATTACTAGTATTGCTACAAGTGCCTCTCCTTCCTTCCTCCTCTAGTCCTCACCGGCATGGCATTCTTCTATTTTTGGCACCGTCCTCTAGTTCTAGACCACCTTCCGCCGACCTCGCTTTCCCTCTCTTGCGAGTGGTAGTTTTTTCTCCATCGTTTTCTCTATTTTTACTCAAATGTTAGGGTTTTTATCTACAAATGTTAGGGAAAATCAAGTGCTCGAAAACATAAAATCTATTTGGAAATACAAACTCTCACCAGGAATTAAATAAAAAAGGGGACAATTTTCTCATTGTTGACAATGGCCTGTTCAGCTTCTGTACTTTATTTCACAACAGGTCGTTCACATTATCACTTAACTTTGAAAAGAAAAAGTTTGCGGGTTGAGCTTTGAACACTTCTTCACCGGTCCCAAATATGCAGTTTTGTGAAGTAAACGAATGGGAATTTGACCATTTCACTCTTCACTTTTGGTCACTGGTCTTCTTGGTCACTTGCCGGCATTGACCCGTACGTATACCATTGTTCACCTAATTTGCTTATAGTTTATTATTGTATTATTTTTATATATTTTTATTATTTATATATATTATTTCGTTTCTATAAATACTCACAAGCATGGGTTGGTGTGCTTCTATGGGAGATAAGGGTTCGTGTAGTTCAAAGAGATGAGGGAGATGAGGATGTGGTTCAGGGAGATGTGCTCGAGATTTTTAGGGAGATGAGGATTCATGGGGGGATGAGGGAGACGAGGGTTCGTAGGTGGTACTTCTATGGGAGATAAGGATTCGTGTAGTTCAAAGAGATGAGGGAGATGAGGGTGTGGTTCAGGGAGATGTGCTCGAGATTTTTAGGGAGATGAGAATTCGTAGGGAGATGAGGGAGACGAGGGTTCATAGGTGGAGATGAGGGAGACAAGAGAGATGAGGGCTCGTTGTTGGAGATGAGGGAGATTTTCTATTTTCTTATTTTTTTTAAATCCACCTGGTAGGAGCCAAATCAGTCGGTGGAGAATTTTGGGTTAAAAATTTATGTGGACATAGCATTTTCCTTCTAGTTGAGATAGTCGCCATTGAGTTCCTCACCGAGTGTAGCCATTCATGACACATTTGACACGTGTATCAAGGAGTGTGATCTATGCCACAATAGAGGTGATGTGTAAGAATTTGGTACCATGTCAGCATAAATTTCCTTTTGAAAGGGGCACAGCCATGTCAAATAAGGCTCAGATCTATGCATGAATTTCATTTAAAAGTGGGCAGGAAAAAAAAAAAACCAAAAAGAGAGGCCAAGTGCCGATTTCTCTCTGACAAATGGCAATCTTTATTTAATGTCAGAAGTGATTTGGTTATTACGAATGATCATGCTTGTACATCAAAACAAATTGAATAGTGCTTCAACCAACGAATTTCCGCAGTTCACAAACTGGTAGTTAACCATAAGGTGGCCCTGGGCATATCCTCTTCCATCAGTGTCTAGTTTTTTAAACACTCCTGCATCCAGATCTAGACCTCCATTGCTGCATTGATCTACAATTCTCACTGTTGTCTGTGCTCCTGTCCTGCTGTTTGTGACCTGCAACAAAAACATGTGACGCATTTCAATCATACGGTGATATTATTTCTGACTATGACTAATTCCGGGTATATATTGCATACGATAGGGGATCATATATTTCCACTTTTTCTTTTTCCTGAGGAAAGATCATTTAAAGTACTGTAAAATGAAGCAATTTCATATCAATCATCCCTGTTTTTCTATTTTTTTTTTTCAAAAAAAGAAAGTTCACATGTCCTCCAGATGTACTTAGAGACAAAAAAAAGAGTATATCTTGCCACCCTTAAGCAAATGTTCAGTTATTCGGACCCAAAAGGCAATTTAGCAAAGCTGTCAAGTTTGTACTTCAAGATAAAAACAAAAAAAAAAAAAAAAGACGGTACGCCCACTGGCCGGCCCGCTAATACTATTCTTTAGCAGAACTGTCAAGTTTGTACTTAAGAAGGAAAAAAAAAAGGAACAAATTCTAATCTTTCTAAAAATATAAAATAAAGTTACAATCAGCGTTGGCTGGCCCGCTAGCACTATACTTTAGTAAAATTGTCAAGTTTATACCTAAAAAGGAAAAAAAAAGAACAAATTCTAATCTTTCTAGAAAAATAAAATAAAGTTATAATCTTCAACTGAAATCGAGAGGTTCAAACTAAAAATCACTTTCTAGAAACATAAAAAAGGATTAAAAAAAAAACATTAACAGAGCAACTTGTTTTCAAGTTATTTTTGGTACTTACCCTCAGGCACTTGCCACAAGCGGCTTGCCCACGAGGCCCAACCGGTCCACAAAAGGCAGTCCAACCATACTTCTTGCGCCATGCCAACGGCTTGTTGGCATCCCATGTTGAGCAATATGCACTAACAGCGTTATAGTTCCAACCATTCTGCTCAGGATTGTAGAAGTGGTACGTTGTTCTCACATTAGAGGCACTCTGCCCCCCGCCCCCGCCCCCGCCCCCGCCACCACCACCGCCCGATTGACAATTGCTCTGACAGTTTTTGGAGGGTGAGCAATAGTCATCAGTTGTCCCACAATAACCAAACTGGCTACAACAAAGATTGTTGGGACATGTTCTGCCACCGGCTTGTCTTCCACACTGTTGGGCAGCGGCAGTAGCAAGCAGGCAGAGAGAGAAGATCATCAAACATACGCTAATCCTGTCCATTGTGTTCGTGTTTAGAGTTGCATGACTCGAGAATGCTTGAGTTTATAGGGAGGAGGTTAGCAGGATAATCACGTAAACACCCTTGAAATATAAAGTAGTCAGAAATATTGTAGTGTGACAGAAACTTAATTGGTACAAGGAACGTGGTTTATAAAAGGTCAAGCTGGGCAACTTCCTGGTCATAAATTGAGGCCGTCATACGTTACATCTTCTTGCAGAGCAATTTCATTAATTTTTCCCTAGTGTCGGATATACATAAAGGAATGTGGCATATCTACATCATGATTAAGGAGGGCTGTGTATCACATACATATCATATTATATTCTAATGTTTTAGCTGTTTTTTGACTATTAATAATCGAGTTCAACTTATTGGGGGTGCTGCTGCAGCTTGAGATAATGACACCACCG
Organism: Juglans regia; assembly: GCF_001411555.2. Taxonomy (NCBI): domain Eukaryota; kingdom Viridiplantae; phylum Streptophyta; class Magnoliopsida; order Fagales; family Juglandaceae; genus Juglans; species Juglans regia. The sequence continues at coordinate 12,840,465 of NC_049911.1, read as the reverse complement.
TGCACTTATATATATATACCAAGCCTTCCCAATATTTTTCTCAATTGAATTCATAAGATTTATTTATTTTTTTTTCAGATGATGTTCAAAATTAATGAACAACATATCCAAATTGAGAAAAGATTACGACCCAAACAAATAATAATGTTTTTATAGTAGTAGGGACGGTTACTTGGTCATGAGCTCTCTCAATCTTAAAAATTAGTTCAAAAGGTGAAATTTTTCCTCATATTTATAAACCAATCACCAGACCCTTCCACAATCGATGTGGGACAATACCAACAATCTCTCCCTCACACATCGGGTTCTAGGTGGGAGCAACGACAATCGATTTCTCTTCTGAACTATTTGATCGAGACTGTTGATAAATCTAAACTTTGATATCAATGTTGGATGATCTTGAAGCTCTCTCAATCCCAAAAAAGTAATTCAATAGGTAGAATTTTTTCCCACAATTATAAACTGACCACCAACTTTTTTTACAACCCAACAACCCCAACAGAGACTACGTATTCATCATGTTTGAAGATTCGTGCAAGACAAGAACACAAATAAATGGCAATAAAGAGGAAAAGAACAATTTTTATTTTTTATGATCTGTGGCATCTGTTGAGTTAAGGTGGACATGGTCGTGAAGATAATTACAAGTGAGGCGGCTATATGTTGATGTTCGTGTCAAAGGAAGTGAGGCGGCCATAAATAAATGTTTTTCTTCCTTTTTTGGATAACTATGAACATTCAGACCAATCATATATGAAAGCACACAAACGAATGTTAATAAAGAGGAAACGAACAAACTTTAAAAGTCAGATTAATTAGTTTATAGTTTCTTTAATAACAAAGGTACCCCATGCATGAATATTTACTAGACGATAAGATAAGGTGAGGTGGCCACAAATAAATGTAAAATAAAGACGAAACCTAGAAAATCATATTAATTATAGAGTTTGGGGTTTGTTTAATTAATTAGCAGACGATATCCAAACTTTTGAACGCTACATGCTGTTGGAAATGAAATTGAATTTTTGCTTTATAGGCGCGAAATAATATAGTTTTTCTTAAGATAACTTTCATTCCTATATATCAATGTGGATTAATCACCTAGTTCACTTTCTAGCTAGATCGGCTTTGGTAGTTACTGATGTTACTATGATTTGGATAGTGAGATAGTTTTAAATATGTAACATGCCTAGAAATTGAAAGAAGAAAATACCCAATTCAAGGGTGAGCTCTTCAGAAGACGAGAGAGAGAGAGAGAGAGAGAGAGAGAGAGAGAGAGAGAGAGAGAGAATTGGAAGAGAATCTTGTATTAATTTTCAGCGAGGATGACCTCCCAGTACATAACAAACTCAGTAGGGAAAATTTCATGCACTCTGCATTGCACTTAAAAAGGAAATTACAGACGCCAACCTACCTAATAACACAGACTTTACTAATGGGCCTAAGCCCTACAATTAATAAAAGCAAATGGATAAACCCATTAAGGGTAACTAACATAACAAGCCCACATTAAGGGTAACTAACATAACAAGCCCACATTAAGGGTAACTAACATAACAAGCCCACTTCTGGCCCATGGCCCAGCGGGCCCAGTACCACCACTTCATCCCCTCGACAGAAGCTTACGTTCACTCTCATTTGCTCCAGTCCCCATCTCTAACCCCCTCTCCTCCCTTGGCGACGCCCTGGTAGTCTCCAACGACGGAGGAGATCCCGCGTGTCACATTGCCCTCCTCTTAAAACACCTTGCTCACAAGGTGTGGGTAAGTGTTCTTGATTTTCGAGCTGGGAGAGTTACGCAAGTGCGCTTCTTGATTTTAGTTCTATTTTGGAGATTTCGGTTCTATGTTAGATGGTAAGCTAGGGTTTGCTAAGAAATTTTCTGCTTTTGTTTCGGCCGTGAAATCCTTCGAATTTTTATCCCATTTCTTTGTTTTGATGCTTAGTTTTGCATCTTCAAAGGAAGAACAAGCCAGTAATACTCTTATTCCCCAAGGTTTCATACGGTTGAATCTGTGCTAAGCAACCGTGGCAATGCTATTGGGTTTCGAATTTTTGCTACTGGCCGATTGTGTATAGTGGTTTCTAACTTCGATTTCTCACTTGTTTCCTCAAATATTTGTTCTGTGGGTAGTAACCGAGTAGAGGAAGGGTAGCTAGAGCCCAAAAATCGTGCACCATAGATTGGGAAGGTAAAAATGGAATTTATGCTCTGTTTTTCGTTTCCGCCATGTGGGTCTGCAAAGAATTTCTGTTATGGCCTTTTCCTTACATTTTCTTGAGTTTAAAGCATGTTCTACCTATGTCAAGCCTTTTTTTTTATGTGTTAGATTAATGGAATTGAGATTTGTATTTTTACACACTTTCCTCGAGGTTTATAGCGTAAGTATGCCACTAAGAATTTTAATTAAACTAGTAAGCTTACTTCGGGAATTTCTGAGGTGCCGAGAGCTATACTTATTGTTTATGCTATGTTTTCACAAAAATGTGATGTCTCTTCTCAAGTTTTCTTCAACTCTAGTATCGTTTATTTATGTAGTTGAGATTGTGGTTAAGTGAGGGATGTTTAGGAGCATGAATGTACTAAAGCTACTAGCTGTCCATAAAAGTGCAGAAAATTCTGCTATGCACTCTGTTTTGGGACTTGCTACAGTCCATTTCATCCCATTATTCCTTTGCATCCCTTGCTCAACCAAAGATAATTGTTTGTATGAACAACCATTCAAAACAAGGGACAAAAAGTAGCCATGTTGTGAGCTTTACCTCTTTGTTTAAATTGGTTTTCACATGTTATTAAAAAGCTGTCAAATGCCCTCTTTGATGAAAATTCCAGATTTGTGATACTCCCTTGTTCCCTTCCATTTTCTAAATAAATTCCTACCATTTGTACATTCCTAACCCATGATTCCCATCTATCCTTCATGTAGAAAACACAATGGCCTTTAATGGACAGTAAGTATGCTATTATTAGTCACTTTAATGAGTTTCTTCAAAATACTTGAAATAAGGATTTTAGTGTTTTGGCTTAGTGCCATGTATGGTGGGTAGTTGAATGGGTTAAGGCTATGCTTTGTAGTTAATGTTCATTAAGTGAGGAGAACTTAAGGAAAACACTTTAATTCCTTCTTGGAATTAAAGTGAACGTTAGTTAAGGGTGTTGATTAGTGAAGCTTAAAGTGAGGTGGATATTGATATGTTTATTCCATTTCATTGAATAGAAATTTATTTTCAAATTCAAAGGAACCCACTAGTAAAGCTTGTAGGTAATTAGTTATGACCATGCTCCTCACACGGTAGTTTCTTCTACTAAATGTTTTTTTTATGCAAATGCTTCTTGTGATGAAAAGTTAAATGTATATATGTATAAGCCTTCTTGGTAGCCCATGTTAAGCATCCTATAATTTATAAACGTGTGTATATGTACGATGTAAAGCATACGCATCCAAGGTTTAGATCATGAGAACTATCATGCACATGTTTTCTTAAAAAGATTTTCCTTAATATGAAGTATGGCATGAAATGCATTCTTATGCAAGAAAATGCATGCTGCATTGGAATAAGAAAGAGGATGAAATTGCTATGAATGGAAAAAGGAAAGAAAGGAAATGGAGGTTTTTGTATGAAATCATGTAAATGGCCAATGACAGAATGAAATGGTACCAAAGGAAAGGGGCAGATTGCAATGTCGGATTGGTCCTCTTGGTAGTGCACCTAATGGTGCCATCCTGACTGACGAATTTCCTAACTCGTGGCCACGGGCGAAGATTAGGTCCAAAAGACTACTAACCTTAACACACATGGCGTAATAGTGTGTACCGGTCAAAAGAAAGTGAAAATTGAATTTGAATGTTTATTTAAATGTTTTAAGCTTGTATGACTTCTCAAAAGAAAAGAATAGTTGATGTATGTTATTTTAACTGTGTGGTGTACTACTTACTGGGTATTAGAGTCACCTTTATTTTAAATGCTTTAAAGTTCCAGAAAATGTCGAGGAAGGAACTGTGGAGCAAGACATTGCTAGGGAGGGGGAGCCGGATGCCTAGCCTACCCTTAGCCTGTCTTGGGTCTGTATATGATGTTGGAAATTTTATTTTGATTGGTTTGTAAAACCATTGGGGGCATGTATTTTTAAGACAAAATGTTTTGTGAACTGAGTAGATGTTTCTACCCAAGAGATGACCATAGTTTTAACTTGTAATTAATGGGACTATCCTGTATTTTGATAAATAGGTATTTTGGGACTTTGAAAAATGATAGAAATGCGGAAGGTCCCTTTTTAAAATTTTTAGTTTGCGATATAGGTCCATTTTTGTAAACTATTGGTATGTTATTCGAAAAAAAATCAAATCATAGGATGATAAGTAGCAACTCGTCCTACTGTAGGGCGGGGTTGTTACAATCAACCAACAAAACTATCAGTAAATAACATCCCTACAAACACAAAATAAGGTACCTTTACTTTATCAGTAGCATATGAAATACTAGCCTCAAAAGATAGAAGAGGAAATACAAGTCTTAAAAGGTGGTACCTTTACTCGATATGGAGCATAAAGGTAAATTTTGAAACCATCTTGTTAACGTTGTGTTTCGTAAGCCTTTGGACTTGGTTTCGGCAATTGAGGTCTTCAAAATTTGGGCCTGCAAAAGATATGGAAGAAGGTGACTAGGAGATGACGTCCTTGGGGCTGGGAAGTCTCTGATATCAAAATTAGTAAATTCTCTTAGAAGTTTGTAAATAAGTATTGAAGTCTAAGGTTTTAAGGATTCTCAAATTTACTATCCAATCTCCTTCAGGTGGAGATAGAAATTTATTACACTTTTGAGCAGTACTGCTACAAAGAATCCATGTAGAACACCTTTTACACTTGCAATTACCTTACACGTGGTGATTCAACATCTATTTCCTGTGTAGAACACTTTATGCGCACACAAGAGTTATATGCACCCTTTTATTGATACAAGAGTTGATATTGGGTAGGTTATAAAAAAACACTCATCAATGAGTAGAATAAGAACAATACAATGTAAAATTATATCTCTTTAAAAATGAACAAGGGTTAAGGCTCAATACTTAAAGGAGAGAGATTGAAATTTTTGAATGGATGTTGTAAAACTTGCAATTGATGTGCATATGCTCTTTTTGTTGTTAATTTGAATATCTCAAATTATTTATAGACATATGAGAATTTATTTTCAAATTTAAAAAGATATACATGTTAAAAACAACATCATTCACTTTTCAAAATTTTCAAATCAAAGTTTTACTTTTCGTAATTGTTAAAAACAACATCCACTTTTCAAAATTTTCAAATCAAAATTTCTCCTTGAAATTGTCAAAGACAATATCATACACTTTTCAAAAATTTCAAATCAAACAGGTTACTTTTTCTATATGACAAAAGGATCACTATTTATTTTTTAAAATTTTCAAACAACATCATCTACCTTTGGCATATGTCAAAAAGAGCGTCAATCACTTTTGAAAAGTTTCAAACAAAACATGCACATGTGAGATATGACAATCAATCATCTTTCAAAAATTCAAATTTTAAATTTTAAATTTATAAATATGTCATGCACATGTGAAAAATGTAATTTGCGAGCTTGTTCCCTGTTTTGCTCACGCTTGGTTTATTGATGTGCTTAAGTTCATTGTATAGACAACTTGAGTTTGAGATTCTTTTATATTTGAATTCATTTATTATCATCAAAATCTATATGTAGATATATAATTATATGAGGCTTGAAACCTTGGGTTCAACACCAGTAGTTGCACCCAAGACAATTTTTATATTAGAAGTCAGACATGCAATACAAAGACTATGTCGGATAGAGCACCAAAAATCGTCCTTGTATTCATGTTCGGATTAGTACACCGACATGATATCGATGAAAAGTACCGCGACAGAGCTCCAAAGACCTTGTAGCAGGATACAAAAGACTTTCCAAGGCTTGTAGGTCGATAGGACTCTAAACGACCTTCTTGGGCTACCTTGGCAGTGCATATAAAACCTTGTTGAGCCAATACTGCATGTAGTAAAGCTCCAGCAAAGACGAGCACCTCAATAAGGCACACAAGACTGTAGCTTCATTAAACCTAATCGACCTCAATAATGGCTTACCTCCATTGGCTAGTATGTCAAAAGGGCACCAAGAACCTTGCATGGGCTAGAACCTTGAGGGGGCAATAGAGATCTTTCAAGGGCTAAAACCTTAGTAGGGCAACATATATTTTGGAAATGTTAGAATCAAATTACCTTGCACGACGAGGACCTTGCAAGAGCTAGTATCTAGTCAGTAGTTTACCAAAAGGCCTTTACAAGGGATAGTGCCCAACAGGGCAACGAAGAATGAAATATTCAACAAGGCACCAAAGATCTTCCATGATCTGGTACTCTAGCAGGGTACATGAGTCCTATCCAGCTAGTACCTTGGTAGGTAGGGCCCCCAGACCTAGTCTGGCTAGAACCCTAGTAGTTGCACCAAAGACCTTGTTTGGGTTAGGATTCTGACATGCGCACCAAGCCTATGTCAAGTAGGGCACCAAAGACACTAATTGTATTTGTGTTAAATATGCTGACAAGCAACCAGTGAATAGTACGTGACAGAGCTCCAAAGACCTTGCAACAGGACACAAAAGACCTTACATAAGGCTTCGAAGACCTTCTAAGGTTTGTACGCCGATAGGGCTCTAAAAGACCTTATTAGGAAACATCGGCAGCGCATGTAAAACCTTGTTGAGCCAAACCGCAGCTAATAAAGCACTAGCATAGGCAACCAACTCAATATGGCACTCAAGATTGTAGCTCCCATAACCCTAATCGGTCTTAGTAATGGCTGACCTCCACCAGCTAGTTTGTCGGCAGGGCACCAAGGACCTCGCTCAAGGTTAGAACCGTTGGAAGGCAACAAAGACCTTGCATGGGCTAGAACCTTTATGGGGGCAAAAGAGATCTTGCAAGGGCGAAGACCTTAATAGGGCAATAGAGATCTTGCAAGGGCTGGAACCCAATTACCTTGTACAACTAGGAGCTTGCAAGAGCTAGTAGTATCTTGTCGGTAGTTCACCAAAAGAACTTACAAGGGTTACTACCCAACAAGGCACCAAAGACTGAAAGCTTCAACTAGGCACCAATGATCTTGCATGCTACTACTCTAGCAAGGCACGTGAGACTTGTGAGCCTAGTACCCTAACTAGTAGGGACCCTAGATCATGGTTGTGACTTAGTAGTTGCACCAAAACCATGTCTAGGTTAAAAATCTGACATGCGCTCCACAGACTAGGTCGAGTACAGTACAAAAAAACTGTCCATGTATTCCATTTGGGATTAGAATGCCAATAAGAAACCAATGAATAGTTTGGCGACAGGGCGCCAAAGATCATTCAAGGCTAGTAGCATGGAATGGCACCAAATGACCTTACAAGGGGTTCCCATTAGAGCAAATATTCAACTAGGCACCAAAGATCATGCATGAACTAGTACCCTAGCCTGACAGGTCTAGGGCCCTTTCCTGTAAGGGTACTAGCCGAATAGGTCTCTGTCGCATTACCATTCATTGGTGTCTTGTCGAAGTTCTATTCCTAACATATGATGGTTTTTGGAACCATACATGACACACTCCTGGGTGTGTATGTTAGGCTTCTAACACAGACATGCTTTGGTTCTAGGGCAACAAAGATCTTGTAAGGGCCCAATTACCTTGCATGACTAGGACCATGCAAGAGCTAGTACCATGTCGGTAGGGCACCAAAAGACCTTACAAGGGTTAGTGCCCAACAGAGCACCAAAGTGAAATATTCAACTTGGCACCAAAGATCTTGCATGAGCTAGTATTCTTACCTGATAGGTCTAGGGCCCTTACCTGTCAGGGTACTTGTCAGACATGTCTCTATCGCGGTACCATTCAATGGTGTCTTGTCGGCGTTCTATTCCTAACATGATGACTATGGGGAGGGTTTTTGGTACCGTACCCGACATAATCTTGGGTGCGTACATCAGAATTCTAACACAAACATGCTTTGGTTCTAGGGCAAAGATCTTGTAATGGCTCAATTATCTTGCATGACTAGGACCTTGCAAGAGCTACTACTTTGTCGGTTAGGCACCAAAAGACCTTCCTTACAAGGGTTAGTGTCCAACAAAAAACCAAAGACTAAAATATTCAACTAGGCAACAAAGATATTGCATGAACTAGTACTCTAGCAAGGCACCTGAGTCCTGTCACGATAGTATCCAGGCAAGTTGGGCCCCCAGATCAAGTTGCGCTAGAACCCTTGCAGTTGCACCAAAGACCTTGTTTAGGTTAGAATTCTGACTTGCATACCAAAAACTGTCAAGTAGGGCACAAAAAACACTCCTTGTATTCGTGTTCGGATTAGTATGCCGACAAGGCACCAATGAATAATACTGCATCAAAGCTCAAAGACCTAGCAGTTGGACACAAAAGACCACGAGGGTCCCAAGACCTTCCAAGGTTTGTACATCAACATTGGTCTAAAAGACCTTCTTGGGTAGCATCGACAGTGCATGTTAAACCTTTTTGAGTTAATACCGCATCTAATAAAGCCCCAGCATAGGCAACAACCTCAATAAGGCATGCAAGACCGTATCTCCCACAACCCTAATCAACCTTAGTAATGGTTGCCCTCCACTAACTAGTATGTCAGGGCACCAAGGAACTTGCACAGGTTGTACCATGGAAAGGCAACAAAGATCTTTCTTGGTCTAGAACCTTGATAGGGCAAAATAGCTCTTACAAGGGCTAAAACCTTAATAGGGTAGAGATTTTGCAAGGATAGAACCCAATTATCTTACACGGCTAGGACCTTGCTAGAGCTAATACCTTGTTGATAGTTCACCAAAAGACCTTATAAGGGTTAGCTTCCCAATAGGGCATCAAAGACTGAAATATTTAACTAGGTACCACCAATTTTGCTTGAGTTAGTAGCTAGCAAGGCACGTGAGACCTGTGAGGCTAGTACCCTGGCAGGTAGGGACCCTAGACCTAGTCGGGGTAGTGCCCCATTAATTGCACCAAAGACCATGTTTGGGTTAAAAATCTGACATGCGCACCAAAGATTGTGTCAAGTAGGGTACCAAAAACCCTTTTCGTATTCATGTTGGGAGTAGAAATAGTTCCGTGATAGGGCTCCAAAGACCTTGCACTAGTAGCATGGAAGAGCAAGAAAGACCTATCGTGGGCTAGAACTAGAACAACGGAGATCTTGCAAGGCCTAGAAACTTGGGAAACGATGTTGTAAGGGCTAGAACCCCTTGCATGACTAGGACCTTGCAAGATCTAGTACCTTGTCAGTAGGGCACCAAACAACCCACCACAGGCTAAAATATCCAATTAGGCACCAAAGATCTTGCATGAGCTAGTACTTTATCTGATAGGTCGTGGGTGTGTATGTCAGAATTCTAACACAATCATGTTCTTTGGTACTAGGAGCTTGCAAGAGCCAATACCTTACTCTACCAAGACACATGTGTTCTGTCGGGCTAGTACCTTGGTAATAGGGCCACCAGACCAAGTTGGGCTAAAACCATAGTACTTGCACCAAAGACCTAGTTTGGGTTAGATTCTAATATGAACACCAAATACCAATTCGACTGTGGTACCAAAAACATTCACTATATTCATGTTAGGATTAGTATGCCGACAGGACACCAATGAATAGTATCACGACAGTGCTCCAAAAACCTTGTAGCAAGACACAATAGAACTAACATATGGCTCCCAAGACCTTCTAAGGTTTGTACGTTGATAGGGCTCTAAAAGACCTTCTTGGGAAACATTGATAGCACATGTAAAACCTTGTTGAGCCAATACCTTACCTAATAAAGCATCAGCATAGGCTTCCAACTCAAAAAGGGATGTAATACTGTAGCTCCCACAACCCTAATCTAGTACCTTTGGAAGGCAACAAAATGGGCTAGAACCTTAATAGGGGGCAAAAGAGATCTTGCAAAGGCTTAAAACCTTAATAGGGTTATAAAGATCTTGCAAGGGCTTGAACCATGCACACGGCTAGGAACATGCAACAACTAGTACCTTGTCTATAGCCACCAAAAGACCTCACAAACTGAAATATTCAACTAGGCACCAATGATCTTACATTAGCAAGGCATGTGAGAGCTGTGGGGCTAGTACCCTAGTTGGTAGGGACCCCAGACCTAGTCGGGGTAGTGTTGCACAAAAGACCATGTTTCAGTTAAAAATCTAACATGCGCACCAAAGACCATTATTGGGTTAAAACTGTGTCGAGTATAGTACCAAAAACACTTCACATATTCGTATTGAGATTAGTTTCGCGATAGGGCGCCAAAGACTTTGAAAGGCTAGTAGCACGGAAGACAAGAACCTTTTGTGGACTAGATCCCAATTACCTGGCACGGCTAGGACCTTGCAAGAGCTAATACCTTATCGGTAGGGCACCAAAAGACTAAGCAAGGGATAGTTCTCACCAGGGCACCAAAGATCATGAGCTAGTACTCTAGCTAGGTCTGTGCTCCCAACACAAGGCACCAATGGTACTCTTCATTGGTGCCTTGTTGGCATTCTCTTCCCAACACAAATATAGGGAGGTTTTTTCATACCCAACTTGACATAGTCTTGGGTGCGTATGTTAGAATTCTAACACAATCATGTTCTTTGGTACTAGGGAAACAAAGATTTTGCAGGGGCTATAACCCAGTTACCTTGCACGACTAGGACCTTGCAAGAGCTAGTACCTTACTCTAGCAAGGCAGGTGAGTTCTGTCGGGCTTGTACCCTGGCAGGTAGGGCACCTAAACCTAGTCGAACTAGAACTCTAGTAATTACACCAAAGACCTTGTTTGGGTTAAAATTCTAACATGCACACTAATGACTATGTTGATTAGGGCACCAAAAACACTCGTTGTATTCGTGTTGGGATTAGTTTGCTAACAAGGCACTAATGAATAGTACCCCGACAGAGCTCTAATGACCTTGCAACATGACACAAAAGATCTTACATAAGGCTCCCAAGACCTTCTAAGGTTGGTATGTCGACAGGGCTCTAAAAGACCACCTTGGGCAACATCTGTAGCGCATGTCAAACCTTGTTGAGCCCATACCACACCTAATAAAGCACCAGCATAGGTGACCAACTCAATAAGGCACGCAAGGCCGTAGCTCCCACAACCCTAATCAGCTGATCTCCACCCACTAGCATGTCTAGGCCCCAAAGGTCTCTACCTAGCAGGTACTTGCCCGATTGGTCTCTATTGAGGTACTATTCTTCAACATTCTATTCCCAACACAAATATAGGGAGGGTTTTTGGTTCCTACCTGGCATAGTCTTTGGTGCGTATTTGAGGATTCTAACATAATCATGGTCTTTGGTAGTGCAACAAAGATTTTGCAAGGGCTAGAACCCAATTACCTTGCATGACTAATATATTAAACTAGGCACTAAAGATCTCATGAGCTAGTACTCTAGCCTGAGAGATATGGGGTCCCTACCTGCTACTGTACTAGCCCGATAGGTCTTTGTCGTAGTACTATTCATTGGTGGCTTGGCGGTGTTCTATTCCCAACACGAATATAGGGAGTCTTGCCCTACCCAACATAGTCTTGTGTGTGTATGTCAGAATTCTAACACAATCATGTTCTTTGGTGTAACACCTCACTTAATTAACTTTTGATTAACCCTTAAGTACTCTAGATTAGGCTTTTAATTATGGTTTAATCACTTTCATTAAGGTTGATAGTGAGATTAGCATTAATGTTGGTACTTAGTGTTAATGAGCTAAGGATTAGAGAGGCAAGCTCATTAGTAATCTTGGTGAGGCTTTTTAGGACCCAAGTACATTCATGGGCCTAGCTCAAGAAAAAAAAACTTGAACCAAACCCTTAGGAAATGAAGGCTAGTCTTGGTCTAAGTATAGAAAGGCATAAGGCTTTTGGTGTAGATTGGACCCTTGGCCCTTTTCAAGCTCATATGGCCCGTAGCCATTTTGGACTCATTTTACCATTCAAAGACCAAAGGCCCACTACACCATACCATTGGTTTCCTTAAGCCCAAATCACACTCAAAGTACCCAAATTAAGTTTCTAAAATTTGCTAAGGCCATTAACCATCATACTTGAGGTTAGTGCACTTTAAGCTATGCTTTGAAGCTTAATCATGCTAAATCTTTTCTTAAAATTTTTAATTCAAATTTTCTTGAATTAATACTCCCTTAAACCATGATTAGAACATGTTAATACCCTAGCTAAACCATTCCACATGTCATTAAGAAAAAATGACATAACAAGCCAAAACCATGCTTCAATCGGTTTTGTGCATTGCCCTTTGTAATGCTTGGACTGTTCTGCCATTGGGTCCAACATTTTTGTGGTTTATCCTCAAGGGTAATATGGTCCTTAAACACCTTATGAGATCCTCCAAAACTTAGCTTGAGTTTTGGACGAAATTGGTTGCATCAACCAACTCAAAGAACCAAACCAGGTGCACCTTGGTCTAGTTTGTGTAGGAACCAATTGGATTGAGTTTGAATCAGCCTACTGCCATGGTTTGCACCACCACCCCACGCCACCTCCTTCTCCACCCAATCACCAACAAGTCACATGCCATCATGAAGGATTTTGACTTATTTTTGCTGTCCAAAAAGATCCAAAACCGAACTGATTTTCTACCACCACAAAACCACCTTCATCCACCTGTTTTCAAGAGTGGTTTGAGGGATCTTCTGCCATCCAAATGATGCCCCACGACCTGGAGTCATCTACAAGATCCTTGCAGCTACTATGGTGAGGAAATGATGGTGGTTTAGGGCACTGTTCCATACTGCACAAGTGACCTAAGCTCATGCAAGCAAATTTGAAAAATTTTCAGATTTAAGCACCTCCCACTTCACCCAATCACCAAGCACCCAAGCCAACGTCCCTCACTCATTGGCCACCTATAAATACTTCCATTCCCTTCTCATTTCACTCACACCACAGCTCCAAGCATCATCTTGAGCCTTGAGAGCATTTACCCCTCTTAGAGATCAAAAGAGTGCAAACCAAGTGAGTTTTGGTGAGTTCTTGAGTGTTCATGTGTAAGGCAGTCTAGAGAGCTTGGAAGGCCATGAAATTTGTAATTTTTCTTCCTTTTGATCTTAGCTAGCATTTCAAGCTTTGTTTCCAAGTGTTGGTACGAAATTTGGTTGAGTTTTGAGAATGTTAAGATGCTTAATACAAAACCGGGTCAATTAAAGGAAGGTTTGAATGATTGAATGTTTTTAATTGGAAGTTTAGCTATGGCATGTCCTAAGCATGATTTGATATGACCTATCAATATCCTAACATGATTATGGAAGCTTAAATTTGTGCTTAGAAGCATGTCATGATAGGTTTTAAATCTATCTTGTTTTGAGCATCAAGCATGAATCGATTTTAAGCATATTGGTGATTAAGGATTTCTTTGCTTTTGACTAAGTGTTGAGATGAACTTGATTACTCAAGAATTAGACTTCATAATGTCCCTAAAGATGTTAGTGATCATTAATGATTAAAGAAAATCTCACATGCATGCATTCATAGGGATCAATAGTTGAAAATACACATAGGTAGCAACTAAGATGCATGCCACGAGTTGGGACTAATTGGAAAAATTCCACTTTGAATCTTGGAAATCTAAGGGCATAGATGGTTTTAGAATGTCAAAAATAGGAAGTCCATGAAATTTGATTAAATTTAGAGTTTGTTTGCAATTAGTGAAAATTTAGAACCTAAATGGCAATTTTTGAAAGTCTACAGGTATTTTGTAAATATCCAATTTTTGAAGCCTTTGATTTTGAACCTATCCATAAGAGTATTAATCCTAACTTAGTATACACAGGATTTACGTAGCTACGATGTAATTTCGAATTTTTCCGGAAGTTTGTAAGTTGGCCTCTAACTTAACATCTTGATAAATTTCTTATGAATTATTGATAAATGTTTCATTTATTCTTCAATTATCATTTTGAGCATAAATAATCATGTTATATGACACATTGAGTACATACTTACATAACATATGACATTTTCACCATTTTTGCATATTATATTTATAAATGTCATTTTTACATGAAATTTACTACATAGGCACATGTCATGAAAAATATTTTTAAAAGCATAGCATGAAAATCATTTTGTCACGACCACAAAGGCTGGGATGGGGAATTATCTTGGTGGAACTCATTTGTCCACTCTGGAGTGTTTAATAATAGAGTGGTTGGTAATCACTGGGTTGATAAAGAACAGTCAACAGGTTTCGAATGAGTTCTTTTTAAAAAACGCCAAAGCGAAGTCATAATATTATGACACCTAACGCTGATGGGTGTACACGTTATAATTTTTATGATGTTATGTTATTTAGCAATGCATTGAGAATGGGTTTATAGACAAAGTAGTTTCGTATATACTACGGTTACCGGTAGGTATTCACAGTGCATATGGGGAACTGTGACATTACCACACATTATGTTATTAATTAAGATAATTATGTAAGTCTATGATGATAAAAGTTTATGATGAAAATTTTTATGAAAAAGTTACGTCTTATCAAAATGATGACGAAATTACTTATTGAGTAAAAACCCGTGTTTCCATATTTTTAAAAAAGATGTTGAGAATCTGTATGAGAGATATGCATACTGATTTTATCACATCTCATGCATTGCATATCTATCATTTTTTCATGATTGATTTATCTTTGTGTCAGTTAGTTGTTTAATGATTTCGAGTAAATCTCACCCTTTTATGGGTCCACTATCATTCCAAGTGGAATGATCTTGGAATGATAGAAGTTGTGTCAGGGATCGACCAGGACGAGATTGATGGAGCACTAGATTCGCATGATTGAGGACGAGTTGGATCTGGAGAGGAAGCTGGACTTAATTTTGATGTTCATAGCCCAAGTCCTTTATGCTTTAGATCACATTAAGAGAATGATATGACTTTATATATAAGTCTATGCTACTTTAGAATTTCGACCATGATGATTATCTAATGAATTTGTGATGTTTTAGTTATTCTGGCATATTTTTCACCTTAACCTTTTATTTCCGCTGCAATTATTGCATACTGCTAGTTACATACTAGGATGCATTGCATATTAACTATCATGAACGGAGGTATGTAATATTGTGTTGCATGTCCCGACGCTCTAAGTCTCCGTTCTATCCTTAGCAGAGATTGGGGGCTTCACATTTGGTATTACTTGGACCATGCAAGAGCAAGGCACAAGTGTCCTGTTGGGCTAGTACCCTGGCAGGTAGGGCCCTAGACGTAGTATGGCTAGATAATTCACCAAAGACCTTGCCCGGGTTAGAATTCTGACATGTACACAAAACTATGTCAACTAGGGTACCAAAACCACTTGTTGTACTCATGTTGGGATTAGTATGCCGACAATGCACCAATGAATAGTATCGTGACAGAGCTCCAAAGACCTTTCAGCAGGACACAAAAGATCTTACATAAGGCTCCCAAGGCCTTCTAGGGTTGATAGTGTTTTAAAAGACCACACCTTGGGCAAACATTGTTAGCGCATGTAGAACCCTGTTGAGCCAATACCACACCTAATAAAGGACCAACATGGTCGTCCAACTGAATAAGGCATGTAAGAACGTAGCTCCCACAGTCGTAATTGGCCTTAGTAATGGCTCACATCCAAACCTAATAAAGCACCAGCATAGGTGATTGGCTCAACAAGGCACACAAGACCCCTAATCGACCTTAGTAATGGCTGACCTCCACCAGCTAGTATGTCGATAGGGCACCAAGGACCTTGCAAGGATAGTACCTTGGGAAGGCAACAAATACCTTGCATGGGCTAGAACCTTAGTGGGGAAAAAGAGATATTGCAAGGGCTAAAACCTTAATAGAACTATAGAGACCTTGCAAGGGCTGGAACCCAAGTACCATGCAGGACTAGGAACTTGCAAGAAATACCTTGTAATAATCTATGAAAAGACCTTACATGGCACCAAAGATCTTGCATTAGCTAGTACTCTAGCAAGGCACATGAGACCTTTGATTCTAGTACTCTGGCTCGTAGGGACCCCAGTAGTTGCACCAAAGACCATGTTTGGTTTAAAAACTGGCATGTGCACCAAAGACTATGTCGAGTAGTGTACAAAAAACACTCCCTATAATCGTGTTGGGATTAGAACGCTGATAAGGAACGAATGAATGGTTCTGTGACAGGGCGCCAAATTCCTTGAAAGGCTAGTAGCATGGAAGGCCAACAATGATCTTGCAAAGCCTAGAACCCTTACTTGGGAAACGATTTTGTAAGCGCTAGAACCCAATTACCATGCACAACAAGTACCTTACAAGAGCTATTACCTTGTCGGAGGGGCACCAAAAGACCTTACAAAGGATAGTTCCCACCAAAGCACTAGAGATTGAAATATTCAACTAGGCACCAAAGATCTTGCATGAGCTAGTACTCTAGCATGACAAGTCTAGGGTCCCTAACAATTCATTGGTGTCTTCTCAGCGTTCTATTCCTAACAATAAAGGGGGGGTTTTTGGTGCCCAACCCGACATAGTCATGGGTGCGTGCGTTTGTGAAAAGTCTACCACAATCGTGGTCTTGGGTGCGTTTGTACGGGCTAGAACCCAATTACCTTGCACGACTTGAACCTAACAAGAGATAGTACCTTGTCAATAGGGCACCAAAAGACCTTACAAGGATTAATGCCCAATAGCACGCCAAAGATTGAAATATAAAACTAGGAACCAAAGATCTTGCATGAGCTAGTACACTAGCAAGGCACATGAGACCTATGAGGCTAGTACCCTGGCTGGTAGGGACCCAAGACCAAGTTGGGGTAGTGCCTCAGTAGTTGCACCAAAGACCATGTTTCGTGTTGGGATTAGAACGCCAATATATGGAGGATTTTTTGTTCCCTACCCAATATAGTCTTGGGTGTGTATGTCAGAATTCTAACACAATCATGTTCTTTGGTACTAGGGCAACAAAGATCTTGGCAAGTAGGGCCATCAGACCTAGTTGGCTAAACCCTAGTAATTGCACCGAAGACCTTGTTTGGGTTAGAATTCTGACATGCACACCAAATACTATGTTAACTAGGGCACCAAAAATATTCTTATTTGGATATTAGTATGCCGACAATGCACCAATGAATAGAACCAAGACAGTGCTCCAAAGACCTTGCGGTAGGACACAAAGAACTGACATATGGCTCCCATGACCTTGTAAGGTTTGTACGTTGACAAGGCTCTACAAGACCTTATAGGGTATGTACATCGACAACGCTCTAAAAGACCTTCTTGGGCAAAATCGGTAGCACATGTAAAACCTTGTTGAGTCAATACCTTACCTAATAAAGCACCAGCATAGGCTCCCAACTCAATAAGGCATGCAATAGTCTTGGGTGCTTGTATGTGAGAATTCTAACACAATCATGGTCTTTGGTACTAGGGCAACAAAGATTTCTTGCAAGGGCTAGAACCCAATTACCTTGCATGACTTGGACCTTGCGAGAGCTAGACCTTCTCGATAGGGCACCAAAAGACCTTACAAGGGTTAGTTCCCAACATGGCACCAAAGATTTAAATATTAAACTAGGAACCAAAGATCTTGCATGAGCTAGTACTCTTGCAAGGCACATGAATCCTGTTGGGATAGTACCCTTGCAGGTAGGCCCCCCCGACCTAGTCGGTCTAGAACCCTAGTAGTTGCACCAAATACCTTGTTTGAGTTAGAATTTTGACATGCACACCTAAGACTATGTCGAGTAGGGCACCAAAAACACTACATGTATTCATGTTGGGATTAGTATGCCGACAAAGCTCCAAAGACCTTGCAGCAAGACACAAAAGACCTTATAAAGGCTGCACCTTCCTTCTAAGGTCTTTACGTTGACAGAGCACTAAAAGACCTTGGGCAACATCGGTAGCGCATGTAAATCCTTGTTGAGCCAAGACTGCACCATATAAAGCACCAATAGGCAACCAACTCAATAAGGCTTGCAAGATTGTAGCTCCCACAACCCTAATCAGGCTTAGTAATGGCTGACCTCCACCGACTAGTATGTTAGCAGGGCACCAAGGACCTTGCAAGGGTATTACCTTGGGAAGGCAACAAAGACCTTGCATGGGCTAGAACCTTGATGGGGCAAAAGAGATCTTGCAAGAGCTAAAACCTTATTAGAGGGCAATAGAGCTCTTGAAAGGGCTGGAAACGAATTACCATGCACGGCTAGAACTTTGCAAGAGATAGTACCATGTCGGTAGTTCACCAAAAGACATTACATGGATTAGTGCCCCAATAGGGCACCAAAGACTGAAATATTCAACTAGGCACCAACGATCTTGCATGAGCTAGTACTCTAGCAAGGCACCAATGATCTTGCAATAGCTAGTACCTCGGCAAGGCAATGAAGATGCCATTGAGCTAGTATCCCGGCAGGGCACCCAAGACCCTATTGGCCTCATGTCTGATAAGACAACAAAGATCTAGCACATGTTGTTACCTCGGAAGGTTATCAAAACCCTATTCAGCTAGTAAGCCTGCAAGGCACCTAAGACCTTATTGGGTTAGTATCTCAACAAAACACCAATGTCCTTTGAACAGGCAAGTATTTCGACAAGGCATCTAAAGACCTAATGTGTTTTTAAGTACAAGACAATGTATCATTAGGCTTATGAATATTTTACTTATTCTATTCCAAGACCAAAGACAACATGAATAATCATTACCGAGTGCAATAAAAGACACAAGGAATCATGACATAACAGAGAATATGAACAATAAATTCATATCAAAAGGGCTTGTCAATAAGCAACCCACCTAAAGGTATTTGGTATGTAAAATGAAGTCTTAATCCTATGGCATTTTCAAGCTTGACTTAAAGCATGCGTTAATTAAAATTCTATCACACATGAGGAATCTAGAGATGTGGCACGAACCTGCTATGACGAGAGCCAAACCATACAGTCTGAAGCTTGTGAGAGTCCAAGTTCTGTTATCATGTAAATAACATTCACAACAACAAACATTAACATAGCAACGGTAACAAAAGGATGGAAATTATAATACTTCCAAAATCACTTTAAAGATAGCAATCCCTATATACCCGCTAGTGAGTCCATAAAGTTAAAAACTAGGTAATATTGAAAGAGTGGCACTACAGCCACCGCTCCAAGCTACCGCTGGAAGCTACCGTTAGTGGTTTTAAGATTTTTTTTTTTGTATTTTTTTAACACATTTAAATATTTTTAAAAAATAAAAAAATTCACAATATTGTCAAAAAGTACTTACTTAATCATTAAGTAAACAAATAATAAAAATAAAATAAAATAAAAAACACAGAGGTAAAAACTTAACTACTACTCTTGGTGAATAAATATTCACTTACATTTGAGCACTCACAATGGTTTACCTATCTTGCATTTTATGTAAAATGATTAAAAACATGTCAAAATAAGGTCTTCATTGGATTATGTAAAATCAATGTAAAATACATATACATTTAAAATGCACTATTCATCTATTTTTCATTGAGTAAACTTCCCAAGTATGGCATAGTTGAGAACAATTACTTGTCCATAAGATGGAACCTTCCTGATCAAATTGAATGGAAAATCCTTCAGATTATCAAAATATCAAAATACAGTTATATATGCACACATTTACACAGCACGGGAAAGAATGCAGGGCCCTCGGTAGTGTTTTTACTTAAAAGAAGAGAGAGAGAGAAGTGAATTAAGTTTTGTTAAAAATATTCTGTAAAAACAAAATATAGTTGAAAATCTCACTTCCAAAATTGGTACTGCAAAGGGCTGACTGAAGAGGTATGCTACTGTAGAAACCGATCGAAGCCGCCATGCCTTCTATACATAAAACTCAAGCCGCAACTCATAATTATATAATCTGAAAACAAAGAGAAAAATACATGCTTCTTACCAAAACAAAACAACAGGTTTTGATTCCAAAGACGAGCAGGAAACAATGAAACCAAAAAAGAATTAAGCATAAATCTTTCTACAAAGAAAGATCAAAGATGTTTAAAGTAGACAGGCCTTTTCTGTCCCAGATCCTAAAAAGGTACCTTTGAGGGATAAAAAACAACCCTCCAGGCCGACTCGATGAAAAAATAGAATTACCATAAACTAAAAGAAAAACCTGATCTCGATTCTGGAAAGACCTGCCAATAAAAAATATTTTTAAGTTTGCTTCTTGACAAAATAATGATAATAATAATAAAAAAAACCAGAACTTGAAACTTGAAAGATATATGATTTAAGAGAAAGGGGTTCAGAGATGCGGGGCATTACGGAGGGAAGCCACCTTGGCTCTCAAGTCCTCCATCTCCCTCTTCAGCTCCATCTCGGTCTCGGAGTTCGGCAATCCCCTGGGACTACGACCGCTCTCTGAATTTGGTTGGATTTACTGAAATGGAAGAAGAATAAGAGAGAAAACGGAAGGATAGATATTACTCTCTGTTTCTCTTCAGTTTCTCTCGCTCTCTGTTTGTCAAATCTCTCTCCCCTCGAAAGCATAAAAATAGTTGGGACTTCAAAGTTTTCAAACAGCAACGGCTTTCTTTTTCCTTTAATTCAAATTATCTTATATCCGGTAATAAACGGCTTTCTGGGTTATGCGTTTAGTTTAACTTTTATGATATCGTGGCTTAGAGCATCCCATTGGATTCTCTAAAATTACTGTTTTTTTTTTTTGTAATTTGAGAAAAATTTTAAGAAATACTTTCAAAACCTCCTTCCATCTGGATTCTTATTTTAAAGAAAAGATTTAGGAAATGAATAGTAGTTCCCCATATTTAAATCACTTTTATCTATATTTATTTCAATTAAATTAATTATTCTTCCAATCATCTACGGTTTCTTTCATACTTATATTTATTATATTTTTAAATAATAGTTTTAAATATAATTTAAATAACTACGAAAATATAAAAAAATAATAATTTTAAAAATATTAAAAATAATTTAAATTTTTATTTAAAATATTCACTAGACTAATAATTCAAAACATAAAAAAAATATTGAGTAGTTAAATTTGTAAATGAAAGTGAGAGAAAAAAATAATAAAAAAATAGAGAAATATTATTTTAATAGAGTAGGAAATGAATAGGGAATGAGATGTAGAAGGTTTTTAAAAGATGAGTAAAATTTAGGGAAAAATTTTAGGAAATGTACTTTTTAGCTAAATCATAAGAAATTTTATAGGGAACTCAATGTGAATGCTCTTAGAGCATCATCAATAGAATAATTAAAAGTTAAATTTATTAAATATTTAATTATTAAAAAGTAAAATATACTCACAATAGATTAATTACAATAATTTTAAAAAAAAATTTTAAATTTAAAAATTACTGTAATACATCAAATACAGTTTTTATTAATTATTTCTCTTTTCATTTTTTTCTCATCAACGTTCAGTGACATTCCTTATCAATTTTTCTTGTATTGCTCTTTCATTGAGATTTCTTTATTATATAATCATTTAATCTGTTTCTTATCTTTTTATTTTTTGAAGTAGTTTTGTACCTTTCATGATAGTTCTCTGGTTCTTGGAAAACTTGAGAATTGAAAATAAATTCCAAATTTGGTCTGGATGTGTCATACCCTGCTCCTTCCTTCTTACGTACGCTTCTTCTTTCTGACGTATGTTCCGTCTTTATGACATAAGCAAATCCCGATGGCAGAGATTTTGTAAATTGTTTGCCCCTTCTATCTAGCGACTGCGAGACTCGTCATGCATGCCGAACCATGATGGTGTGTTTTGAAAGATATCGTGTGACTTCTAGGGCATGCCCAATGTTTTAAATATGCTGAAAATATTTATAAGAAATATTTCCATTGTTATTGAATTAAGATTGATCTTAAATACGACAATTATAATATTCTTGAAGAGTTCAAAAAATATTATAATGGTCGGAAATCATTTTAATATTATTATTAAAATGATTTCAATTATTTAAGATATTATAAGATTTAAATTACGTTGAAAACTTTTATTAATCATGAAGAATATTATTTTATAAACGAAAGTTAGTTTAAAATAATATTCTATCTTAATTCCTCTAAGCGTTTTTAACTAAGTTAATATTTACGCATTTTCAAATTAGTGTTTGAGATCCACCGTTAGATTGTTACGTGGTTCCCCAGACGAAGGGACTGGGTTAAATACCCAGACCCCCTCACTTTTCCCCTAGCTCTCTCTCTCTCTCCTCCCTCTCCCTCAAGCGTACGATGTACGCTGCCTCCCTCACGCCGAGCAGCTCCATGTCACAGCCCGGCGCCGCCATGCGTCAGCAGCTCTCACCTCCACCACCATCGACCTCCTCCCACGCCAGCGGCCCCTCACTGGCAAAGCCAGCGCCTGTTGCGCGGCCACCTTCTCCACGCACGCACACAACCTCTCACGCACGGTTCCACCGTGCATAGCCTCTCCACTGCTGTACGCGGCAGCCCAAGCCACCACACTGCCACCGACAGCCTCTCCCCTCACCAGTGAACCCCTTCCTCGGAACCCCAAGCCATTGGAAGCCCCCTCTCCTCCTCCATTGCATGCACACACGAAACCCATTTATGGGTTTCGCACGGCTTCAAGGCCACCGACGGCCCTAGCGTCGCCGTGTGCCAGTTCCAACTCCACCAAGCTCCTCCCCGAGCTCCTCCAAGCCAGCCAAGCCTCCCTCTCCCATTTCCATGCTTTGAGGCACACGGATTTCACGTGGAAACCCACGGCTTTGCCGTGCTCCACCACCCCAGCCGCCATGAAGACCACCAGCAACCTCCCTTAGCCCAAACCTAGGTTGTGGACTGTGCTGTTGGTATTTGTGAAGTAGTTGTGATGTGGTGCTGTGTAGTGAAGTGTTGGGCATATATGTGGTGTATGGAGGTGTATTGTGCCGTGTAGTGTGCTGTGAAGTGTTGGGCGTAATTGAAAAGTGTGATGTGTAATGTTGTGGACTGTGTTGTAATGGTGGCATGGTGTAAACGGAATGGGAAGAGTACACGCTGTGTGTACTTTATGTGTGGCGTAGTGTAAGACAATGAGAGTATATGTAAAATATACTCTCCTGGCATATGGTGGAACGAGATGAGTACACATAGAGTATACTCTGTTGTGTAGTGCGTGTAAAAGGAGTATTTGTGGAGTGTACTCCATGTGGTGGATTGATACAACATATGGCGTGTATGCCATAATGGTGATGTGGTGTGATGTGTATGAAGGGAGTACATGTGGAATGTACTCCGTATGATGGTGTGATGCACCATATGGCGGATATACCATAATGGTGATGTGGCGTGGTGTATGTGAAATGGGACGAGTACACGATGAGTGTACTCTGTGTGCCGTATGGTATATGAAGAGAGTACATGTGGAATGTACTCCGTACGACGGAGTGATACACCATGTGGCGGATATGTCATAATGGTGATGTAGCATATGTAAAGGGAGTACACGAGGAGTGTACTCTATATGATGGAGTGATGCACCATATGGCGGGTATGCCATAATGGTGATGTGGCACAGTATGTATGAAGGGAGTATATGTGGAGTGTACTCTACGTGGTAGCGACACTCCGTGTGGCGTGTAGTAGAGATAAGGATGGTTATGTGATTTATGGGCGTAGAACGTGATGGGCAGTGTCGGGAGCTTTGGAACAATGTCTCGAAATAGTTATAGCGTAGCCTGTAGTCCAAGGTGACAGGTGTCACCATACTTGACTTATGGCTGAGAATATGCGTGAAGTAGCAAAACAAGTATAAGAGTGCGCAGCGGAAGCATGACTGAGGAATGTCACAAAGTGACGTGACTATTGTCAGTCGTGCTTGTGAAGGGCGAAGTAGTAGAACAAGTGTAAGAGTACGCAGCGGAAGCATGATTGGGCAACGTCACGAAGTGACGTGATTATTGGCAATCATGCTTATGACGGGTGAAATGTTAGAGTGTAGGAATGACGTAATGGGAACGTGACGAGATGTCACGATGTGACGGGAGTACGTGAGGAACCGTACTCGTGATGAGTTAGGAGTTGACGTAGCAGAATATTGTTTAACGCGACAAGGTCACAGTGTAGCTCTGGAGCAATCTCGGGCTATGTGACGTGACATAAGGCATAGTTGTGAATGGAGTCTTGTCGTGTTAAGTGTTGGGATGAACTGTCAAAATGGACGGGTAGAATGAAGAGTCATGCTAGCCAGGTTAAGAGAAGGTTGGTATCGGAGTATGGCCCTTGTCCCTACGAGCAGGTGATCAACATGTTATATGTTGATCTTAGGTGATAAAAGGGAAAGGTACATGTGTAATCTGGGTAGACACATGTGTCGAACAGATTCACCATATGTAATGGGTAATCTGTCATGAGCATAGTTGCACGGCGCTTAAGCCTTAGAGTTGGCTTAGAGCCGTGTGGCTTGTATGGATGAGAATGAGGATTTAGTGTGGGTTAAGATGCATGAAGGTAGTGACGGGTGCATCGTTAGGATTGAGATGTGTGATTCCATTGGTTGGAATCATGCGTCGAATGTGGTTGTAAGAAGAGTAAGACGAATGTCTTAGTGTCTTAATCCTAAGGTGAATCATGAGTTCACTTTAGTGGATGAACACTCGAGACAAGACTTTGAGTTGGAAGATGTGGTGATCGTAAGTGGTCCCCGAAGGGTTTAACATAGTAAAGGGCACGTAAGTGCACATGATAGAAGGAGAATGTTCTAAGTGATATGTAGCTCTATTTCTAATATAAGTTACTTATGCATTAGATAGAAAATGATGCTAAGGTATGTGTATGCATGTAGGTTGCCATCTGACAAGCACATGAATGGATTGCATGACATGCAAGAAGCATGGAGTCCAGGTAAGTGTTACGTTCATACTCTTCTAGAGTCTTTATAAGATAAAAGAAAATGAAAACGAAAGTTTTTCCTTTATGACGCTTTAAGAAAAGACTAAGGACATTTTACGAAAAAAAATGCTAAGTGTTCAAATGTATAAGTATGTACGGCCCCTCCTTGGCAGCCCGTTTTTACGCAACTAAAGTATTAATTGTACGCATGTGAATGGATGATTATACGCTGTATCTATTGTATGTATTTTATAAGAAAATTCATAAACTGATAAAAATGCATGAAAGGCATGACAACGGATGCTTTTATAGATCCTACGAAGCGACGCTCTCATGTGCGCCACGAGGTGATGCTCGTGCACGCCATGATTGACGACGTTCATGGTGACGCTTATGAGATGCCATGAAAGCTTACACCCCCAAACGATGTTTTCCATGAAAAGAAATGCTTTCTCATGAAAATGAATATTTTCTCACAAAAGGACTGTTAAATGAAAGAATGAACCGAATGAAAGCTCCAGCTCTTTCGAGCTGACATGAACGAATGAATGAAAAGCAAGAAAGACATGAAAGCATGGAATGTATGAAGATACGTAACGGCCACATGAATGAATGAAAAAGGTACCAATGAATGGGCAGATTGCAATGTCGGGTAAGTAGTACTAGAAGTGCACCCAATGCTGCCCCTTATGAAAGGGACTCCCAACTCGTGGCCACGGGCGGAATCCGGGTCCAAAGGAAGACCGCTAACCCCAACACACAGGGCGTAACAGTGTGTACTGGCCTATGAAAGTGATAAGAACGAATGGATGTATGCATGTATGTACGAACGCACGAATGCATGAACCTTTAAGAAATAAAGGCACTGACGGGGGACACGTTTTAAATAAAGGAAAGTCTTTTGAAAGGAAAAACCCCGTCCAGTGAAGTTTACAAAAGAACGCACGTATGCAGGTAAACATGCACGAACTCATGAAGAAATGAAGGCACTTACGGGAGAAACGTTTTACGAAAATGATGCCCATGCTTAAAAGAGAAAAACCCCGTCCAGTGACGTTTTCAAATGAACGCACGTAAGACACGTATGCATGCACGTAATAGTATGTACGAATGATTAATGCATGAATGAAAACCTATATTGTTATATTTTAACTGTATAAAGTAATGCTTACGAGTTTTAAACGTACGAGAGGCCTTTTTATTTCAAGATTTATGTTTTCCGCTGTAAACCTCTTTTATTGTCAAAGCACATTTTAATTTATAAACGTGGAGTCTTGCACCCTGGGTATGCAAGTGAAAAGTTTTAAATCAGACGGTAATTCCCGTCGTCCTTTAATAAAAATATTTTGTAAAAAATCCCACCACAAGGAAGGGCGTTACAAGTTGGTATCAGAGCAAAGCCCAGGTTATGCTAGACTCTATAGTGTTATTTTCAAAATAAAAGAGAGAAAATCCTTTTTCAGAAGAGAGAAAACTTTTTCAAGGAAAGAAAACTTTTGAAAAGAGAATTGTACGTGAAGGAAAAACCTAGACTGACGTCTTCCCAAGATATGTCTAGTCCTGCAGTAAGTATAAGAAAGTATTTTTATTCTTATGCTATGATATTTTCAAAGTATGACTTACTGAATGCATGCATGTCAGATTGACAACTAGAAAGAGGTAGTCATGCTAAGTGTATAGAATGTAAAAGGTATCAGAGACTAAGCATAGTTAGAGGATAAGGAATGAATGATGGAACGTTAGGACATGCAGCAATAGCTGCATGCTAATTAAGGAACGAACTAGAAACATTAGGAAGACTAAAATAGTTAAGAACCGCATAAACGACCACGAACTAAGCTAGGATCGAAATGCAAAACGAGATGGCGACTTCGAGCCTTGCCGCCAAAAATGTCAGAATGGAAGGTACGAGCGCTATATGATGGTTGGACTCAAGTACATCAGACTGACTTTAAGCATGTCGATGGAGGAACAACAAGATGTGACTAAGATGCTAAATGTGCGCGACGACGCGTAAAGACAACGCGAGGACACGTATGAACAGATCCCTAATAAAGATGAGCAAATTCCTTAAAATACTACGCAAAATTTTTAGAACACTAAGCAAATTCCTAGAGTACTAAGCAAATCCCTAGAACCTTAAGCAAAATTCGAGGACGAAATTTATTTAAGGTGGGAAGATTGTCATACCCTGCTCCTTCCTTCTTACGTACGCTTCTTCTTTCTAACATATGTTCCATCTTTATGACGTAAGCAAATCCCGAGGGTAAAGATTTTGTAAATTTTCTGCCCATTCTATCCAGCGACTGCGAGACTCGTCATGCTTGCTGAACCAAGATGGAGTGTTTCGAAAGATATCGTGTGACTTCTAGGGCACGCCTAGTGTTTTAAATATGCTGGAAATATTTATAAGGAGTATTTCCATTGTTATTGAATTAAGATTGATCTTAAATAGGACAATCATAATATTCTTGAAGAGCTCCAAAAATATTATAATGGTCGGAAATCATTTTAATATTATTATTAAAATGATTTCAATTATTTAAGATATTATGAGATTTAAATTACCTTGAAAAATTTTATTAATCAAATGATTTTATTCTCTTTAATATGCTAAGTGAGACTTCATCATTTTATTAATGATGAAGAATATTATTTTTTAAACTAAAGTTAGTTTAAAATAATATTCTATCTTTATTCCTCTAAGCGTTCTTGATTAAGTTAATATTTACGCATTTTCAAATTAGTGTTTGAGATCCATCGTTAGATCATTACGTGGATCCCCAGACGAAGGGACTGGGTTAAATACCCAGACTCACTCACTTTTCCCCCAGCTCTCTCTCTCTCCTCCCTCTCCCTCAAGCGTAAGCTGTACGCTGCGTCCCTCACGCCGAGCAGCTCAATGTCTCAACCCGACGCCGCCGTGCGTCGGCAGCTCTCACCTCCACCACCATCGACCTCCTCCCATGCCGGCGACCCCTCACTGGCAGAGCCAGCACCTATTGCGCGGCCACCTTCTCCACTTACGCACACAACCTCTCACGCAAGGTTTCACCGTGCGTAGCCTCTCCACCGCTGTACGCAGCAGCCCAAGCCACCACATTGCCACCGACAGCCTCTCCCCTCACCAGTGAACCCCTTCCTCGGAACCCCAAGCCATGGGAAGGCCCCTCTCCTCCTCCGTTGCACGCACGCATGAAACCCATTTATGGGTTTCGCACGGCTTCAATGCCACCGACGGCCCTAGCGCTGCCTTGTGCCAATTCCAGCTCCACCAAGAACCTCCCCTGGCCACCATGGCTCCTCCCCGAGCTCCTCCAAGCCAGCCAAGCCTCCCTCTCCCATTTCCATGCTTTGAGGCACACGGGTTTCAAGTGGAAACCCACGGCTCCACCGTGCTCCGCCACCCCAGCTGCCATGAAGACCACCAGCAACCTCCCTTGACCTCCCTTAGCCCAACCCTAGGTCCAAACCACCACTTTGAGTGGTGGGTAGTCACTGCACGTGATGGACATCCACTGCGCGTGGTTGACCGCCACTGTACACAGCTAGATCCGTCGTGTTACACTCCTTGCCATCATCACAAGGCCACCACGAGCCCTTCCAAGACCACACCTAGCTATCCAAATGCCTAAACAGTTAACGTACGTGGGTTAGCCACCACGTACGACTCTTCCAACATCATCGGCTATGATGATCAACAAGCAACGCACGGGTTATCCCGTCCATGGTATAACCCTATATCCCTTGTTAATTATGTTAAATATTGATTCGTTGACTAGGTTGTGGACTGTGCTATTGGTATTTGTGAAGAAGTTGTGATGTGGTGCTGTGTAGCGAAGTGTTGGGCATATCTGTGTTATATGGAGGTGTATTGTGCCGTGTAGTGTGCTGTGAAGTGTTGGGCGTAATTTTCCTGTTCTGTAGTGCTGTGGACTGTGTTGTAATGGTGGCATAGTGTAAACGGAATGGGAAGAGTACATGATGTGTGTACTCTGTGTGTGGCGTAATGTGAGACAAGGAGAGTATATGTAAAATATACCCTCCTGGCATATGGTGGAATGAGATTAGTACAAGTAGAGTGTACTCTGTGGTGTAGTGCTTGTAAAAGGAGTACCCGTGGAGTGTACTCCATGTGGTGGATTGAGTACATAAATGGACTGCATGACATGCAAGTAGCATGGAGTCCAGGTAAGTGTTACGTTCATACTCTTCTAGAGTCTTTATAAGCTAAAAGAAAATGAAAACGAAAGCTTTTCCTTTATGACGCTTTAAGAAAAGACTAAGGATGTTTTACGAAAGAAAATGCTAAGTGTTCAAATATATAAGTATGTACGGCCCCTCCTTGGCAGCCCGTTTTTACGCAACCAAAGTATTAATTGTACGCATGTCAATGGATGATTATATGTTGTATCTATTGTATGTATTTTCTAAGAAAATCTATTAACTGATGAAAATGCATGAAAGGCATGACAACAGATGTATTTATGGATCCTACGAACCGACGCTCTCATGTGTGCCACGAGGTGATACTTGCGAACCCCATGCTTGATGACGTTCAAGGTGACGCTTATGGGATGCCATGAAAGCTGACGTTTAAGCCCATGTATGTTCTTAAATGAAATTTTCACGAACGAACTGTTAAGGAAATGATAGGACTGAAATGAATTGAAAAAGGAAAAGACGATTTTCGGGCTTACGCCCCCAAACAATGTTTTCCATGAAAAGAAATAATTTCTCATGAAAAGAAATGCTTTCTCACAAAAGGACTGTTAAATGAAAGAATGAACTGAATGAAAGCTCCAGCTCTTTCGGGTTGACACGAGTGAATGAATGAAAAGCAAGAAAGACATGAAAGCATGAAATGTATGAATATACGTAACGACCACATGAATGAATGAAAAGGGTACCAATGAATGGGCAGATTGCAATGCCGGGTAAGTAGTACTGGAAGTGCACCCAGTGCTACCCCCTATGAAAGGGACTCCCAACCTGTGGCCTCTGGTGGAATCCGAGTCCAAAGGAAGACCGCTAACCCCAACACACGGGGCGTAGTGTACTGGCCTATGAAAGTGATAAGAACGAATGGATGTATGCATGTATGTACGAACGTACGAATGCACGAACCTTTAAGAAATGAAGGCACTGACGGAGAACAAGTTTTAAATAAAGGAAAGTCTTTTGAAAGGAAAAACCTCGTCCAGTGAAGTTTACAAAAGAATGCACATATGCACGTAAACATGCACAAACTCTTGAAGAAATGAAGGCACTGACGAAAGAAAGTTTTAGGAAAATGATACCCATGCTTAAAAGAGAAAAATCCCGTCTAGTGACGTTTTCAAATGAACGCACGTAAGACACGTATGCATGCACGTAATAGTATGTACGAATGATTAATGCATGAATGAAAACCTATATTGTTATATTTTAACTGTATGAAGTAATGCTTACGAGTCTTCGACTCATTTTAGTTTTTATGCATGTCCCTCCCCCCACAGGAACTGCATGATCAAGACGGACACGGCCCATGGGGAAGAGCACGAAAGTCTAGGCACGAGTTTTAAATATACGAGAGGCCTTTTTATTTCAAGATTTATGTTTTTCGCTGTAAACCTCTTTTATTGTTAAAACACATTTTAATTTATAAATGTGGAGTCTTGTACCCTGGGTATGCAAGTGAAAAATTTTAAATCGGACGATAATTCCTATCTTCCTTTAATAAAAATATTTTGTAAAAAGTTCTACCACAAGGATGGGCGTTACATGAAGGTAAGTTGTTTCCAGCGTGATTTAACATGTTTTTTAATCAGATTATTCATTTCTGTGAAGATCCTTCGTGTACGTGTTGAGCCATCAGTCATGTATAATTTGGTAAAAAAAATATATAGTTGGATGGAAAATATTGGATTGATTTGTAATAGTTAGAATAGTAAAATATGATAAAATTAAATAAATTAATAATTAAAAAAATTAAATATTTTTTAATTATTAATTACTTATTACTATATAATTAATAAATAGATAATTCAATGTAGAGATTTGATGTGAATAATCAAAACAAAATTCATATTATATTATTTTATTCTTATAGAATGAAAAATAGCTATTCCAATGTGAAAATTTATTGAATGGAATAGTCAAAAGTTAAATTCATCTTATATTTATTAAAAATGTCCTTTAACTTTGACTAATCCATTGAGAATATTCTTAAAATATAGATTTTAACTTTTATATAAATTTATATTAATTAGATCAAATGAGTTATACGTTTTAATTTAATTGATTTACATTAAACATGTTTAGATGAGTCATGTTATGTTAAGTTATTTTTAATTAATTATTAACCAGCCGAGTTACGAGTCAAACACATGGCCAATCCGATTTGGGTCGCCAAGGGGGGGCCATCGTCAGCCACCCTATGTTGGACACCCACGAGGCCACCCTTCATGAGTGGCTTTTATATTTATTAATGTTAGGTTCTAGTTTTTAAATTTGGTTTTTTTAATACTTTTTAATCTTATATTTCTTTAAAATTTTGTTTTATGTTTTTGTTTTAGAGTCTAGGAAAAATTATTGCTAAGGTCTCCATGGTTTTGACTTTTTCAAAACCGGTAATTATGGTTTAAAAAGTTTCTAAATAGTACATTATTGGTGTAACACCCAAACCTAGTGCCAAGTTTTATATTTTCGGGTTAAGTATAGGAAAAAGTCAGGAGAAATTTTTCGAATATTATTTTTATAGGCAGAGAAAATTTAAGGAATAGTCCATTTATTTATTTATTCATTACATTTTTGTTCAACCTTAAAGCCCATGCCCATGTTACCATATTTTCAACTCCATGTTCTACACAGCTTCACGTTGGTTTTATCTCTATGCATGCACACCGCTTCCTCTCATATCTAGGGTTTTAATGAGGTTTTTCAATCACCTATAAATACACATCCTTCGTGCATGAAGAAAACCCAAAAATAGGGTGCCATCTCTTTCCCCAAGCTAGGGCTGCCGCATGTTAACTCCCCCACGCGTCCACGTCCAGGCATCACCAAACTCATGCACACAACCCAGTTTTCCCACCCCTGATAGTTTAGTTTTCTTCCATAACCACCAAGTCCCACAAACGACAGGTTGCCTCGCACCATTGTGCGAGTCTTTCCCCCGCACGTCATAAGCCACCAAGCCACTCTTTAAACCTCCATTGCTCTGCTCTACCCTGCACCATCGTACCTCACACTTAGCCGCCCGACGTAGAAGCTTTGTTGCACGCATCAACACCCCTGTTTCTGCATCTCAAAACATAGCAATTGGTTGCTTCTCCAAGCACGACAAGTTTTGCTCTTTGACCAACCCTTTCGAACGTCTCCTTCGCAGTGCAAAGGGAAGCCATAGTCCAGCATCTCAACCACGCCTAGCCGTGCCACCGTCGATAGCTACCCAGGCTATTGTCGCGCGTAACTCTCTCGGTAACACCTCTATGCACACACCATGCTTCACTCTGTATATCATGACTTTGTCCCTCTCTCACTGTGCATCTCTCTCTCTCTCTCAGTGCCCCGCTGCCATGACCACTGTTGTCCTTCACCCAGCCCTTTGCCCTGCCACACATTTCACTTCTCTCTCGATGAGCCTCTGTGCGGTTATTAGTCTCTATTTCTTTTCACAGTGTTAATAGGATAGTTTACGTGCGGAAGTTGTGATGCAAGTCTTTAGGTTTAAATAAAAACAACATGTTTTAATTACATTATTACCCTTCGAGTAAGCTGTGTTAGTATGTTTTAAAATTTTACTATATATACTAGTAGACTCGATTTTATTTATGTTTACAAAGACATCTTAAGTATTTTAACATGTTATTAAGTAAATATTTATTTTAAGAGTAAACAATATTGATATAATGTTATTTTTACACTTTAGAAATGATTTAGTCTATTTAAAAATAGTTATGGTTTATTTTAAAATATTTTGAGATAATTATATTATCTAGTTTGAAACGTTATAGTTCATTTTCATTAATAAATGGGTCAAACTTTTAAACGTTTTAGTCAAAGTTATTAAATCAATATTGATGATTTTAGAAAGTGATGATTTATAATTTTAGGTTATGAAATTTTAGGTTTTGAGGAATTAAATAGGTTATTTTAGAAGTTTAGGATTAAATATCGAAATACGTGATTAATTGAAAATTTATGAGAATTACGTGATTATTTTATAGGTGACGATTAGTCATTGTTCGACATTTTTTAGGAAAATTCCAGAAAAGCTAAGAAGTCATGGTAAGCAGGGTTCCTATGCTAGGTTTTATACGAGTTATTAAGACTGAGGTTAACTTTCTAAAAACTTTGTATATTTTGTGATGAAATGAGAACTTGAGAAAATAAAACCAACCTCAGTCGTTTATTTGCATACTCATGAAATCTGTGGAAAATGAAAAATATTTTCTGACATGCATTGTGTAGACATGAGCTAAATTTTGTTATGATGTCTCTGAAATCTGAAAAAGAGCGATATTTGAGAATTCTGAAAAATTGTGCATTTATTTAGAAAGATGCCCCGACTTTTGTTTTCAGTATGTAAGAATGACCTAGTTATGTTCTGGTATTATGTTATGTTTTGATATGGCATCTAAAAACCTTTGGCATGGTGTACTGATTTTGTATATGGCTTTGTCTCTGCTCTGCTCTGCTCTGTTATGCTTTGCTCTCTTTGGGTTGGTACCAACTTCTCTGTCTCTGAGTGCACCCACTTTGGAAACAAAGTGGTTTTATGGTGGTCTTTCCTGTGTGCACACTCAGGGCTCCCAGAAGAATAAGGGAAAGATTTCACCTCTGTCTCTGCCCGGTTTTGCCACCGGGGATAGCACAACTCTACCACGGGGGTGAAACATGGTCTTTGCTCTATGAGATGCTCTATGAGATGCTCTGTTTTGATGTGATGATGATGCTCAGGTTATGTTATGCCAAAGTACTCTGGGTTTTACTAGTCTTAAAACCATCGCTCTGTTACTTTTGAAAACATGTTTTGTTTTGCATGATAACTCTAGAAAATATTGTGTTGCATACTGTATTTTGTAAATGCTCATGTTTGCACGCTAGTATATGTTCTCTGCTTACTGAGTTGTTGATAACTCCCCCCTTATCTCCACAATATGTTTCAGATGATTTGTATATTCCAGTTGAGGATCAAGAACATGGAGCATAGGTGAGAGGAGTTAAGAATGGAGGTTTAAGCATAGATGGTTTACATGAGTATTGGGGATTTTTATTCAGTAAGCTTGTTGTGCACTGATGATATGATTTGTTGGGAGGTTGATGTTTATATTAAGATTTTGAATTGTCTAAGAATAATTATACTGGAGTATTTCAAGTGAATTAATGAGTATTTTGTATGATAGAAAAAAATTAGAGTATGTATTATATGGATGGAAAAATGATTTTTAGGTGACATGAGTTAACTTTCCGGACCCTCGGGGACGAGGCGTTACTATTGGCTTCCCTTTGATATGTTTAACAGACCAACATATAAAAGAAAGCACTTTTTCAACATCATAAATAAGTACCATTGATTGATGAATGTACCATTGATTGTCTTGACAACAAGTAGTGCATCCCCTTCTCAAGGATAATCTTTTTAAAACCCAGTTCAAGCCCCAAAAAATTTGCATGAAAAGCAGCATAGGATTCTACTAATAATGGATCTAGGTATGGTATGTTCATGCTCATGGTAGCAAGCACTCATCCTTCGCAATCCCTTGCAATAGCTCCTATTCCAATTCTGCTGGTACTCTTGTCAACAATAGTGTCCCAATTGACCTTAATAACATCCTTTGGAGGTGCGTCCCATACATAACTACCTAATGGAGAGATAGAATGTTTAGTTAGTGCCCTCTAGTGAAGAGTTCCGAGATCTTGCAGTCTTTGAGAGGTTTGTTTGAGCAAAATGTTAGGATGGGTGAACTCTTTTTGGAATACAAAATCGTTCCTCTTCTTCCATATTCTCCATGCAACCACTGCAAACTCCATCAAATATTCTCTATCTAGAGTTTAAAACATTGATAGCATAGTGTCTTTAAAACTCTGATTAACAATTCTACACTTCTATAGTGTCTTTACTGACTCCATACATTCCTTGCAGAGACACATGAAGGGGTTTGAAAATATCAATTGCAATTCTGACTCCAAGGAATTTACCACATCCTGAGCCTTCTTTGTCAACATCTACTTTAAGAACCTAGCCAACAGTAGATCCAACCTGTTCACCAACTTCCTTAAAAATACTTGCTAAAGGAAAATTATGGAACTAGACCCAAAAGTTTTCTTAAGAAAAAGAGTTTTCATTTGGTGCAGTGTTGCCTTCAAAATCTTGAAGAGCAATTAAAGACTTGTCAAAAGACCAGGACCTTCCAACCATGATCTTATTTTTGTCCTCCACCTTCTAAAACTCCATAAGAAATCGATTCTCCCCTATCTCTTTGAAAGTGATCTAGCCTTCAAGTTTCCACTCTTGAGACATTGTGGACCTAAAATCCTTCTTTGTTTACCCCTCTATCTGATATGATCATTTCCAAAAGGCACTGCTTCCCTTTATTTTCTAAGTCTTGCATAACACTTTCTGATAGATTGATCACTTTCTCCTCTTCCTCTATAAGGTTGAAACCTTCCCAGAGAGTTGACAACTCTTTGTTCTGTGTTATCACTTCCATTTCTTCTCACTTCAATCTTATTTGAAGATTGTTTATAACTAAAATAGAAATTATTTTATTTTGATCTATTGCCAATAGATTCTCTTATTTAATACTTTTTTTATTCTAGTCACTTAAACTCATTAAATTGTTTTTCATCTTGAAATGAATCAAAATTGATAAGGAGTTGGTCAATGATTCTCGAACATGTACTTGTTGTGAGTGCCTATTTATTTTTTGTCGAAATTTATGGATTGATCACAAGTTGAAATATGGTTAGAGCCCTTATGTGTCTTGAATGTATACTGAATGCAATTAATATAAATTTCGTAACATTTTTTTGATAGTCGCCAATTAAAAGGAAATATTTTTTTCAACTTTTGTTATAGCTATTGCAGCCTTTGAAGTAGCTGTTAGACCAGCTATTGTTTCCACAATTCATTGTAACAAAAAATCAACTCGTATCAATCAATCGAACCTGTTGAATAAGTAGTAGTGTATTAATCATAGAAATTTTAATATTTATCAAGTCAAGTTAACATGGATGATAAATAACATATTGATCATGTTTACAAAAAAATGCAAGAAATCAAAGCATCTTGGACCTCTCATATGAGTCAATCTAGAAGCAAATCGATTAGAAAAATTATGGTAAATCATTAATTCATCTGGTGTCTAGATATTTGTATAATTCATTTTCAAGTTTACTAGATCAAAAATTTATGATGTTAAAAAATTTATATATACAATGTCACATTCAGTAAAGATTTATCATACATGTATAGGGTGTACTTAATGTGTTCGAGCCTGCCCCATAGATGTATTAGAAATGATACCTTGGGATGGATGTAAAGCTAAGAAAATTGCTTCTTCTCCAAGAACAAAAGACTATGCTGGTTGTAAGAGATGTGAATCCATCTATCCAACAGATTACATGAGTGTTCAAGTTTATTTGTGGCATGAAACAACTCGAAGCATCGGCCTAACTTATTGATCCCTTTCCCAAATCCCACATGAATATATTTTATTTTAATTTTCGAGCACAGATTTTTCAGGTCCAAGTGTATCTTGTTTTTACTATGAATTTTGTCCTTGGTTAACAATAGTAATGGTTTTGCCAATATTCGCAGGTTCCTTAATTTTCTTTCTTTCTCAAAGAGGAAATAAGATAATTAGGTGGTACACTATATATATATGTACCGTAGAACCAAGCAAGAACCCCCGAAAATGGAAGCAAGAGGACCTCGAGGAGGAAAGTCGCGGGGTGGAGAAGAGTCTGGAGTAGCAACAGCCTTGCCCTTGGAAGAAAAGGAAGCCATGGAAGGATTGAAAGAAATCATAGAGAAGCAAGAATCCAAGAAGAGAAATGCAAGAACTTAGAGAAGAAGCAAAAGGCAAGAAGCATAACAGGAGACCAAAAGAAGAGGGAAAATGGGCATTAAATAGGAGTTGAAATGAGGTGACAGATAACGTGCCCGAGAAGAGAAAATGAAACGGCATTCTGAAACGCCTCAAAGAAAGAAACGATGCCCAAATAGTTAAGTCCCATCACGCCATGCGCAATAAGACTTCGCAAGGTAACTGGAGAGGATTTCTCAACCAGTTAGTCCTAAGATGGGCCTGAGCCCTAGCAACGACTAAAGCTTAGATCATAACTGAGGAACCCAACGTAGTACAGAGGAAACCAGCCCATGGCCAACAACGACTAGATAAGTTAGATATCGATGGGATAGCTATCCAATCATTGGTAAAAGATAAAGAGGTTGTTATTTGAATTTGCTAAGAGATGAATTCTCATCTCTAAATTTGAATTTGAATAAAGGATAACCACTATCTACGTGGGAACAAAGATAGATCATAGAGCTCTATATAAAGGAAAAACCCAAGTTAGCAAAGGGATCGAATCATTGTTATAAATAAGTAGTAGTCAATAAAATCAAGGGGGAGTATTTGGCGTGGGGATCCACACTAATAAAATACCTTCACCAAGTACAGGAACAAAGCAAAGATCTCAAGTACTTTCGAATCGAAAAGATACCTCGTGGAGACAATTTCTAGGCTAACCGATCGGCAGGCGCAACCTTAGCAAAGCAAGAAGTAACACTACCATGGAAGGTTGATTTACAAGCAATGGCTAGACTAGCGGTAGGGGAAGAAAGTTTACACATTCAGGAGAACATGCCAGGATGGGCAAATGATATCTAAAAATATTTAGAAACAAGCGAACTTCTCTCATCTTGGGAAGAAGTGAGAAATTTAAAAAATAGGGCAACCAGGTTTACCATAATAGACGGAGTACTTTACAGGCGGGGTTTCTCAAACCCATTATTGAGATGCGTAACAGAGAAAGAAGCTGGGTATATAATGAAGGAAGTACATGAAGGAATTTGTGGGAGTCACTCAGGAGGACGATCACTCACCGCAAAGATTGTAAGGGCAGGGTACTATTGGCCAAACGCACTCAAAGACGCAAAGGCGTTCGCGAAGAAATGTGTTCAATGCCATATTCATGGGCCAATCCCAGGTGCACCCCCTGAGGAGTTGCGGTCCGTAACATCCCCATGGTCGTTCACCCAATGGGAGATAGACTTAGTTGGCCCTATGCCCCCTGGCAAAGGAGGAACCCAATTCATCATCGTAGATGTCGACTACTTCACAAAGTGGGCTAAAGCGAAGGTGATGGCTACAATAACTGCACAAAGCGTGACGAAGTTCCTATGGAAAGTATGGTATGCAGGTTTAGGATACCTCAATGTATCGTTTATGATAACGGAAGACAATTTGACTCCAAACATTATTGCCAATGGTGTGCAAAGCTAGGAATTAAGATCAAGTACTCTTCCTCAAGCCATCCCCAGGCAAACGGACAAGTGGAAGCAACTAATAAAACCATCATGGGAATGTAGAAAAAGAAGATAGGTGACAGAAAAGGGCTATGGGCCGACGAGCTCCTAGAAAATTTGTGGGCTTACAGAACGACAGCAAAGACCTCAACAGGCCAAACAATTTTCGCCCTAGCCTATGGAAGTGAGGCGATGGCCCTAGTAGGGGTCGGGCTATTGAGCTACAGAAGAAAGAATTTTGATCTAGAAGCAAATGTAGCAGGGCTGGAAGAAAACTTGGACCTATTAGGGAAAATAAGGGCAGATGTAGAAGTCAGAGTTGCAGCCTCTAAGAGGAAAGCGGAGCAATATTTCAACAAACAAGTGAGGCCCAGGTCATTCAAAGTGGGGGACTTAGTGCTAAAGGACACAGGCGAGACCTCAGAAGAAGAAGGGAAGTTAGGCCCTTGGTGGGAGGGACCTTACGTAGTAGTGGCAAACCACAGACTAGGGACTTACCACCTCAAGGATGCTGTAGGACGCCAGCTACCTCACCCATGGAAAGCAGAGCATCTATGAAAGTACTACGTTTAAAGGAAATATATGTAGTTTTTCTATCATTTCATTTATTTATTTATGTATAAATGTCATTTTCAATAAATGTTGGCACGTTTCATCCACTTCTTCTTCTATTGTGTTCCCTTTTGGCTTTGCAACAAATATCCAAGGTTAAAAACTTAAAAGGTTAAAACGATTGAGGAACTCTCCTGTCAACACCTTCACGCTAAAAGGTGACATGGTCGAGGAACTTTCCCATGAGACTAAAAACTTAAAAGGTTAAAACGGTCAAGGAACTCTTCCATTAAACACCTTCACGCCAAAAGGTGATGTGGTCGTGGAACTCTCCCATGAGCCTAAAAACTTAAAATGTTAAAACAGTAGAGGAACTCTCCCGTCAACACCTTCACGCCAAAAGTCAATGTGGTCGAGGAACTCTCCCACGAGCCTAAAAACTTAAAAGGTTAAAATGGTAGAAGAACTCTCCTGTCAACACCTTCACGCCAAAAGGCATCGTGGTCTAGAAACTCTCCCATGAGCCTAAAAACTTAAAAGGTTAATACGGTCGAGGAACTCTCCCGTCAATACCTTCACACCAAAAGGTGACGTGGTCGAGAAACTCTCCCACAAGCCTAAAAACTTAAAAGCATAAAACGATCGAGGAACTCTCCCATTAAATACCTTCACGCCAAAAGGTGACATGGTCGAGGAGCTCTCCCACGAGCCTAAAAACTGAAAAGGTTAAAATGGTCGAGGGACTCTTCCAATAACACCTTCTCGCCCACAGGCGAAGTGGTCATGGAACTCACTTACTAGCCCTAAAGGGGTATAAGAAGTCAAGATAAACTCCTCCCTATAGGCTATGTACCACTCACAAACGGGAACATCATAAAGGATAATACACATGGTATGAATAGCATGAGTTGGTATCATAATGAATACTTCACAGTTAAACGAACAAAGTTTAAAGGCCTCAAAAACAGCATTAGAAAGGGACCATGCAGTTCTTGGCTTTCCCTATCTCATCAGTTTCCTCTTGGCGGGGTACAGCCTCATCGGTACAGAGACCCTCCTCAGGAGTTGTCAAAGACGCTTCGTCG
Organism: Juglans regia; assembly: GCF_001411555.2. Classification (NCBI taxonomy): domain Eukaryota; kingdom Viridiplantae; phylum Streptophyta; class Magnoliopsida; order Fagales; family Juglandaceae; genus Juglans; species Juglans regia. The sequence goes on along the minus strand of NC_049911.1, from coordinate 12,800,457 downwards.
CATCCTCAAGGAGACGCACTAAAAGGTGGTGAAGGAATTGAAACTCTGCTGCCACTGGCGAGGGACAGGGCTGAAAAAGCAAATGGCAAATCTAGAGTAACACCACCAGAAGTCGTTGAGGAGAGGGGGGGAGCTAAGTGCTGTAACTAACTCTAGAGCACCACCCTCTTTGCTCCCTCTAATCGAGGAAGATCCGAGGGAGCTTCAGAAGGCACAAAAACAATTGGCTGGGGTGAAGTCAGTAGAGGCATGGGAGCTTCAAAGTGCGGGAAGCTCGCAGGAGCAAGAGGAGATGTTGTAAAGAGGCTGGGTTCAATACAAAAATGTCCTCTTCCACTAGAATATCATCACTTTGCTGCTAAGAGTCATCGGGCAAAGCCATCAAAGGCTGTGTAGCAACTTCAGTAGCCGTCTCTGCGACGAGTACACTTTCGAGGTCTTTCTCGACCTGGAACATGACGTCGTCCATCGAAAGAGGTTGTTCCTCCTAAGGAGTGGCCACCTTGGTACTCCCACCTTTTTGGGAGGCAGTCTTACTTGGCAACTCCCGAGAAGAACTCAACTTGGTCCCACTCTATTTTTTAGAAGGCACCAATTTTGTATCCCCGCTCGCCACCAAGGGAAGTAAAACACCACCTTTAGATGAAATGGATTCATTAGAGTGAGGCGAAACACGAGCCTTTTTAACACTTCTTTCCTTTTTCCCGCCTTTGCCAGGTCTTTTCTTCCTTTTCACATCTCCCGCTAGTGGGGGAGCACCCAAAAACTCATGCCCCAAAATATGGGCTTGACTAGGAACCATCACAAACCTCTCAATATTACAGGGGGTTAAAAGCGCATCTGAGAGGCACAATTTGGGGTGGGCTTGAGCCCAGGATTCCACCAGCCTAATTGTGAAGCCCCCAAATTCCGCTTGGGATCAGACGGATATTTGAAGCATCGAGACATGCAACACAAGGTTACCTACCCCCGTTTATGACATATAAGATGCAATATTCCTAACATGCATCTAGCATTATGTAATATTCGTAGCGGATAAGTTTTTTTTCTTTAGCAATACTATGCACCAAACCGAAATATCCCAAATACTTAAAACGTACTTCATACATAATGACGTACTAAATAACTGAAATCACAACACTAGTCCAAAATGGTTGTGATCAAAAGAGTGTTGGAGATTGAACACCACAAATACAAGCAGTAATGAGGTAGCTACTGTACTACCATCTACGTCACACCATTGTTTAGTCGATCATTTCCAGTTGGTCGATTCTCAATTCTCTTTCAGATCCTATAATAAGATCTACCATTCGGGGGGAATGGTATTTGGGACTACCACAGTGAAATTTGATTACAAATCTCAGCAAGTTAACAAAAAACTTCTACACAGGTTAATGATGCATGCATGGCAATAAAGGCATGAATGCACAATCAAAGTCAATAGAAAACTTAACATATCATGGCATAACATGGCATGAAATAATAAGCATAACATAACTTGACATAACATGGCATGAACTGACATAACTTGAACCAGAACTTAAACTTAACATAATGTGACATGACATATACGTGAACTTAAAACATAACATGGACTTGAAACATAGCATGAGCGTGACCTTGAAACATAACATGGACTTGAAACATAGCATGAACGTGAACATGCATAATTTGAACATGAACTTGAACATAACATGAACCTGAGCATGACATAACATAAATGTGAACTTGGAACATAACATGAACGTGAACATAACATAACATGAACTTGAAACATATTCTTGTCTCATGGATTACCATGATTGCGTGAACATAAACTTGAACATAACATAACGTGAAACATGACTTGAACGTGAAATGCAATAGACTTAATCATTAAAGTGACTATATGGGTGCTACACAGGTCCCCTTGAGCTGTGTGTCCCTGCCGATTACCGCATCACATCATAGGTTTCTATACCAGCTGTGAGTGCATTAATACGTACTCCACAGTTGTTGTGGCTCCATGTATTCTACGTGTCACAATTGTTGTGTCTCACGTAATGTATGCTCCATAATTGTTGTGGCCCCATACTTCATGCTCTATAGTTGTTGTGGCCCCATGACTTATTTGTTTGTGCCACACTTACTGTGGACATACATAACATAATGTGTGGCACCATCGGCGTTAGTGTCTAGCGATCTCCGGTGACCAGCTAATTAGGCCCCATTCACAACCTGTTGACTGTACTTCGTCAACCCAGAGAATTTCACACCTATTTAGACACTCCAGCTTGAACAAAGGAGTTTCACTAGGATATTACCTCATCCTAGCGCTTAGGATCGTGATTGACATGAATAACTTAACTGGCATATATAACATTTCGTAATGTGACGTGAGATGAACGTGACATAAACGACAGAAGTCCTGATGTAGCGTAACGTTACATGAACGTAAGACGACAAACATGACATACTTTGAAACATAAATGTAACAGACAACATTTCATAACATGGCATACATGTAATAGACAATATTCTGTAACATGGCATAACATGTGACAGAATAATATGTGACAGATGACATACTTAACTTAACATGACATACTTAAAATGTATATAAATGTATAACAATATGTGACAGAATATCTTGTGTAACAAATGAATAATTTGTGACAATAAATTTTGTGTAACAGATAAATATGTAATGACTTGGTATGGTACATATGATAACATGCTTACGTAGGCTTTAGTTCCCTTACTTATCACTCATACACATTAAACTGATAGTAAGTTAAAAGCTAACTTACCTCGGTCTTCGCGCTTCTAGACAAAACTCAAGTGCGATCACGAGAAACTAAAAGTAGTGATTTCTAAAAATTAAAACTTAATCACTAACAATTAGGAATATGGAAAAATATCAACTTAAAGTAAAATTACCATTTTACCCTCTACATGTGGGAAAATGACCATTTTACCCCTAACTTAAGGATTTTACATCCTAACTCCAGAAATCACCAAAATCTACATACCTTTCTCCTAAGTTCAAATATTAATTCAGAAAAATTTAAAACTAAACACAACCATCAAAACTCTATATGGCCGAAACTTACAAGGCTATTTCCTTTGATTTTGTTGTAATTATTTCAAATTTCAAAATTCATGATTAAATCAAAATTTTTCTTCTACTGTACTCATAACATATTCCTAAGAATAATCATGTTTTGAATCATGAACAAAAGTCATCAAAATCACTAAAACCATACTTGAACTTTTTGGTTTTTCTTCTAAGTTCAAAACAGAATTTTGTTTCTAACTTGTTTTGATCAACCTCTTGATCCATGACTTATAAAGAAGTGATCTTCAAAGCAAAACATCACATGGTTTAGAAATGTGTCCTAAAACAGATCCAAGCATCAAACTCAAGATCACATGGATAAACATCACCCAAAACATAAATTTAGCCAAGAACATCATCACTTTGGCCTAATGATGTTCTAACACAAATTTGAAGGATTAATAGCATGTGGAAGTGATTTAATCAAGTGATTAAACACAATGCTAGAAATCGGATTAGAAAATGTTTATAGGCCAACTTTAGGGTTTTGGAGAAACCGTTTAGGGTTCCGATTTCAACAATGTTTTTGGGTTTCAATTGGATTCCCACCATTTAGGGTTTTACTAGGATTGAAGACCTCTTTGATCTGACACAATTTGGTTGAGCAGATGAAACAAAGTTTTGCTTAAGTGGCATGATTTCACAGCTTGATTCCTTCAAATCCATCAAACGCTCCTAATGGTGCCAAGTGTCTAATATTATTCACTAAGTGTGGCTAACATCTTGCCAAGTGTCTAAATAAAATTTCTCTAATCTAATTTAGACATTCCACACTGTTATTTTAAAACACTGCAATTGGTGCGCTTACAGAGATTACTATTCACTCCAAAAAAGTGAATCATAAACTTCACACTAAAAATTCCTAAATATTCATATTAACCTACGGTGAAAATGTTTTACCGAAATTCAACCTCGAAGTGCCTCTAGAAATAATTTCACAATTTCCAACAGACATTTCGTCCGGAATTATGAAAATAGACTATTGCGCCATAAAATTCTAAATAATCTACTGAGTCTAATGGTGTAGACCATAATGCATTCTGACACTTCTAACAATCTCAAATAAATAAAACTCATATTTCTAGTACCATTGTGAGTGATAACACTGACTATGTTGACAGAAACCTATACGATTGGTCGATTCGTAAAAACTTATAGGGTTTTTACGAGATTCCTAAATTCAATAGAAATTCCACCAATGAATTTCTAGCGGACTGTTACACTAACACGGGCCTCTTCACGAGGGGAAAGGATCACCTCATAGTCATCCCCGTCAGGAATAGGAGAGCCAGCAATAAAGAAAATTTTATTGGTCCACTCCTTCACATGAGAATACTTGCGCTCTAAATCGACCAAGGCTTGACGGGCTCTAAAACTGCATAGGTTACCATCCAGATGCGTAAACCCGTGAAGAGACAAAAACTCACTGGCTATTAGGTTTGGGTACTCATTGCCCACGGGTTCCAGCACCTGCCGCCACAAAACGCAGCAGACCATCAAGATCCTCTGGGCATTGGGCATCAACAGAGCAAGAGCAAGCCCTAGAACGTCTAGCACGTCACGAATAGGGCTCACAAAAAGCAAGCAAAGCCCCATGGTGAACATAGCAAGATAAAGGGCAATAGAGATAGCCATACCTTTGGCATCGATAGGTTTCTGGTTGGGAGTTGGGGCGTTCAACTCGACGAAGTCAAGGATGTTGAAATTATTCCGAGCATTCTCCAACTCTCGCGAAGTGACAACTAAAGACCAGCGAGAACCCACGAAAATGGAAGCAAGAGGAGCAACAACGAGTCGGGGAGGAGAGTCGCGGGGTGGAGAAGAGTCTGGAGCAGCAACAACCTTGCCATTGGAAGAAAAGGAAGCCATGAAAGGATTGAAAGAAATCACAGAGAGGCAAGAATCTAGGAAAAGAAATGCAAGAACTCAGAGAAGAAGCGGAACAGGAGACCAAAAGAAGAGGGAAAATGGGCATTAAATAAGAATTGAAATGAGGTGACGGTTGACGTGCCTGAGAAGAGAAAATGAAATGGTCTGACACGCCTCGAAGAAAGAAACAACGCCCAAATAGTTAAGTCCCATCATGCCATACACAATAAGACTTTGCGGAGTAACTGGAGAGGACATCTCAACCGGTTAGTCCTAAGATGGGCCTAGGCCCTTAGCAACGACTAAAGCTCAAATCATAACCGAGGAACCCAGCCCAGTACAAACGAAACCAGCCCATGGCCAACAACGACTAGATAAGCTAAATACCAATGGGATAGCTATCCAGTAAAAGGTAAAAGATAAAGAGGTTGTCATTTGAATTTGCTAAGAGATGAATCATCATCGCTAAATTTGAATTTGAATAAAGGATAACCACTATCTACGCAGGAACAAAGATAGATCACAGAGCTTTATATAAAGGAAAAACCAGGTTGGCAAAGGGATCGAATCATTATTATTATCATTATTATCCACAAGTTATTGACTTAGGTATCGAATGCATTCCCTTGGACCCCCGTGCTTTCTACGCTTTGGTTGCAGGTGATCGTGAGGTGGTGGCAGTGAAACACATCCAAAACAGTTCGCGCTGTCTGTGAGATTTTTTAAATCTCACACTATACTTGCTTTTCACATACCCATCACTGCTGGGTCTAAGGCAACTTGAGATCAGGGAGAAATTTCACAAAATATAAAGGAAAAGATCACAAAGATGGAGGAAATGATAAAGAAGCTTACCATGGAGATGGATTCCTTACGTAAGGAAAATGAGACTCTTAAGTCATGAAATGGGCCGTCAGGCGAGGATGCAACACCCAATCGGGCTAACAGGGTAGAGATGAAGGCAAATAGTGTGGGAAAGGGCCATCAAGAGAACAAGGAAGCAAAAAAGTTGCACCACGATGTACGTAGCTTGATGGACAAATATGAGGAGATGGCCAAGAAGATAGGAATGTCTTCTTCGGTAGATCAATTGCTGTTGAGCACAAATCTACCTTTTTCTACGGAAATCTTAGCGATGCCCCTACCCACGAAATTCAAAGTCCTTAGGATCTGTACGATGGCTCAAAAGATCTTGTGGAGCACCTTGAGACTTTCAAAGCTCATATGACGCTTCACAAGTTCCAGGGAGAGATTGCTTGCAGAGCTTTCCCTTTGACTCTAAAAGGGTCAGCGAGAGGATGGTTTGGTGCACCATAACCAAACTCCATAGAGAGATTCGAATAGTTGGGCCAACAGTTCTTGACCCAATTCATGGCGAGTAAAAAGCCATGCTAGCAGTGCTATTAGGAGGCATTTGGCCAAAGAGCCCTTTTATGGCCGAGCTAGCCCGAAAAACCCCTTCCACCTTACGAGAGTTCATGGATAGAGCTGATGATTTTGTTAATGCTGAAGACACCTTAATCACCTTGACTACCCAACCAGAAAGAAGGAGTGAGCGAGAAATGAAAGGAGGGCAGAGGAAAGACCGAGTAGATCGGCGGCTGTAGGATGGGGTGGTGGGGCTTGTGTAGTCTGATGCGGTTGGAGAGCGGCAAATCTGACCAAAATTGAACCGGTGGAGGGAGGGATAAAACACTACCTTAAAAGTGTACGTACAGTGTAGAAATTGAAAGGAGAATGAGAAGTGGGTGAGAGGCACAGCTCCACCCTCCTCTTCGATAGCGGCTCTCACAGAAGGTAGAGGTTTTCTAGAGAGAAGACAGAGATTCTCTCTCTAAGGAAAAAACAAATTATTCTCCTACTCCTCTTTATTATTTTTACTCTAGATATTTAATGTTGGCACTTAAAAGACAAAATATTTAAGAGAATCGGGATTGGACAGGATTGGGAGAGAGTTTGACATTTTGTTTCTTATTATTGGACAAGATTGGGAGAGAGTTTGACATCCTATTTCTTCTTTTCGGTTGCGTATCGAAGTTAGATAACTGTGTTAGTGTCACTTGAAATCAATTAACTGTCTGTTGATCGTGACCTATCAACGTTGACGTGTCTTGATAATTTTATCTAAACAATGGTGTGGCATGCAACGTGTCATAACCAAACCCATCTGACGTAGTTATGGCATTGTCAAGTTAGCCTGTGCACTACATTCCATACACTTGGAGTTCTTCATGATTATGTGATTGGGACAAAGAATGGTTTTAGAAGTGATCTTGAAATGTGAAGTCCGTCACTTCACTATTTTCCATTTCTTACAAACAAGGACCTAGCTGGCAAGTGTTTGACGCATTTAATTGTGTTGAATTATTAGGGGCAATAATTTGTATTCGTAGGATGTGTTTGTATTGTGTTAAGTTATGAATATCAAATTTCATGTGTCAATTATAATATGATCCATTTAATTAAATGGGTCCGATCCTAAAATTCTAACATGAACCATATAAATAACTGGCGAGATAACACGACCCACTTAACCCGTTTAATAATTAATTTTTATTGGGTTAACTTGGACACGATCCATGAACCATTTTCATATAAATGGGTTGACCTTACCTATATATTTATTTTTTAACCCAATCAATATAATTTCATATATAATAGAAGGACAACTGTATAAATCATTCACAATTATAAATGGATTCGTGATAAGATATTTTACTATCAATACCCAAACCAATAATATATAAGAAAATTATTATTTTCATAAAATAAAACTATACATTAACATAAAAATTTACTAGTTTAAGATATTAAATAGTCAAATACCAATATTAATATTGCATCCCCTAAACAAAAATAAACATATAAAATCAAACATTTATAAATTTTGAAAATAAAATTTAGCCGTGTTATACGAGTTGATTGCGTGTTAACCTACAACTAACCCATTTATTAATCATGTCTTATCAGGTCAATCTGTTTTGACCAAAATCCATATTTATCAAATCCAAATCCGTTTATTTTGTGTTGTATTTGTGTCGAATTTGCAGATCGTGTCTTATATTATCACTCTTACGAGTTTTTAATACTTTTAGAGGGAGGCTACAAACATGGAAAAATATAATGAACTCTACATGGATTAAGCAAAATTCTCGGTACTGCTCATTAATGTTTATGTAATCAGTATAAAAACTTGGCTTAGCTTGTGTAAAGCTCGTGATAATCATCCATGCAACTATCCTCATTTTAGAAGTAGACCCTGCACTATCCTCATTTTTTTATTTTTAGTCTGATTAAAGTGTTATTTTGTCTTATGATTACTTTATGATATTAATATTTTAGCTTTAATTTTAGGATGATTTTATTTTTCACTTTTTATTCTTATTTCAATTTTTACATCAGTAAAGAAGATGATCAGTGCAACTGTCAGTTGGGTTCAAACCCATTTATGGAAATACTATCCAACCCACCGATTTCACCAACCGATCCATTTATTTGTTAGAAAATGATAAATTTACAATTAGTTTACCACTATATTTAAAATGAAGGGTAGTTAAGTAAAAGGATAAATTCTCAATTAGTTCACCAACTGATTACAGTTATTTGTTATTTCTTTATCTTTCAAATATATCAATAATAGAATAGCGAGTTTAGACCCTACCCAGTAGGACCTCATGTCATAACTTGGACCAAAGTTCCCCTTTTCAGATCCCATATTGGACTGAAATACCCCTACTAGAAAAACTGATCTGACTAGAGTACCCATGTTGCAGTTGATGGGTTGAGCTAAAATGTCCTTACTACATATCTGAATGGACTAAAATAGAAATACAAAAAATCAAATTAGACAGGAACACCCATGATCCAAATCAAATCAGCCAATGACAGCCATAAATCTCTAGAACTATCGACGACTAGAAATCTCCACAACCAACTTCACCTCCATCTTCATCTTCTGTCACACTCCCCACTATCCATCTACCTTTTTTCCTCATTCTGCTTCATACTTCTTCTATAGAGAATTTGCACAGTCATGTATTTTCATCGACATCATGGTCGTGGTCATTGTCGATGCCTGGTCCTCTAAACATAAAGGTTCTCAATGTATAAGCTCAAAGTTAGGACCTCATAAGGATCGACCATGGTGCAACCCATAATGGCTATCTAATGATGTCGTGGATGTGAGAACTAGTGAACCACCATGACACAACCATGGGTGATGCGTGCACTTTGGTCAACATAGTGCTCGCCCGGACTAAGTACTTTGCTTCCTTTCATGTTTGCTTGAGTGGCGAGCACTATTGCTTGCCTCAGAGTTTGAGAATGCTTCACTCGCTTGTGGTGTGAGCACTCTTTGTTCGCCCTCCTGGCCAAGCGCTTTTGCTTGAGTTCTTGATTGTGTGCATGATTTGCTTGCCCCAGTGGTGTGCACATGCTTTGCTCACCCCCATGCTGAGATCGATATTTGGTTGCCCTATTGGACCAGAGCTTTGCTTGCCCTCCAGGGGCCTCAGCACTTCTAATCAACATTGTGCTTGCCCGAGAGGGCGGCAAGCACTACTTATCAATATAGTCTTCACTCGCAGCGAGCACTTTTGGTTGCCCTTGGGATGTGCATTTTTTCTTCGCACTCCACCGAGTGAGCACTCTTACCTCGCTCTGGTGTGAGAGCACTATTTACTGACCTCAGGTATGAGCTATTGCTACTTCCCTAGATCAAACAACAACAGCTTGCCCCAGGGTGCTTGGTCACCACTGATCACCCTGTGGTTTGAGCTGTTGTCGCTCGCCAAGGGGTTCGAGCATTCTTTACTAGCTCTAGCCGAGGGGGTGAGGACTGTTGCTCTTCAAGGGGTGAGCTTTGTTGCTGGCCTTGGGGTTCAAGTTGTTGCTCCTCATAGTGTTCGCCTTGGGTGTAAGCACTTTCGCTTGCTTTTGTGGGAGCTGTGGACCTGTGGTTGCCCATCCTGGCACTCGAGCTCTCTTTGCTCATCCTAGGGTTCAAGCACTTTTTGCTCACCCAGGTTGCAAACAATCTTTGTTTTCGCTAGAAACTGAGCACTATTGCTTGCATTCCAAGTTATTGCTTATCCTACCGAGTTTAGGTAGTCTTTGTTTGTTTCTCTCGAGTTTTAGGCACGGTTACTTACCCTCCGGGTTGTTGCTAGCCCTCCAAGGGTTAGAGTAGTCTTTGTTTGTTTCTCATGGGAATAGAGCGATTCACTAAAATGTCCCTTTATAGATTTAATAATAAACTAAAATATCCATGCTACTGATACTGATCTGATCAAACTAGATTGCCTTTTGGACTGAGTTGTTTGGTTCGATCAATTTGCTCAGTTTTTGGGCTTTGAACACTCTTTCCTCACTATGGGTAAGATAATTTTAGAGGTTGGGTGCGACCAATTTGATTGAGCTCGGATACTTTTGGAGATTCGAGTACGCTTTACATTTTTGGGAGCCAAGCTCACTCACAATCTAACCAATTTGATCGAGGGTCAGATACTTATAGAGATCGAATACACTTCTCATGCTCAGAAGCCAAGCTCACACTCAAATCAATTTGATCAAATGGTTGGATACTTTCGTATAATGGTGTAAGCTTTACAAGATCGAGAGTTGAGCTCCCTTGTAATCCGGCCAATTTTTACAATCAAAGTGCTTCACGAAAGTGACAAAACTATCCCTCTAGAAATTTAATATTGGTTGTCGTGGTGGACAAGAAATTACCTTCTACAGTATTTTCATAACATCATTTTTTTATTTGCTTCTTCAAATTCATTATAGGGGGAATTAGCACGTGAAAGGTTAGTTATTTTGTAACTAGTATTTATTTATAAAATTAAAATTGTAAAAACAGGAAAAAAAATAAGGTAGCCAATAGTGGAGTGAGTAGTGAGTGCAATCCATTAAAATAGTGGTGGTGTTAGGTCGGCACCTGAATCCAAACAGCACACCCAGATCCTATAGGCTGGTGAGTGGGCATGATTCATACTATTTTGTAGGGGTGAAAATGAAAAAAAAACAATTGGTGAATCGGTAAATTGGATCAAACCTATGACACCTCGTATTTTAGTGTATTTTAACTAAATGCTTATTTTAATTAATTTAAATATTGGTTCTCTTGTTTTAAAATTTATTGGGTTTCTCGTTGGTTTATTTCATGATTTTTAAGTTGTGAAATCTATTTTGGTGTGTTTTTTAATATTAAATATTGTTTTGCATTTAAATTGTTCTTTAATTTAAATTAGTTGTTTGTGGGTTTTAAAATTATTGTGGTGTTGGATTTAATTATTTTATTTTACTTAGTCCTTGTGTTTAAGTTATTTTATTTAAATTTATTGTTTTGAAATAATTTTCGTTTGATCATTTTGTGACTCAAGACGTGAGGATTGAACCTCATTTCTTTTCCTCACTTTTTTTTTTCTTTTCCTCTTTTTCTTTTCTTCCTCTTTTCTTTTCCCCCATTTCTTTTTTCTCCTCTCTCTCCTCTCTCCCCGCGCACGCACGATGCCTCCCCTCTCTCCCCGTGCGTTTTCCTTCCTTTCCCAGCCCGCTGCCGTGCACCTCCGTCCAGTGACACTGCCTAGCCCACTACCTTCACCAACGGCCGGCACCCCACCCTTCCAATCTTAGCTCCTCCTACGCTGTCATTTGCTCCCACGCACAACACGAAGCCGCAGCCTTCTCTTCGCTCCAGCGTCGCTGTCGTGCCACCTCCGGCCACCATTTCTTCACCACTTCATTCTCGACCTCCTAGCAACCCAATGCACCCAACCCCAGCTCCAATCCCCAGCTCCGTTTTGGGCTCTGTGGTCTTTGACCGCCCTCTACGCCGTCACCCACGGCCAACTACCACCACCACTAGCTTCACTGACATCCCTAAGCCCTTCCCTAGCAATCTCGGATCTTCGTTTGTACCCATTCAAAAGTGAGTTTTTGAGACCCACGGCCCAGTGCATTTTGCATTATTCCACTGCTGTGCCGCCACTTCTAGCACCTCCGTGATCTTTCAAAAATTATATTATAGCATTGTAAATATTTTCCCAAAGAACTCTTGAGATTTAAATGTATTTTTGCGCTAACTCACATTTACTGTGAATTAGTTGGTTGTGCCGGACTGAGTCCGAGGAGTAAGGGGGTCGGTTGGATTGGATGATGGAATTGTTTGTGTGATTGGGTTATGCAATAAGATTTGTTGGCTATTTTAGGTTTAAATATGGGTGTTTTTGAGTTTGACGTTGGTCATGGTAGATATTGATGATTTTAGAAAGTGATGATATATTTTGGGATTATGATGGTTTTAAGTTTTGAGGAATTAAAATAGGCTATTTTAGAAGCTTAGGCTTAAATATTGAAATATGTGATTGATTGAAAACTTACATAAATTACGTGATTATTTTTATAGGTGACGATTTATAGTCGACTCGACATTTTTGAGAAAATTTCTGAAAAGCTAAGTCGTCCAGATAAACGGGGTTCCTATGCTAGATTTGCATAGAACGAAATGGACTGAGGTTGGTTTGTAAACAAATGTGCACATTCTTTTAAAAAGAAAATGTGAAAAACAACATCATTATATGTTTCGCATTCACTCATGAGATATGTATGAAAGAGAAAAGAAATGTTTTTGACATGAATAGTGTAGACATGAGCAATATTTGACATGTTTCTGAAATATGCAAAAGAGCGAATATGATATCATTGAGATTTTTATGCATGTGATATGAAATGATTTGGATATGTTTTTGATCAAATGGAAATGATATAAATATGTTTCACACGTGTTTTGATATGATATGGATATGATAAAACTTTGGCATATATGATAAAACGTTGGCATACTTATCTGTTCTAAATCTAATTCTAAATATGGTTCTGGTATGATGAAACTGGTTCACGTGATATGGTTGGTACCAACATGATATGATATGATATGAGTGCACCCACTTTGGAAACAAAATGGTCTTTTTACGTGTTCTTTCCTGTGTGCACACTCGGGGCTCCGAGATTGAAAAAAATGGAAGTTCACCATATGACACTGCCTGGTTTGACCATTGGGGATAACATAACCCTACCACGGGGGTTAAACATGGTATATGATATGATAAGATGAAGATGTTCAGTTATGTTATGCCAAAGCATTTTTTAATATGAAATGGATCTTTAAATATGAATAGTTGATTTTGAATATAAAAAGATTGAAAAGTCGCTCTGATTTTCTGATAACACGTTTTTCTGAGATCTACATATAAAAATAAAATATTTTGTTTCTACATGCTGAACTTTCTGAAAATGTTCATGTTTACATACTAGGGTATGTTCTCTGCTTACTGGGTTGTTGATAACTCACCTCTTATCTCCACAATATTTTTCAGATGATTTGAATGTTCCAGTTGAGGATCAGGGATATGGAGCATGGGTGAGAGGAGTTAAGAATGATGGTTTAAGCATAGAAGGTTTATATGGGTATTGAGGATTTTCATTCAGTAAGCTTGTTGTGCTCTGATGATGTGATTTGTTAGGAGGTTGATGTTTATATTAAGACTTTGTATTGTCTTAGAATAGTTATTCTGGAGTAATTGATGTAAATAAATGAGTATTTAGTGCGATAGAGAAAAATTAGAGTATGTATTATGTGAATGGAAAATGATTTTTAAGTGACATGAGTTAACTCTCCGGACCCTCTGGGACGGGGCGTTACAGTTGGTATTAGAGACAGGTTTGAGATTCTGCAGATTTTATGGATTGAGGTTTTGGGAATTTAAGGTTTTAGATTTGATTGGCTTATTTTGAAGGTTGTAGGACACGACTTGGAGGTCTAGATTTCGATGTTTACATAAGTTTGAGCGAAAGCCAGGTTTGAGGTTTGCATACTATAATAAGATGTTTGATGACATTTATGGTCTTAGAATTTTGAAAGCACTAGGACATGATTTTAGAGATATTTGGTTTGAGTTTTTGCATACTCATGTTGGGTAGCCTACGAAATCTGAGGTTTTGAATGTCTGTGGGCTAGGAAGTTAACTCAGATTGTACGTATGGAAATTTGTAGATTATAAGAGATGATATTATTTGTTTTTAAAGTTTTAGAATCCGGCAACCTTTTGGAATATATTCTAGGATGTTTGAGGTCTTAGATGGTGTGAGTTTTAAAAAGAAGATTTTGAAGAGAACTAAGGCTTTAGATTTTTTTTCCGATTTTAAGAAATGACTTTCTTTACACTTGGGGTTTCAGATCAGGTAGGCATACTTTATTGACTATAGGTAAGGATCTGTTTAAGATGTAAGGTTTATATTTTTGAAGGTGCACATAAGTTCAATTGTAGGATAAGTTTGAAGTTCTACAGACAATAACATATGAGGTTTTGGATATCGATTCGACTTAGGAAGTAATTTCATATTTGATAAATATAGAAATTTGAGAACTAAGACATGATCATGGGAATATTTTAGGTTTGAGGTTCTGGAGACTATAAACATTTAAATTTTGGATATCTGTGGGTTTAGGAAGAAACTTCATATTTGAGGTGTAGATTTGTAAAGAATAAGAGCTAATTTTGTGGATATTTAGGATTTTAAATTTTGCAGACTTTATGATTGAGTTTTGAGATTTTGAGGTCTAGGGATTTTAGATCCGGCAAGCTTACTTTGTGGACTATAAGAGATCATCTTTATAAGATTTAAGGTTTAGATTTTTGTGGTTTAGATTCTAAAGATGTACGTGAGTTTAGAGCAATGTTGGGTTTACAATATCAGATGGTAGGAAGAACTATATGAGTTGGTTAAAGATATGGCTAAGAATGGGTAAAACCATATATGTAGTACCAGAAAAGTTTAAAGGTTTAATTTTGAATTTTTTTTATTTAAATTGAATTGAATTTATTTTATTTTATTTGAATTAAAATTATGTTATATTATATTATATTATTTTATTTTATTTTATTTTGTTTGTTTTGTTCGAAGTTGAAAAATGGGTTAAAGGTTAAGTTATGGCAGGAATATGGTACAACTGAGAATGCCATTGTTAGGTATAAATATTTAGTGTAGTAGGCTTGAACTTTTATCGACTTGGTTTACTTTTGTAATCTTGAGGCATGAAAGGAACGGCATGGTCTGGGTGATCTCTTTGGGGTGTAGGATAATTGGGGTTTTAGATTTTGTGGAGATATGACATAAGGTTTTAGAATAGGAGGTTGTAAGTTAAACAAACTTTAAGGATAGATTTACAAGAATTTCACCAAAGGCTTAAGGTTTTGCAGACTTTAAGAAATGATTTGTTATCTTTTAATATTTTAGATCTTGAAAGCTTCGGGAGTCGATTGTTTTATTATTGGATATAAGTTCATCGATCTTACAGATTTCAGAAAATGATTCTAATATAATTTAAGGTTTTAGAATTACAGATTTGAAAGACTGATTTGTAATAAGATTTAAGTTTTTAATTTCGCAGGCTTGGTGTGCTAGCTTGATTTATTTTGGAGACTGATTAGTCTGTGACTATTAAAATGGGGTTGATCAAAGTTGAGTTATTGATATAGGGATTTTCAAGGAGATTATTTATTTGGGGATTGAAGGTATTGATCTAGTTTGGATAATGATTGTTATTAGTTCGGGGTTATAGTGGCAGATTTTGGGATTTGATTCATATCAAATTTAAGGATGATAGTTGGTGTAGATTCAGGAAGACATTCTTGGTGATTTTGAGGAAAAAGTGTAATAATTCATGGTTTTGGGAGATCAAGTATTTTTCTACCAAAATGTGATAAGCGTTTTCTATTTAGTAGGTATGGAGCCACCTTGTACTCAATAGTGTTATGTTGTGATATAATTAAGGATTCAAACCTTGTGTTGATCTTAAGGGATTATTGGTAATGTGAAAATTTGAGATGATACTTGTAATTAGAGATTACACTTTTGGTGGTGCGGATTTAGGATATGATTCTTGTTGATTTTGAGGGAATAGGTCTGGATGATGAAAATGTTTATTGATGGTTCACTTTGGAAGTGGCCATTAGCTTACCAAGGGTAGAATACAATGAAGGTTTGTAAGTTATACCGTAGGAGTTGTTTAAGGTTAGTACAGATTATTGAATGGAGTTTTTAATTATTGGCATTCCTTGGGTGTTGTATTAAGTCTCTTGTGGAAAAGGAGATTTTGGATATCATAGTCGCCCTAGGAATACTAGACGTGATGTGCCACTAGGGGACTAATGCGAGTATGATGGAATCGCCTTTGGGAGTATACTTGAGAGAGCATTACTCATGCATATTTGGGAGTTTTGATGGTATGTTGTCTTGAGCGTGTTCTGGGTTGTATCTTGTATCCTACTTTGGCATTAATGTTTGACCTTACACATTTTGAGGACGAAATTTTATTTTAAGGGGGGAAGGATGTGACACCTCATATTTTAGTGTATTTTAACTAAATGATTATTTTAATTAATTTAAATATTGGTTCTCTTGTTTTAAAATTTATTGGGTTTCTCGATGGTTTATTTCATGAATTTTAAGTTGTGAAATCTATTTTGGTGTGTTTTTTAATATTAAATATTGTTTTACATTTAAATTGTTCTTTAATTTAAATTAGTTGTTTGTGGGTTTTAAAATTATTGTGGTGTTGGATTTAATTATTTTATTTTACTTAATCCTTGTGTTTAAGTTATTTTATTTAAATTTATTGTTTTGAAATAATTTTTGTTTGATCATTTGTGACCCAAGACGTGAGAATTGAACCTCATTTTTTTCCCTCACTTTATTTTTCTTTTCCTCTTTTTCTTTTCTTCCTCTTTTCTTTTCCCCTATTTCTTTTTTCTCCTCTCTCCCCGCGCGCGCACGACGCCTCCCCTCTCTCCCCGTGCATTTTCCTTCCTTTCCCAACCCACCGCCATGCACCTCCGTCCAGCGACACCGCCCAGCCCACTACCTTCCCCACCGGCCGACGCCCCACCCCTCCAATCTCAGCTCCTCCTGTCCCGCCGTTTACTCCCACGTGCAACACGAAGCCGCAGCCTTCTCTTCGCTCCAGCGCCGCCATTGTGCCATCTCCAACCACCATTTTTTCACCACTTCATCCTCGACCTCCTAGCAACCCAATGCACCCAACCCCAACTCCGATCCGCCACTAGTGAACCACTTTTATCAACATTTCCGTTTTGGGCTTTGTGGTCTTCGACCGCCCTCTACGCCGCCACCCACGGCCAACTACCACCACCACTAGCTTCACTGACATCCCTAAGATCTTCCCTAGCAATCTCGGGTCTTCGTTTGTATCCGTTCAAAAGTGGATTTTTGAGACCCACAGCCCAGTGCATTTTGCACTATTCCATTGCTGTGCCGCCACTTCTAGCACCTCCGTGATCTTTCAAAAATTATATTATAGCATTGTAAGTATTTTTTCAAAGAACTTTTGAGATCTAAATGTATTTTTGCGCTAACTCACCTTTACTGTGAATTGGTTGGTTGTGCCGAACTGAGTCCGAGGAGTAAAGGGGGTCGGTTGATTTGGATGATGGAGTTGTTTGTATGATTGGGTTATGCTATGAGATTTGTTGGCTATTTTAGGTTTAAATATGGGTGTTTTTGAGTTTGACTTGGTCATGATGGATATTGATGATTTTAGAAAGTAATGATATATTTTGGGATTATCAGGGTTTTTAAGTTTTGAGGAATTAAAATAGGCTATTTTAGAAGCTTAGGCTTAAATATCGAAATATGTAATTGATTGAAAACTTAAAGAAATTACGTGATTATTTTTATAGGTGACGATTTATAGTCGACTCGACATTTTTGAGGAAAATTCTGAAAAGCTAAGCAGTCCAGGTAAGCGGGGTTCCTATGCTAGATTTCCATAAAAAGAAATGAACTGAGGTTGGTTTGTAAAGAAATGTGCATGTTGTTTTAAAAAGAAAATGTGAAAAATAACATCAGTATATGCTTTGCATTCACTTATGAGATATGTATGAAAGAGAAAAGAAATGTTTTTTACATGAATAGTGTAGACATGAGCAATATTTGACATGTTTCTAAAATATGCAAAAGAGCGAATATGATATCATTGAGATTTTTATGCATGTGATATGAAATGATTTGGATCTGGTTTAGATCAAATGGAAATGATAAGAATATGTTTCGCACGTGTTTTGATATGATATGGATATGATAAAACTTTGGCATACTTATCTGTTCTAAATCTGATTCTGAATATGGTTCTGGTATGATGATACTGGTTCACGTGATATGGTTGGTACCAACATGATATGATATGTGATATGAGTGCACCCACTTTGGAAATAAAGTGATCTTTTTATGTGTTCTTTTTTGTGTGCACACTCGTGGCTCCGAGATTGAAAAAAATGGAAGTTCACCATATGACACTGCCTGGTTTGACCGCCGGGGATAGCATAACCATACCACGGGGGTTAAACATGGTATATGATATGATACGATATGATATGATAAGATGAAGATATTCAGTTATGTTATACTAAAGCCTTCTTGAATATGAAACGGATCTTTAAATATGAATAGTTGATTTTGAGTATAAAAAGATTGAAAACTCGCTCTGATTTTCTGATAACACGTTTTACTGAAAACTCACTCTATTGCTTCGGGAGGAGATGGCTCGCAAGGTTCCCCAGGCAAGGCAGCCTCCTTCCCAGGATACGAGCCATGAAGATGCTAGCAAAGATGAGACGGCCCCGGGGACCAAGTCGTAGGAGGCAGAGTCTAGCCCCTCTTGTCCCTCAAGTCAAGAAGGGGTGAGGGCGCAATTCATCTATGAAGATGAGGAAGAAGTTAGTGGAGGAGGAGAAGGGAGACCCGAAGCTCCTCCTACTGCAACTCGAAGCTACTTCTCTAGTTGTGAGGGTTGTTCCCCCCATCGTCTGCCAGGGCGAGCGGGACCGATCGCGGCCCCGATTTTCAAGATCCTCCACTTTTCATAGACTTGAGTGATGATGACAACTCTAAGGCTCTATCTCCTGTGGTGCCCGAGCCCGAGCCCTAATTTTTTTCTTGAGGGTGGAGAGGAGGGTTTTTGTTGGTTGCCTCGGCATGTCCATTGGCTTGAGGATGTCCTAGCAATTTCGAGCTCTACGAACCATTCTGAGTAATGTGTGCAATCAAACTGTCTTCCGTTGTCTGATATGAAGTTCAAAGGTATGCCAAATCGACAAACCACTTACTTCTATAGGAATTTCATGATGGTTCTAGAGGTGATGCTTACGAGAGCCTTCGCTTCGACCCATTTTGTGGAATAATCAACCGCAACAATGACAACCTTGGCTCCTTCTCTTGCTACTGGGAATTGGCCAATCAGGTCCAGGCCCCATTGGGCGAAGGGCCATGGGGCCGTGATTGATGTCAGTTCCTTCGCCGGGCAGTGCGGAATCGGCCTGTGCTCTTGACACTTTGGGCATTTCTTGGCAAAGTCTTCTGCATCCTTGATGGAATGGGGCCAGTAATATCCAGCCCGGGTGACTCTGGCAATGAGAGCCCTCCCTCCTAATTGGCTTCCACAAATCCCTTCGTGAATCTCTGCTAGCACGTATTGGGCTTCATCCAATGATAGGCATCTGAGGAGTGGCTCAATTGAAAAACAAGCCTATGGAGATTTTTAAAGATCCATTATTTATTTACTTGTTTGCATAAAACTGTCCGGGGAGCTAATGATGAAGTGAGAATGATGGGCACGCATGAATGTGGGGATGGATAATGCGGTAGAATTGAGTTTTAAATTAGCTTTTGGACTTAATTGATCTTGAATGATTCCTTTGAATTATAGACTTTAGGTAATCTTTGAGGCAATAAATTTTATGAATTAAACCAATGCATGTTTTAATTGTTTTTCTTTTCTTCTTTGCTCGAAGGTGAGCAAAACTTAAGTTTAGGGGTATTTGATAAGTGTTATTTTTATTTGATTTTTATCACTCTTTTATTTATGAAAAGTGTCAGTTTTCCTTTAATTCTATTGATGTTATCTTATTTATATATATTTTTCTTTATTTTCTTAGATTTGAAGGAATGAGAAGATTTAGTGTAAAATGAGAGCATTTCGATACAAAAGAAGAGACTATGGAGCCAGATCGACGAGAGGCAACGAGATCTGAAGAGAGCCAAGGAGATTTAGGTGAGGACACTCAATGACAACCAGAATTGGAGACAAGAGTTAGACGATGAGCGATATATTATACCTTATAGGCGAGAAGACTTGGGGCCAAGGCTTTGGCTGTTAGATTGAGTGACTAATCTAACCGACCAACTTAAAAGACTAACCTGTCACACCACGCTCATTCCTTCTTACGTACGCTTCTTCCTTCTTACGTACGCTTCTCTCTTTCTAGCGTAAGCAAACTCCAAGGGCAGAAATTATGTGATTGTCTGCCCCTTTTATCTGGCAACTGTGAATCTTGTCATGCGTTCGAACCCCAATGGCGTGTCTTCAAAGATATTATGTGACTTCTAAGGCACGCCCCGTGTTTTAAATGTGCTGGAAATATTTATAAGGAGTATTTCCAGTATTATTGAATTAAGTTTGATTTTAAATACGACAATTATAATATTCTTGAAGAGCTCCAAAAATATTATAATTGTCGGAAATCATTATTAAAATGATTTCAACTATTTAAGATATTATGAAATTTAAATTATGTTGAAAGCTTTAATTAATTTAATGGTTTTATTCTCTTAAATATGTTAAGTAAGACTTCATCATTTTATTAATGATGAAGGAATATTATTTTATAAACTAAAGTTAGTTTAAATAATATTCTATCTTTATTACTTTTAATACTTTTAATTAAGTTAATGTTTTATGCATTTTAAATCAGTGTTTGAGATCCATCGTCAGATCGTTGCGTAGATCCCCAGACGTTGGGTTTTAGAATAAAAACCACAACCCCTCTTCCTTCTCCCTCCCCTCTCTCTCTCCTCCCGTTCTCCTTCATGCGTATGTTGCCCCTCTCACCGTTCTCCCTCAACCCACCCTGGCGCCGCCCACTCTCACCTCCACCACCACGGGCCTCCCTTCACACTGGCGAGCATCCCCCATCGTCGATGTCCCGCACAGCAGCATCCTCTTCCCCCACGTGAGCAACTCACTCCTCTCGGGTTCCTCACTTCGCACCGCCATAGCACCATTGTCGTCAACCTCCAGCTCCACCGAGCACCACCATGGGTCTCCCTTGACCACCCCCTTCCTCCTCAGCCTCACAAAGCTCCTTCGATGCACGGGTTCTCCATACCCACAGAGGAGCTCCGCCTCCCATGGCCACCGCACCACCACCAAGGGCTTCCCCTTCCACCGACGACCTCCCCTAGCCTCCCCTAGGTCCAGCCAAGCCACCTAGCTCCCTCACTCTCTCTCACTCTCCCACGATTCCTTTCCACTCGTTGGCTTAGATCTGCCGCCCTCTGGCCACCGTGGCGCCACCCTGAGCTCCACCAGCAACCCCTCAGCCTCCCATGGCCAGCCCACGACCAACCTAGCCTCCCTCCGATTTCCCCTATTGGAGACCCACGGCTATAGCTCCTCCACGAGCCGCCGTGTCTCCGATGTGTGCCACCTCGGCACCACCACAAGACCACCACTCCAGGACCACGACCCGACCCTCCTACTCCTAGAACGCACCTCTAGCCACCTCCAATGGCCAAGGCAGCCACTGTACATGGGTTAGCCGCCACGTGCAACCCTTCCGGTGTCATCACCGGTGATAGTCAGTGAGCAGCGCACGAGTTATCCCGTCGATGGTATAACCATCTATCCCTCGTTATTTATGTTATTAGTTGATTAGGTTGTGGACTGTGTTATTTGTATTTGTGGGGTTCATTGTATCGTGATGTGCCGTGTGGTGAAGTGTTGGGCATATTGTGTAGTGCACTGTGAAGTGTTGTGGACTGTGCTGTGAAGTTGGTGGTGGGGTATGTGCTGTAATGGTGACGTGGCGTGTGTGGAATGGGAAGAGTCAACACTGAGTGTACTCTGTGTGGCGTAGCGTATGTGAATAGAGTACACGTGGAGTGTACTTCATGTGGTGAAGTGATGCACCATATGGCGGGTATGCCATAATGGTGATGTGGTATGGTGTGTATGAGGGGAGTACATGCAGGATGTACTCGGACTGATGCACTATATGGCGTGTATGCCATAGTGGTGATATGGTGTGGCGTATGTGAAGGGAGTATACGCGGAGTATACACCATGAGGTGAAGCGATGCACTGTGTTGCGTGTCACAAAGAGAAGGATGATTGAGTGGTTGAAGGACGTAGACCATGGTGAGTAGTGTCGGGAACTGTGGAACAGTGTCCCGAAATAGTTATGGTGTAGCTTGTAGTCTAAGGTGACGAGTATCACCGTGAAGTTGACTCATGGCTGGGAGTATGGATGAAGTAGCAGAACAAGTGTAAGAGTACGCAACGGAAGCATGACTGGGGAATGTCACGAAGTGACATGGTTACCAGCAGTCATGCTTATAATGGGTGAGGAGTTAGCGTAGGAATGGTGTAATGGGAACGTGACGAGATGTCACGATGTGTCGAGAGTACCTGAGGAATTGTACTCACAATGAGTTAGGAGTTTACATAGCAGGATGTTGGGTGACGCGACAAGGTCACGGTGTAGCTTGGCAGTAGTCTCGAGCTATATGACGTGACATAAGGCATAGTTGTGAATTGAGTCTTGTCTCGTTAAGTGTTGGGATGAACTGTAAAAAGGGACAGGTAGAATGAAGAGTCATGCTAGCCGGGTTAAGAGAAGGTTGGTATCGGAGTATGGCCCTTGTCCCTACGAGCAGGTGATCAACATGTTATATGTTGGTCTCAAGTAATAAAGGGGTAAGGTACATGTATAATTTGGTTAGACACATGTACCAGACGAATTCACCTATTGTAATGGGTAATCCGTCCTGAGCATAGTTGCACAGTGCTTAAGCCTCAGAGTTGGATTAGAGCCATGTGGCTTGTATGGATGGGAATGATGATTTAGTGTGAACTAAGGTGCATGAAGATAGTGATAGGTGTATTATCTAAGATTGGGATGTGTGATTTCATCAGTCGGAATCATGCGTCAGAATGTGGTTAGTTAGAAGAGTAAGACGAAGGTCCTAGTGTCTTAACCTTAAGGTGAATCATGGGTTCACTTTAGTGGATAAGCACTCGAGGCAAGACCTTGAGTTGGAAGATGTGGTGACCGTAATGGGTCCCCGAAGGTCTTGTCATAGTAAGGGACATGAAAGAGCACGGGATAGAAGGAGAGCGTTTCAAGTGAAGCATAGTTCTATTTCTAGTTTAAGTTGCTTATGTACTAGATAAAGAATGACGCTAAGGTATGTGTATGCATGTAGGTTGCCATTTGACACGCACGTGAATGGACTGCATGATATGCAAGTAGCATGGAGTCCAGGTAAGTGTTACGTTCATACTCTTCTAGAGTTTTCAAAAATACAAGAAAACAAAAACGAAAACTTTTCCTTACGAAAGAAAACGAAACGCTTTCTCTTTACGAGGCTTTACAAAAGAAAATGCTAAGTGTTCAAAGGTATAAGTACGTAAGGCCCCTCCTTGGCAGCCCCTGTTTACGCACCAAAAGTATTAATTGTATGCATGTGAATGTATGAGTATACGATGTATCTATTGTATGTATTTTCCACGAAAATGCATGGCATGAAGACTATTTTCGGGCTCGCACCCCAAACAATATTTTTCTCATGAAAGGATGCTTTCTCACAAAAATGAATGTTTTCTCATGAAATCACAGTTAAATGAAAAGAAAAGAAAAGATGAAAGTTCCAGCTCCTTAGAGTTGACATGAACGAAAGAATGAATGAAAAGTATGAAATGTATAAAAATACGTAACGGCCATATGAATGAATGAAAAGCTTGAAATGTATAAAAATACGTAACGGCCATATGAATGAATGAAAAGAGGTACCCAATGAATGAATGGGCCAGATTACAAAGCCTGGCAGTAGTACTGATAGTGCACCCAGTGCTTCGCCCTGGCGGAATGAGATTCCAACCCGCAGCCACGGGCGAATCCATTGGACATAGGGCCACTAACCCTAGCACGCGGGGTGTAATAGTGTGCACTAGCCTATGAAAGTGATAAGAAAGAATGGATGTATGCATGCATGCATGCACGAATGAAAGCACGAACTCTTGAATAAATGAAGGCACTGACGAGAGAAACGTTTTTCGAAAAGAAAGCCCCTTTTTAAAAGCAAAATCCCATCCAGTGACGTTTTCAAATGAACGCACGTATGACATGTATGCATGCACATATAGTATGTATGAATGGTGAATGCATGAATGAAAACTTATGTTATATTTTAACTGTATGAAGTAATGCTTACGAGTCATCGACTCATTTTAGTTTTTATGCATGCCCCTCCCCCCACAGGAACTAAATGAAGTATGCGTCAGGACAGACACGGCCCAAGGGGAAGATCACGGAAGTCTAGGCATGAGTGTTAATTGTACGAGAGGCCTTTTATTGTTAAAATTGATGTTTTCCGATGTAAACCTATTTTATTGTCAAAGTAATTTTTATTTTATTAACGTAGAGTCTTGCACCCTGGGTATGGAAATAAAAAGTTTTAAACAGAACGGTATTTCCCGTTGTCCTTTCTAAAATCTTTTATAAAAAGTCTCACCACATGGACGAGCATTACATAACCTAAACAACATTGTGGGCAACAACTAGTAAAGATGAGCGGCTTTACCACTCGGTAGGTTGGCGGGAGGGTTTTATCATCCTGATCGGGAGTCTTTACCACTCGATAAGTAGGCGAGAGGAGTCTTTCATCCCTCTCGTGAGTATTTCCTCTCGGTAGGCAATGACATTAGTTATATTCAACGCACACAGGCATCTACCCAGTGGGACCCTTGCAAGTTCTACAATCAATCTGCTGACCATGAAATCCTCTCGAGCTCTGCAATTCAAGCTGCATATCACTGAATATTCCATTTTAGACAATCTCGTTATTCTTGGAATAATTTTCTTTTATGTTAACATCTATCTTTAAAAACTATTTTATAGAATTTTAGGCTAGATTGTAGCCACCTTTATCATGTTTTTGCATTTGAAGTTTTGACATCTATTTAATCCCGGCTTGTGGAAAAAAGAGGGGAGTCTGAGTTTTAGAGTCTGAGTTTTAGAGTAAAAATAGTCCAGAGATTATTCCTTAAGTTTCCTTTGAGGAGGCGAATCTGGAGGGTAAAAGGTAAGAGCCGCATGCTTCATCAACCGACTCCAACGAAGAACACTAGTTTTATTGTTTTTCTTTTCAATTTCACTATGAGCTAATTTTATTTTCTAGAGTTTTGATGTAGTCTAACATTGAACACACAATTTATATTCTAAATTATAGTATTTTCAATATTTCCATGATTGAGTGTTTATTCCTTGTTCTTAATGCTTGCAATTTTCTAACTAATTATTATTCGATCAATTGAATTGCAATGAGACTGAGAGGTGACTTGTGATTAGAGCTCTAGGATTAAGTACCATTAGTTGAGCAAAAGTAGATATTTTACTGCGATTAGTGTGATTTTCAAGAAAAATTCAAAGAACTTAATGAGTCTCCAATTACTTAAATTCACATAGAGATATGAAGTTATTAGTTGGAGATATTTTTGGTATTGTTCGAGAGAAAATATTGAATAGTTAAGGAATTTTTATCATCAACTTTGGATAATTGGAATTCTATAATAAGGAAGAATAAATTGTGTGAGATTTACTAAGTGAAATCAAACGCTTTAGACCAATTATTATTATCTTTAAAGTCTTAATTTTAATGTTATTTTCTTCAGTTTAATTTAGATATTCTATTCTTCAAATTTTTTTTTCCAAATAGTAATTAATTTAGTAAATTTTAATACTCAATAGCATAATTATTCTATGTGGGTTCGACATCTATTTTCTTTAAAACACTTTACTACTTGTTATGATTCAGTGCACTTGCAAATATTTTCAGCACAACACCCAACACCCTAATTGACCTTAGTAAGGCTTACCTCCACCAGCTAGTATGTCGGCAAGGCACCAAAGGCAAGGGTAGTACCTTTGGAAGGTGACAAAATGGGCCAGAACCTTAATGGGGGGCAAATGAGATCCTACACGGGCCAAAACCTTAATAGGGTTATAGAGATCTTGCAAGGGCTGCAAACCAATTACCATGCACACATCTAGCAACTTGCAACAGCTAGTACCTATCGGTAGTCCACCAAAAGACCTCACAAGGGTCATGCACAACACGGCACCAAAGACTGAAATATTCAACTAGGCACCAACAATCTTACATTAGCAAGGCACTTAAGACCTGTGAGGCTAGTACCTTGGCTAGTAGGGACCCCAGACCTAGTCAAGTAGTGCCCAAGTAGTTGCACAAACGACCATGTTTCAGTTAAAAATCTAACATGCTCACCAAAGACCATTTTTGGGTTAAAATATGTCAAGTAGAGTACCAAAAACACTTCACATATTCGTGTTGGGATTAAAACACCGATAAGGAACCAATGAAAAGTTTCGCGATTGGGCACCAAAGACTTTGAAAGCCTAGTAGCACGGAAGGGCAACAAGCACCTTTTAATGGGCGAGATCCCAATTACCTAGCATGACTGCAAGAGCTAATATCTTGTCAGTAGGGCACCAAAGGACTAAGAAAGGGATAGTTCTCACCAGGGCACCAAAGATCATAAGCTAGTACTCTAGCTAGGTCTGTGGTCCCAACCAGCTACGGTACTACCTCCTCTGTCACAATACTATTCATTGGTGCCTTGTCGACGTTCTGTTCCCAACACAAATATAATACTCATTCAATATCCTTTAGGCCTCCCTTTAAACGAGAAAACCATGGCATTAACCTAATGCCCCTTCTACACTTAGCATTATCTCAATTAACTAAACCTAGTGGCTTGGTAGGTAGGGCCCTAAATCTAGTCGGTCTAGAACCCTAGTAGTTGCACCAAAGATGTTTTTTGGGTTAGAATTCTGACATGCACACCAAATACTATATCGAGTAGAGCACCAAAAACACTCCTTAAATTCATGTTGGGATTAGTATGCCAACAAGACACCAATGAATAGTATCGGAATAAAGCTCCAAAGACCTTGCAACAAGACACAAAAGACCATAACATAAGGCTGCCAAAGACGTTCTAAGGTTTGTATGTCGACAGGTCTCTAAAAGACCTTCTTGAGCATCATCAACAGTGCATATAAAACCTTGTCGAGCCAATACGCACCTAATAAAGCACCAGCATTGGCAGCCAATTCAAAAAGGCACAGAAGACCCCTACCCCTAATCGGCCCTAGTAATGGCTAACCTCCAATGGCTAGTACCTTTTGTGTAATACTCGAGTCCTACTACGTAGATCCTTAAGTCATTTTATTAATTCTTTAACTTCAATATTTTGAGAGAAAGATTTTTATTATTTTAATATTTTTTTTTAAGATGGGTGTGCTTTTATTTTTATGAGGGTTATTAAAATAATTCAAGGGCACAATTTTAAGACCTTACAATATTTTATGCATGAAAGCATTGGCAAGAATCAGCAAATGTTTTATGTATGCATGTTTCCAAAAGAAAAGATTATGTGATTAATAAGTTAACAACATGGTGTATTGCTTACTACGTATTAGACTCACTTTGTGTTTATTTTTTAAACGTCTAGGTATGGATGAAGAAGCTGTGAAGCTATGCACTACCGAGGAGGGAGGGGCCGATGCTTAGAGTTTCCCTGACGGTTCGACTTTGATGATAATGGTTATGTTTTTATGTTTTTATGATGGGTCCCATGTTGGGACATTTTGTTGGGTTAATGTTAAGATAATATGTCTTCGGGCATGATGTAAATACTATGATGGAGTGATAGGAATGGTGTAACTTCTATGGTGGGGTGATGGTAACCCCACATACGATGGTTAACACCTTTTTGTGTGTGTTGTAGGAACTGAGTCCCCTCTTATTTAGAACTAGTAATGTTTGATGAATGAATGATGGACTCTAAGAATCCTTTATGTAAAATATTGAACAGATCGTCTATCAGGTGTTCTTTTAAACTAGAAGTGTAGAGTACATGCGTGACACGTTCACGCATATCCCTTGTTACCCCCATAGGAAAAAAAAAACAAACAAACATAATCAATAGTACTAAAAGTGATAAGGAAAGAACAAGTTTATGGGTCGCGGCCTCGTCCAAGGATTAGGGTGGGGTTGTGACAAATCTTGGTATCAGAGCAAAGGTTTAGGAGTCATGTAGACTTTAGAGATAAATAGGCTGAAGCCCCCTCTCTAAAGTATGCCAAGCTCTGCAATAGGTTCAAATGTTATTTTACTGCACGTTATGAATTTTGTAAAAGATTGTCAATCATGTTTGTTTATTTTTGTGCGAATAGTTGCTAATATTGTTGTCATACATGTTCCAGTATGGAACCTCAGAACAATAATAATAAGCGTCGAGGGCAGCCCAGTGCCCGTAATTCTGAGGACCCGCCAGAGGCCCTTAGAGATTCGGGAGACCATATTGAAGCGGCAACATGCCTCATTGAGGCCTTCACCAACGGGCAAACCGCGACGCAGGTACAGGTCCTGCACCTGACTACCTTCGACCATTTCTGCAAACAGCACCCACCGCTATTTGACGACAAGGGTACTAAATAGGATGCTGACAACTGGCTAGAGCGCCTTGAGAAAATCTTCAGTGTGGTTGCCTGTACAGAAGAACAAAAAGTAGAGTTTGCGGTTTACAATATAGCTGATGTGGCTAAAGGGTAGTGGAGGGCCACTCGTGGACTCATTCAACAAGAGTTGGGAGAAACCACTCCGATTTTTTGGAGCAAATTTGAGGAGGTTTTTAACGATCAGTTCTTTCCCTTATCGGCTCGAAAGGCTAAGGCCAGAGAGTTCGCAGACCTAAAGCAGGGATCAATGATAGTGAGGCAGTATGTCTCTAGATTTGTAGAGTTATCGAGGTTTGCTCCACATCTAGTTCTTACCGAGTCGTTGAAGGCCGAAAAGTTTGAAAGAGGCTTGAACCTCAAGATCGTGGACTCCCTTCTTGCGTTGAAAATTAGAAAATTCACCAACCTAGAAGATCGAGCGGTAATCCTGGAGGAGACTCTGAGTGTCGGAGCAGGAGAGTTTAGTCAAAGAAAAAGGCAGTTCCAAGCTTTTGAGGAGAATAAAGGCAAGAGGCCAATGTACAGCCATTCACCTTAGCCTCTTCAAATGGTCAAATTTCCTCAACGCGATACCGTGGCATCTCGTCCAGCGTGTCAAACCTATGGCAAGCCTCATGTTGGGAAATGCTTGATGGGGACCAACACTTTCTTTAAGTGTGGTAAGGCAGGTCATGTGATACGGGATTGTCCAATGCTTGCGACTCCTAATGCTTAGGCGTCTAACCAAGGGCAGAAGAACTTGGTACCAGCTCGAGTCTTTGCTCTTACTATAGATGATGCCGATGCTTCTCCTGATGTGGTGACAGGTATTCTTCCCTTGTTCTCGCATCGTGTATTACTGCTTCGATTCTAGTGCTACGCATTCATTTATATCCTGTAAATATGCTTGTTTGAGTGAGAAAGTATCTGAACCCTTAGAGTTTGTTATGTCTGTTTCTTCGACCCTTGGGAAATCCATGAATTGTCAATCTGTGCTAAAGGGCTGCGTGATAGAGGTACAGGGTCGACATCCCTTTGCCGATTTGATATTGTTCAACATGGATGAGTTCAACGTGATTTAGATTGGTTGCCTCGATACCATGCTAGTGTGGAGTGTTTTAAGAAGGAAGTGGTATTTAGACCACTAGGCAAGTCAGAGTTAAGTTTCTGTGTTGTGGGCAAGAGTCCTATTTTGGTTCAAGTCATGTGTTATGCTCTATCATGGTTCCAGCAGTGTGTTATGCTCTATTTTGGTTCCAGCCGTGTACGATTGTAAGATACCTTGTTGTATTCCTTCCTTGTGTTTTATCAAAGCTTAAGCCATGTTTTAATTTTGTTAAAGTCATGTCTTTATGTGCTAAATTAATAAAGTTGAAGTTTATAATTTTAGACATGTTTTCACTAAGGTTCATGGCCTAAGTAAGTCACTAGGAGTTTTAAATCTAAACTAGTATGCTTACCTTAGAATTTTAAGTTGCCAAGTGTTGTACCTTTTTAATTATGCTATGTTTTCAGAAAATATTTGAGACTTTCATAAGTTTTCTACAACTCTGGTATTATTTAATTGAATGGTTGAGTTTTGGCTAAAGTGAGAGATGTTTAAGACCATGAATGTACTAAGACTTGCTAGTTGTTCATGTACTACAGAAATTCTGAAAATATTCTGTTTTGGAAGCCTAAAACAGCCCATTCTATCCCTTGCTCAACTTCACCCTTTATGTTTAATCGAAATAAACTTTAGTACAAAAAACAATTGAAGAACAAGGGACAAAAACCAACCTCCTATAAGCATTGTCTTTTGTTAGAGTTACTTTCCACATGATGTTACAAGCTGTCAAAATGTCCTTTTGATAAAAATTCCATATTTGGTAGTACCTCCTTGTTCCCTACCATTCTTAAATAAATCTCTACCATCCTATACATTTTAACTTATGATCCCTACATATCCCTTGTATAGGAAATAATAGCCTTTAAAAACGGACAGCAAGCAAGTTATATGCTTTCATGAGTTCTTTAAATATCGGAATGAGGATACCAATGGTTGACTTGGTGCCATGTATGTAGCTAAGGGGTTAAGGAACACATTTTAATTCCAATTTGGCATTTCAAGTGAGCGCGTAAGGGTATCGAATACTAAAGCTTAAAGTGAAATGAATATTAATATGTTTATCTCATTTCATTGAATATGAGTTTATTTACAAGATTCAAGGAACCTACTAGTAAAGCATCGAGGCAAGTAGTTATGATCATGATCCTTACACAAAACTCTCTTATAAAAGAATGTCTCTCTCTTTTAAAATATTCTTTTCAAT
The DNA here is from genome assembly GCF_001411555.2 of Juglans regia. Taxonomy (NCBI): domain Eukaryota; kingdom Viridiplantae; phylum Streptophyta; class Magnoliopsida; order Fagales; family Juglandaceae; genus Juglans; species Juglans regia. Next base: position 12,769,519 of record NC_049911.1, on the reverse strand, counting down.
AAGAAGCATATATTATGTACAATCATTTCTTGATAGCCCCTGTTAAGCACCTTATTGATTATAATTGTGTGTATATAAGGTAATGCATCATGATATTTTATGTATGCTCTATCTTAAATAGCTATGCCTTACCTATATCTAACCTGACATGAAACACTCTTTTCAAAGAAACGCATATGCATATGGACTAAGGAACAATAATGAAAACATTTGACTGCAAGGAAATAAACAAGAAGGAATGAAAGCATGAAAGTACATAACGGCCTTATGAATGAAAGGATACCAAAGAATGGGTAGATTGCAATGTCGGGTAAATAGTATTGGTAGTGCACCCAGTGCTGCACTCCATTAAAAGGACTCCCAACCTGTGGCCACGGGCGGGATCCGGGTCCAAAAGACCGCTAACTCCAACACACGGGACATAATAGTGTGTACTAGCCAAAGAAAGTGAAACGTAAAGTAAAGTCATCTCAAAGAAATGTTTATGCATGAAGCAAATAATCGTTTATGCATGAAAGCAAAAAAAATGTTTATGCATGAAAGTATAGCTATTCCTTAAACTGTTTATGCATGAAAGCATTGGCAAGAATCAGCAAATGTTTTATGCATGCATCTTTTCAAAAGAAAAGATTATGTGATTAATAAGTTAACAGAAAGGTGTACTGCTTACTGAGTATTAAACTCACTTGGTGTTTATGTTTTAAATGTCTAGGTACGGATGAAGAAGTTGTGGAGCTAGACATTGCTGAGGAGGGATGGGTCGATGCCTAACGTAGTGGTGGCCTTCATTACAGAGATCACTCTTGGCAAAGGACTCTTGCCCACAACACATAAACGGAACTCTGACTTGCCTGGAGGTCTAAAGACCACTTCCTTCTTAAAACACTCCACACTAGCATGGTATCGAGACAACCAATCCATACCAAAAATCACGTCGAACTCCTCCATGTCGAACAATATCAAATCGGCAAGGAGACGTTGACCATGTTCCTCTATCACGCAGCCCTTTAGCACGGATTGACAATTCATGGATTTCCCAAGGGGCGAAGAAATAGACATATAACGATCTCTAAGGGTTCAGGTACTTTCTTACTCAAACAAGCATAATTACGAGATATAAATGAATGCGTAGCACCAGAATCGAATAGCACTAATGCACGATGTGAGAATAGAGGAAGAATACATGTCACCACATCAGAAGAAGCATTAGCATCATCCATGGTAAGAGCAAAGACTCGAGCTGGTACCACGTTCTTTTGCCCTAGGTTAGGTGCCTGAGCATTAGGAGCCGCAAGCATTGGGCAATCCCATATCACATGACCTGTCTTACCACACTTAAAGCAAGTGTTGGTCCCCATCCAGCATTTCCCAAGGTGAGGCTTGCCACAAGTTTGACACGTAAGACGAGATGCCACGATACCACGTTGAGGAGATTTGACCATTTGGAGAGGCTTCGGTGCATGGCTGTACATTGGCCTCTTGCCTTTACTCTCCTCAAAAGCTCAGAACTGCCTCTTTCTCTGACTAAACTCTCCCGCTCTGACACGAAGATTCTCCTCCAGAATTACCACTTGATCTTCTAGGTCGGTGAATTTTCTAATTTTTAACGCAAGAAGGGAGTCCATGATCTTGGGGTTCAAGCCTCTTTCAAACTTTTCAGCCTTCAGCGACTCGATAAGAACTAAATGTGGAGCAAACCTCGATAACTCTACAAATTTGGAGGCATACTGCCTCACTGTCATTGATCCCTGCTTTAGGTCTGCGAACTTTCTGGCCTTAGTCTCTCGAATCGATAAGGGAAAGAACCGATTGTTAAAAACCTCCTTAAATTTGCTCCAAGAAATCGGAGTGGATTCTCCCAACTCTTGTTGAATGAGCCCATGAGTGGCCCTCCACAACCCGTTAGCCACATCAGCCAGATTGTACACCGCACTTTCTACTTTTTGTTCTTCTGTACAGGCAACCACTTTGAAGATTTTCTCAAGGCGCTCTAACCAGTTGTCATTATCCAGTTCAGTACCCTTGTCGTCGAACAGCGGAGGGTGCTGTTTGTAGAAACGGTCGAAGGCAGTCAAGTGCGGGACCTGTACCTGCGTCGTGGTTTGCCTGCTAGTGAAGGCCTCAATGAGGTGTGTCGCCGCGTCAATAAGGTCTCCCGAATCACTAGGGGCCTCTGGCGAGTCCTCAGAATTACCGGCACTAGGCCACCCTCGACGCTTATTATTATTGTTCTGAGTTATCATACTGGAACATGTATGACAAGAATACTAGCAACTACGCACACAAAATAAACATACATGACTGGCAATCTTTTACAGAATTCTTAATGTGCTATAAAATAACACTTGAACCTGTTGCGGAGCTTGGCATACTTTTAGGGAGGGGACTTTAGCCTATTTATCCCTAAAGCCTACAGGACTCCTTCACCTTTACTCTGATACCAAGATTTGTCACAACCTCGCCCTAATCCTAGGACGAGGTCGCGACCCATAAACCTGTTCTTTCCTTATCATTTTTTTAGTACTATTTATTATGTGTTTTTTTTTCTACAAGGGTAATTAGGGATAAGAGTGAACGTATCATGCATGTACTCTACATTTCTAAGTTAAAAGAACACCAGATAGGCGATCTAATCAATATGTTACATAAAGGACTCTCAGAGTCCATCATTCATTCATCAAACATAACTTGTTCTAAATAAGAGGCGACTTAGTCCCTATAACACATACAAAAATGTGTTAACCATTGTATGTGCGGTTACCATCACCCCACCATAGAAGTTACACCACTACTATCACCCCACCATAGTATTTATATCATGGCCGAAGACATTGTCTTAATATTAACCCAACAAAATGTCCCAACACGGGACCCATCATAAAAACATAACCATTATCATCAAAGTCAAATCGTCAGGAAAACTCTAAGCATTGACCCCTCCCTCCTCGGTAGTGCCTAGCTCCATAGCCTCTTCATCCATACCTGGACTTTTAAAACTTAAACACAAAATGAGTCTAGTACTCAATAAGCAGTACACCATGCTGTTAACTTATTAATCCCACAATCTTTTCTTTTGAAAAGATGCATACATAAAACATTTGTTGATTCTTGCTAATGCTTTCATGTAGAAACATTTTAAGGCATAGCTAAACTTTCATGCATAAACATTTCTTTGTTTTCATGCATAAACGATTCTTTACTTATGCATAAACATTTCTCTAAGATAATTTTACTTTACATTTCACTTTTTTTGGCCAGTACACACTATTACACCCCGTATGTTGGGGTTAGTGGTCTTTTAGACCCGGATCCCGCCCGTGGCCACAGGTTGGGAATCTCTTTCATGAGGGGCAGCACTGGGTGCACTACCAGTATTACTTACCTGCATTGCAATCTTCCAATTCTTTGGTACCATTTTCATCCATAAGCTTGTTACGTACTTTCATGCATTCATTCATTTCCTTGCAGTCAAACGTTTTCATTATCTTTCCCTAGTCCATATGCATATGCGTTTCTTTGAAAAGAGTGTTTCATGTCATGTTACATATAGGTAAGACATAACTATTTAAGAGAGAGCATGCATAAAATCTCAATATGCATTACCTTACATACACACAATAATAAACAATAGTGTGCTTAACAGGGTCTACCAATAACAGCTTGTACATAATATATACTTTCTTGAAAAGAATATTTGAAGAGAGAGAGGCATTCTTTCATAAGAGAGCTTTGTGTAATGAGTATGGTCATAACTACTTACCTCGATGCTTTACTAGTAGGTTCCTTGAATTTTGAAAATAAACTCATATTCAATGAAATGAGATAAACATATTAATATTCACTTCACTTTAAGCTTTACTATTCGACACCCTTACGCACTCACTTAAATTCCAAATTGGAATTAAAGTGTGTTCCTTAACCCCTTAGCTACATACATGGCACCAAGTCAACCATTGGTATCCTCATTCCGATATTTAAAGAACTCATGAAAGCATATAACTTGTTTGTTGTCCCTTTTTAAAGGCTATGATTTCCTATACAAGGGATAGATAGGAATCATAAGTTAAAATGTATAGGATGGTAGGAATTTATTTAAGAATGGTAGGGAACGAGAAGGTACTACCAAATCTAGAATTTTTATCAAAATGACATTTGGACAACTTGTAACATCATGTGGAAAGTAACTCTCACAAAAGACGATGCTTACAAGAGGTTGGTTTTTATCATTTGTTTTTCAAGGGTTTTTCATACTAAAGTTTATCTTTAATTAAACAAAAGGTGTGAAGTTGAGCAAGGGATGAAATAGGCTGTTTTAGGCTTTCAAAACAGAATATTTTCAGAATTTTTGTAGTACATGGACAGCTAGCAAGTCTTAGTACATTCATGGTCTTAAACATCTCTCATTTTAGCCAAAACTCAACCACAATTAAATAATACAAGAGTTGTAGAAAACTAAAGAAAGCTTCAAATATTTTATGAAAACATAGCATAATTAAAAAGGTATAACACTTGGCAACTTGAAATTCTAAGGTAAGCTTACTAGTTTAGATTTAAAACTGTTAGTGGCTTACTTAGGCCATAAACCTTAGGGAGAACATGTCTAAAATTATAAAATTTAACTCCATTAATTTAACACATAAAGGTATAATAAATCATGGCTTAAACTCAAGAAAATGACTACAAAATTTGCCTTGCAAAGTCACGGCTAGAACACACAAAACAGAGCACACACACACACACGGTTTCTTCCTACATCTATATGTACACATCAAGGATCAGCCAATCATCACTTGAGGCTAAACAAGTTGACTAAGAGAATATACCATTTCAAATATTAGGAACACACGTCAAAACAACCTCAAGGCACTCGGTCTGTCAAGAAAACAGGGGTTTTGGTTACTACCTACTAGATCAATCAATAGAGAAGGCAACAAGAAACAGATCTAGGAGATTTTCACACAACACTCAGCTAGCCCAGAATTTGAATCCTCAATTACAAGGCACAAACTTTCATAGAAAAACCCCAAATCACAAGAAAATCTCATGGAAGGAATATCACCTGATTTGGCTCTCTTTCAAGCCACGGAACGAACGGCAGATGAGAAGAGGAAGAGAAATCCAAAAGATTCAAGGCTGGAACACAGCAGAGAATTCTTAAAAACAAACCCTAGGTTACCCATAGATCTAAGATTTCAAACTAGAGATTAGAGCCATAGAAATTTACTTACGAGGTTGATTTCCTTGGAGATTTTCGGTGGAGATCTTAGGTTTAAGAAATGAGAGAAATCAGCTTGAAGAAATGAGAGAGAACGCGTGAACTAGAGGAACCGAGAGTCTCTCGTGTGAAAGAAGGAGACTTGAGAAGTTTTCTCTCTTGTGTGCCTTGGAACCGACGAGTGTAGAAAGAATTTACTTGTCTTGCCTTGGAAGCTGTCGTGTAGGAGAAGGAAATGAATTCACTTGACTTCTTGAGGAAGCTACGGTTTTAAAGAGAAGAAAAGTCAATGGATTTAAATCAAACCTGTCCCATATGCTAGGGAATGAATGGTGGAGATCAAGTGTGGGGAGATCAAAAGAGTTTGGGCCATTTCTTGAGTAATTAAAAATTAAAGGGTTTGAAAGAAATATTGTAAGATCATAAAATCACACCCTTGAATTATTTAATAACCCACATAAAATAAAATACACCCATCTTAAAATAAATTAATAAAATCATAAAAGTCTTTATCTCAAAATATTTAACTTAAAAAAATATTAATAGGTGATGTAAGGACCTACGTAGTAGGATTCGCATATTACAACTCTCCCCCCCTTAAAAATAATCTCGTTCTCGAGATTGAACGTACCTCAAAGAAAAAGGGTGGGATATTTATCCCTCTTGTCGTCTTTGTGCTCCCACATTGCCTCTTGTTACGTATGGTGGTTCCATATATTTTGACCATCGGGATTGTTTTGTTGTGAAGTACTCAAACCTCCCGATCCAAGATTTGGACTGGCGCTTCCTCTTATGAGAAGTCCTTGTGCACCTGGAGGGGTGCATAATCCAACACATGTGTAGGATCGTGCACATATTTCCGAAGCTTTGAGATATGGAAGACATCATGCATTGCTGAAAACTGTGGAGGTAGTGCAAGTCGAAAAGTTACTACTCCAATCCTTTCAAGAATCTCGAATGGGCCGACATATCTTGGGGTTAGCTTGCCCTTCTTGCCAAATCTCGTAACTCCCTTCATTGGAGCTACTTGTAGGAATACCTTGTCTCCTACCTCAAAGTGTAGCACTTCTTTCAAGGGTGTGATTTTATGATCTTACAATATTTTCCTTCAAACCCTTTAATTTTATTTACTCAAGAAATGGTTTAAACTCTTTTTATTCATTCCCTAGCTTATGAGACAATTTTGATTAAAATCCATTGATTTTTCTTTTCTTCCCCTTGAAGAAGCCAAGTAAATCTCCTTTACCCGTAGCTTCCTCCATAAGCCAAATTAAATCTCATTTCCTTCTCCTACACGTCGGCTTCCAAAGGACAAGAAAACAAATCCTTTCCTTTCTCTCTTACACCAACCGACAGCTAGAACAAGGCAAGGGAAAAGAAAACCCTTCCAGCCCCTCACCGTGCGATAGATGCTTCTCTCCCATTCCATTCCTCCTCCAATCTCAAGCCAAGCTTCCAATTTTCTTCCTTCCCAAGAGGGAAATAGTAAGGTAAGAGCATCCCCAACCCTCTCCCTTGTGTATTTCAAAACTTAGCCATGGTTTAATCAAGTGGGTTTCTCTTGATCGACTATTGATGTTTGGTTTTGGACTTCCAGCTAAGGGTTTCGTGTACCCTCTGTTTCCCTAAGCTGAATCTATCTTCACCTTCCTCATTTTCGTGTTTCGAAAGGATTTCACCAAACGTAAAAACCCTAACTCAACCCACTCAGGTTTTGTTGATTTTGGGAGACCCATTGAATTGTTTTGGCTTGGATCGTAATTTTAGTTGTTGTTTATGTATTAATAAACATTAAAGCTCTATTTTCCTGGTCAGACCGAGTGCCTTGAGGTTGTTCTGCCGTGTGTCTCTTATCATTGAAATGGTATATTTTCTTGTTTAAGTTGGTTGGTCACAAGTGATGAGTAATATATCTATTGTGTAAATATGTATATGAAGGAGCCGTGGGGTATGCTCTGTTTTGGTGTGTGTTCCAGCCGTGTGTGTTATGTTCTGTTTTGGTTCTAGCCGTGTGTTATGCTCTATTTTGGTTCCAGCCGTGTGTTATATCTGTTTTGGTTCCAGTCGTGTGATGCCCTATTTTGGTTCTAGCCGTGTATGGTTGTAATATACCTTGTTGTATTCCTTCCTTGTGTTTTATCAAAGCTTAAGCCATGTTTTAATTTTGTTAAAGTCATTTCTCTATGTGTTAAATTAATGAAGTTCAAGTTTATAATTTTAGACATGTTTCCCTAAGGTTTATGGCCTAAGTAAACCACTAATAGTTTTAAATTTAAACTAGTAAGCTCACCTTAGAATTTTAAGTTGCCAAGTGTTGTACCTTTTTAATTATGCTATGTTTTCAGAAAATATTTGAAGCTTTCTTAAGTTTTCTACAACTCTTGTATGGTTGAGTTTTGGCTAAAGTGAAAGATGTTTAAGACCATGAAAATACTAATATTTGCTAGTTGTCCATGTACTACAGAAATTCTGAAAATATTCTATTTTGGAAGCCTAAAATAGCCCATTATATCCCTTGCTCAACTTCACCCCTTTTGTTTAATCAAAGATAAATTTAGTATGAAAAACCCTTGAAGAACAAGTGACAAAAACCAACATCTGTAAGTATTGTCTTTTGTTAGAGTTACTTTCCACTTGATGTTACAAGCTGTCAAAATGCCCTTTTGATAAAAATTCCAGATTTGGTAGTACCTCCTCGTTCCCTACCATTCTTAAATAAATCCCTACCATCCTATACATTTTAACTTATGATCCCTACATATCCCTTGTATAGGAAATAATAGCCTTTAAAAAGGGAAAGCAAGCAAGTTATATGCTTTCATGACTTCTCTAAATATCGAAATGAGGATACCAATGGTTGACTTGGTGCCATGTATGCAGCTAAGGTGTTAAGGAACACACTTTAATTCCAATTTGGCATTTTAAGTGAGCACGTAAGGGTATCGAATACTAAAGCTTAAAGAGAAATGAATATTAATATGTTTATCTCATTTAATTGAATATGAGTTTATTTTCAAGATTCAAGGAACCTACTAGTAAAGCATCAAGGTAAGTAGCTATGACCATGCTCCTTACACAAAACTCTCTTATGAAAGAATATCTCTCTCTCTTCAAATATTCTTTTCAAGAAGGAGTACATATTATGTACAAGAATTTCTTGATAGCCCATGTTAAGCACCTTATTGATTATAATTGTGTGTACGTAAGGTCATGCATCATGAGATTTTATGTATACTCTCTCTTAAATAGTTATTTCTTACCTATATGTAACATGACATGAAATACTCTTTTCAAAAAAACATATATGCATATGGACTAAGAAAAGATAATGAAAACATTTGACTGTAAGGAAAGGAATGAAAAGGAATGAAAGCATGAAAGTACGTAACGACCTTCTGAATAAAAAGGTACCAAAGGATGGGCAGATTGCAAAGTCGAGTAAGTAGTACTGGTAGTGCACCCAGTGCTGCCCCCCATGAAAGGGATTCCCAACATGTGGCCACAAGCAGGATCCAGGTCCAAAAGACCGCTAACCCCAACACACGGGGCGTAATAGTGTGTACTGGTCAAAGAAAGTGAAACGTAAAGTCAAGCCATCTCAAATAAATGTTTATGCATGAAGCAAAGAATCGTTTATGCATGAAAGCAAAAAAATGCTTATGCATGAAAGTATAGCTATTCCTTAAACTGTTTATGCATGAAAGCATTAACAAGAATCAGCAAATGTTTTATGTATGCATGTTTTCAAAAGAAAAGAATGTGTGATTAATAAGTTAACAGCATAGTATACTGCTTACTGAGTATTAGACTCACTTTATGTTTATGTTTTAAACGTCCAGGTATGGATGAAGAAGCTGTGGAGCTAGGCACTACCGAGGAGGGAGGGGTTGATGCTTAGAGTTTCCCTCACGGTTCGACTTTGATGGTAATGGTTATGTTTTTATGATGGGTCTCATGTTGGGACATTTTGTTGGGTTAATGTTAAGACAATATGTCTTCAGGCATGATGTAAATACTATGATGAAGTGATGGTAATGGTGTAACTTCTATGGTAGGGTGATGGTAACCCCACATACAATGGTTAACACATTTTTGTATGTGTTGTAGGAACTGAGTCCCCTTTTATTTAGAACTAATTATGTTTGATGAATGAATGATATTGAACAGATCATCTATCAGGTGTTCTTTTAAACTAGAAGTATAGAGTACATGCGTGACACGTTCACGCATATCCCTTATTACCCCCGTAGAAAAAAAATGCATAATAAATAGTACTAAAAATGATAAGAAAAGAACAGGTTTATAGGTCGCGGCCTCGTCCTAGGACTAGGGCAGGGTTATGACAAAAAGACCTGCTTGGGCAACATCATCCATGCATGTAAAACCATGTTTAGCCAATATTGCACCATATAAAGCACCAGCATAGGCAACCAACTCAATAAGGCACGCAAGATCGTAGCTCCCACAACCCTAATCAACCTTAGTAATGGTTGACCTCCGCCACCTAGTATCTTAGCAGGGCACCAAGGACCTTGCAAGGGTAGTACCTTTACAAGGCAACAAAGGACCTTGCATGGTCTAGAATCTTGATGGGGCAAACGAGAGCTTTCAAGGGCTAAAACCTTATTAGGGCAATAGAGCTCTTGAAAGGGCTGGAACCCAATTACCATGCACAACTAGGACCTTAGAAGAGCTAGTACCATTCGCTCTCTTTTTCAAAGTTTAGAAACAAAATTTCAAAAATAAGCTCATGTCTACACCAGTTATGACAGAAAATACTTTCTTCTTAAACAGAATCTCATGAGTAATGCAGAACAAATAACTGAGGTAGTTCAAATTTCTTTTCATAATCAAATATGTACATTTTTCAAAAATCACCTCAGCTCATTTTATTTTAATGCAAAATCTAGCATAGGAACCCCGCTTACCTGGACTTCTTAGCTTTTTCAGAATTTTCCTCAAAATGTCGAACAATAATTAATCATCACCTATAAAATAATCACGAAATTCTCGTAAATTTCCAATTAATCTCATATTTTTATATTTAATCCTAAGCTTCTAAAATAACCTATTCAATTCCTCAAAACCTAAAATTCTCATAATTCCCAAAATATCCTCATTTTCCCAAAATCATCGATATCCACTTAATCGAATTCGTACCGAATAAGAAGTTAATCAAGCAAGTATTAAAATAAATATAAAACTCAATAAAAATTAATATTCAAAATATTTAAAATACCAGCAACATTTTATAAATAAAAAGAATACATTGGTTACTAAAATTTCCATAAAATAAGTCATGAAACACTCCTCTCTTAAAAAAAGGTTTACTTCCTTTACTTAACAATATTATTAAAATAAAAATATAATATTTATTGAAACTTAAAGCAAAACTCATTTAAACATAAACCCAAAAAAAAAAAAACTTCTCACCCGAAAACATTAGGTTAAACCTACCTTCCGTGTATATATATATATATATATATATATATATATATTAGGTCAAAATTAGTAAGTACCCAACCTAGGTTAAAACTTTCCATATATATAATCTATATATAAAGTACATATATATAACTTATAAGCATAAACCAAACAAACAAACACACGGGATTAACACATATGCGGCGACAGGAACTTATCCAAGGGAAACCGAGGCCCGCGTCAACTGTGAGGCGCGACGGGCTGGCTAGAGGGACTATGGTGGCGCGGCTGAGGAGCAGGAGTGCGGCGGAGATGCCGTCAAGTTGGGCTGAGCACGAAAGAAAGAAAGAGAGAGAGCAACCGAGAGGGAGTGAGAGGGTGATAAGCAAAAGAAAGAGTGATGGGAGAACGGAGAGAGAGTGTGATCATGGCATGAGGAAGAAGATAATACCAAGAAGAAGAGAGGGTTGTATGGCGGCGACGCATGGTGGTTCCGGACGAGAAACAAAACACTAAGCTGTTGATGCTCTGTTTTCTGGAGCTAAAACAAAGTATGTCGTGTGTTCCTCCTTCAACGGCTGGCGATGGTGGTTGGCTTTCCGTGGTGGTGAGGACGGCTGGAGGGTGGTGCGCTATTGCACAAAGGAGTTGCTATCAGTGAGTTCAGGTGGCAGAGCAGCGGCGTCGCGGAGAATCAACCCATGTTGCGCAATGGGCTTGGCCAGTGATTGGGTGTTGCACGGCTTGGGGTGGCTCTACGAGACCAAGGCGGAGGAGTGTTCTGCAGTGGCTATCTTACGGTGTTGGTGGTTGAGTGGGTCACGGCGGCTGCGATGGCTTCATTTGGCATGCAACGCGGTGTACAAGTAGGAAGGCAGAGGCTTCCTATAGGTTGGCGGGGTGTTTTCCGAGTGGATGAGGACCGGGCTGGGCTGTTTGCAAGAGGAGTTGCTGCGTGAGGAGTGGCTATGCTAGCAAGTAACGGGAGGTAGTCACGGTGGCTAGTAGTGGTGCAAGGCAGATCTCCGTGTATGGCAAGGAAAAAAAAATGTTGGTTGGTCTGGGTTCTCTTGTGGTGACTGTGAGGAGGAGTTGCGGCTTACTGTTTTGCAGAAAGTATGTATATATATACATAAGGGTGATTGAACATTTAAAAAAAAAAAAAGGAAACCCTAGAGATAAGAGAGACGTGTGTGCGGATGAAAGCTGAATCGTGTGTGTGGATGCATGTCGTGGACAAGAGGATGACCTAGGGGAGAAAAAGAAAATAGACGGAAAGGATAAAACGTGCGGAAGTTAACGTGTGAAAAAAAATAAATAAATGAATAAAAGAATTGAGCTTGATTGGATCCGGGTGTTACATTATCTCCATATATTTTTCAGATAATTTTGATGGTTCAGCTGGAGAACAAGAGTAGGAAGTTTTAGCGAGGTGTGATGATCGAAATGGAATAAGTGCCTGAGGGTACAAGTGCTTATTTGAGAGTCGTAGTTAGTAAACAGATTTTATTTTTCGGGTATTTTGATTTGATGAGTGCAGGATAATTTCAAATTTTGGAGAGTTTTTAATTTATGTTACTGAGATTTTCTTTATTGTCTCCATGGAGGAACTTAGATATTTGGATTGATTAAATGGATTAATATTTTATGGGATTTTCTAGATTTTATAGTGTATTATTTAAGTTGATTTTAGGTATTAAGAGTTAACTCTCCGGACCTCCGGGGACGGGGCGTTACACTCATACTGCTCTCTTTCAGATCTACTAATATAATATGCCAGCAGCTGAGGTAGAAGGAGGAAAAGCCATCAGACCCAGGGGCTCTATCATGGTGAAACTGCTGTCTTCTGTTGGCATGGGAGGTGCTAAGCTTCAAGTATGCGGAGGGTACTGCTGTTGTATGAAGTCCGCAACAAGGGGGTTTGGAGGTTGGCCATGAGGCTTGAGCGAGGCTAGGTGGCAAGGCCGGCATTTTCTGTCTATCTTGAATGTTGAACTAGATGTCAATTGGCAGGGGACATGAGGCCATGCTCAACGTAAGGTGCGGCACTGGTGGTTTGGGTCCTTTGCTGGCCGTTGGGAGGAAGAGAAGTTGCTCTATCAACAGTTTCTATGTATCCTACGAAGATTCTGGTGGTTGTCGATGTTTGTCACTAAAAAATCGTGCTTTGGTGCAAACTGTGCAGACTACGGGGACTAGCGACTGACTGTTGTGGTTTAGAAGATTCCTTGCACTTTGACTGCTAGTCCAGAGCTGGGCTATCACAGTCCACGAACGGAATACATGAGCATGGGACTTGGGCCTTAGTTTTATTTTCTTATATGCTTTTAAGTGTGTTAGCCTGGGTTTATGTAGGGATCATCTTTTTATATACGAGCCAAGAGCTCTAGGATTCATCATCCAAAAACTTAATGAAAAATTTTACTTTCCTTTTCTTATTTTTTTCTTCATTTTCTTTCTATAGAGGTGCTCCCTCAAAATGAGTAATTTTAATATATTTTGTTCCTAAGTAATGTGAGGTGTGTTACAATTGGTATTTGAGAGACACCAATCTTTGTGTTATCAAAATCTATAGAAGAAATTTTGGCATCGTTACTCAAAATCAAGGAGTTGGAAGAACCAAATCAGCAAGGTAAGGTTACGAAATCCTTACGCAACATATGAATGATTTTTGGAACGACTGTAATGAAATGCACCAAGTATTTCGATAGCGTGTAAACGAAATTGGGAGCAACTTTGAACAAAGCCTCAAAGAATTGGAGGATCAAATCAATGAAATATAAAAGGAACATGCAATATAAGAAGAAGAACATGGAGCTACAGTGGAAGAAAAAGATAAAGTTTCAAAAGATTCAAGTTTTCTTCAAGAATAAGGAGCTCAGAACAATCGGTTCGTTGGCTCACAACCCCGACAAAACCTCCTTCTCCACCATCAGAAACCCAACATTTACTTTTAACAACTGAGATGGGAATTTGACCCCGGTGGTGGTGGTGTTGACTCTATGTCCTCACCGCAAAAACCCATCCAAACAATATTCCAACTTGCAGATCTCTCATTTCCAAAAAAAAGCGATAGGTGTAACCCTAGCTTGAGCTTTGTACTTCACTTTAGTCCATCACCCCACGGTTATTTCCAAGCCCCCCACTCCACCATTACAACCAACTGAAACATTACAACCGACTAAAACCCCACAACAACTCTTAACTCGTGACACCCTAGTCCCAACAGCTCACAGTTGGGACAACAACACCAGTGGAAGACTCTCATCCTCGATCTCCCTGAGCACCCCCTACGGGCGAACCTCTCACCAACGGGTCCATATCGGGTCCATCTCGTGAGGGAGAGATCACGGCGTTGCTCGGCGCCAACGGGTAGGGAATTCTTGAAATTAAAGTAGATATGAATGGGGTTGATGTGAGAATTGGGAAAGTGGTCCCGCGGAGAGACATTGGCAGAGACAGAATTTTGTACCTGGGAGCTTCAGTCAGGCCCTTCCTGAGCAACATGGAGATCCAAATCGAGATCGAGGGGAAGGTCATGGTAACCATGAAGCAAAATAACGAGGAGCAACATCTCTATGTAATCTCTTTTACATCGATTATTTCCTTCGGAGCAAACACAGCGCTATGGTGTGATTAGAGTGCCTTTGTCCTCTGTCGTTTATTCAAGAAATTGGATGAAAGTATTGAAGGTTCAAATGGTGATGAAGTCGAACCAGCGGTTTCAATTGCTACTGCAACCAAATATTCTCCTGCATATACACACTCTGAAAACGATCTGAAAATGAGAAGAGAACTTCTGAGATTTCTGAGTGGTAAGAATTTTTTCACTCCCTTTATGTTTGATGTATTGTCGCTGAGGGATATAGCAATCGATGGTGGAGGTGATGGTGGGGTCCTGAGGGAAGTTTCTCACCATCCATCTGTTGAGCATATTGATAGTAGTGAAATCGATAAGATGGAAGTTGGTGGATTTTTCATGCAGTCCATGAATAATTCTCTTACTATATATGGGATGAGACTTTGTAGGTATTGGGCGGCACACCCTTTATTTGATAGAAACTTGATGTTTGCATGTTTTGATGTTGTTTCTGAGATCACAAAATTGATGGGGTTTACTAAGACGACATTGTTTTATATACTCTTACTATATAAGATGCCTGCTCCTTAGTTGTTCGAGGAAATACCACTTAGGGGTGTTTTTAAGCCCTTTAATTCTCTTACTATATATGATGTTGTGAAACCAACCATTACTAACCCACATTTAGAGGAAGCCATGTATTGCACTCTTAGATGGATACACAGCCTTGCAGGAGGTGAAAAGAAGGATTCATTTTGGTGGATTATTGCTCAGAGTACTGCTGCATTAGCTGAGGATAAATCACAAAATGTGATGGGTGTTGGTTATCCATTGGATATTGTAGTTTACAGTGCTTTAAGGGCCGACATGAATGATTGTGCTTATCCTACTTGTATTGTGTTTATCACCTGCCTCCTTGCCGAGAATGTTAGGGATAAGAATCCGAAAACTCATCTTCCTCTAGTACCAATTCAATGGCCTTTTGATAGAGGAAAAGGACTAGACTACATGAAAGATAACCTTGTGTTACCAACTTTTGAGCTAGCATGTAATTAGAAGGGTGGGTTAAAGCATGATAAGGTGCCAGCTTCAAAAAGAAGTGATGTAACACCCAGACTCAGTCAAGCTCATTTTATTTATTTATATTTTTTTTTTACATGTTAACTTTCCTGCATGTTTTTTTTTTCGTTTATTTTCCACCCCTAGAGTTTTCCTTACGTCCACGACATGCATGTTCTAGCACGTCTCCTGCTTTTTTTTCTCTAGGGTTTTTGCCATCCACGTCTACTCCTCTAGGGTTTTCTTTTCATGTTCAATCACCTATATATATATATATATATATATATATATATATATATGAAGAAAGCTCACACTGCTGCCCTCCCATGCAAAACCGTAGCCCAGCAATTCCTCCTCTTTGCAAACAGAGCACCACCCTCGCAGCTCACCTAGCTACCACACAAAACCAACCTCCACAAGCCACGACCCATGCCGTCCCAGCATCACCACAACCGGTCCTCACCCACTCAGGAAAAAAAAAAAAAAAACCACCCCAACCTCACAGGAAGCCCTTTCTCGACAAGTAGTTCTACTGTGAGCAGACCTTGCTCCACTGTACACCACTGCAAGTGCACCACCCACGTGAAACCGTAGCTTCCTCTTGTTTAGCCACTGTGCAGCTCCATAAACTACCGTGCGCCAAGCCGCCAGCCCTCGTATGACCATCATGAGAGGCCCCTATTTTAGCTCCTGAAAACAGAGCATCAACAGCTTAGTGTTCATCTCGTCCGGAGCCACCACGCGTCGCCACCGTACAACCCTCTCTTATTCTCAGTATTATCTTCTTCCCCATGCCGTGATCACTCTCTCTCCATTCTCCCATCACTTTCTCTTTTGCTTATCACTCTCTCATTCTCTCTCAGCACTCCGTCACTTCCTCTCGATTGCTCTCTCCCTTTCTTTCTCTCGTGCTCAGCCCAGCTCGACGGCATCTCCGCCGCACTCCTGCTCTTCAGCCGCGCCACCACTGTCCCTCTAGCCAGCCCCGTAGCGTCTTACCCCTCAACGCGTGCCTCGATTACCTTGGGTAAGTCCCTGCTGCCGCTACACCTATATTATTCATATGTTTATGTTCATCACTAGTTTTTTTTCATAAGGTGTCTTTATATATATATATATATATATATATATATATATATATGTAAAGTTTTAACCTAGGTTGGGTACTTACAAGTTTTAACCTAATATATATACATATGGAAAGTTCCCAGTTTTAACCTAATGTTTTCGGGTGAGAGGTTTTTTGTTTTGGGTTTATGTTTAAATGGGTTTTGCTTTAAGTCTCATTAAATATTATATTTGTATTTTGATAATATTGTTAATTAAAGGAAGTAAACCTATTTTTCTTAAGAGATGAGTTTTTCATGACTTATTTTATGAAAATTTTAGTAGCCAATGTATTCTATTTATTTATAAAATGTTGTTGGTATTTTAGATATTTTGAATATTAATTTTTATTGAGTTCTATAATTATCTTAATATTTGCTCAATTAAATTCTTATTCGGTACAAATTCGATTAAGTGGATATTGATGGTTTTGGGAAATGATGATATTTTGAGAATTATGATAATTTTAGGTTTTGAGGAAAAATAAAATAGGTCATTTTAGCATCTTAGGCTTAAATGTTGAAATATGTATTCGATTGGAAATTTATGAAAAATTGCGTTATTATGTTATAGGTGGCGATTAATTATTGTTCGACATTTTTTAGAAAAATTCTGAAAAAAAGCTAAGAAGTCCAGGTAAGCAGGGTTCTTATGCTAGGCTTTACACGAATTATTGAGACTGAGGTTGACTTTCTGAAAACTTTGCATATTTTTTGATGAAATGAAAACTTGGAAAAAAAAACCAACATCGGTCGTTTATTTGCATACTCATGAAATCTGTGTGGAAAAATGAAAAATATTTTCTGACATGCATTGTGTAAACATGAGCTAAATTTTGTTATGATATCTCTGAAATCTGAAAAAGAGTGATATTTGATAATTCTGAAAAATTGTGCATTTATTTAGATAGATTCTCTGACTTTTTTTTTCAGTATGTAAGAAAGACCTGGTTATGTTCTGGTACTATGTTCTGTTTTGATATGGCATCTGAAAACCTTTGGCATGGTGTACTGATTTTGTATTTGACTCTGTCTCTGCTCTGCTCTGTTATGCTCTACTCTGTTTGGATTGGTACCAACTTCTCTATCTCTGAGTGCACCCACTTTGGAAACAAAGTGGTTTTATTGTGGTCTTTCCTGTGTGCACACTCGGGGCTCCGAGAAGAATAAAGGAAAGATTTCACCTCTGTCTTTGCCCAGTTTGACCACCGGGGATAGCACAACCCTACAACGGGGGTGAAACATGGTCTCTAATCTGTGAAATGCTCTGTTTTGATGTGATGATGATGCTCAGTTTATGTCATGCCAAAGTACTTTGGGTTTTACTTATCTTAAAACCATCGCTCTGTTACTTTTGAAAACATATTATGTTCTGCATGAAAACTCTGAAAAATATTTTTGTTCTACATGCTATACTTTGTAAATGCTCATGTTTGCACGCTAGTATATGTCATCTCCTTACTGAGTTGTTGATAAGTCACCCCCTTATCTTCATAATATTTTCAGATGATGTAGAGAGTCCAACTGAGGACCTGGATTAGAATGGTGAGCATGATTAAGCTGAGGAAATGATGTTAAAAGAAGGAATGTTGATGTCCATTAGATTTGAAGTCTTTTAGATTTAATTATATCTTGGGTTTAGTAAGACTTATGAAATTATCAGTTTAGTTTGTTATGACTACCAGGAGATTTTGGACCTCTTAATTTATTTTTGTTGCGGTAACGACCTTGCAAAGTTTTCAAGATGTTTATAATTTAGAAGACATGAGATTGAGCTTTGATTATAAAGTTTTGGAGATTTATTTTAGTTGTGTTGGGAAATATGTTTTTAAGTAACAGGTAGTAATTCTCCAAACCACTTAGGTTTGGGGCATTACATGTGAAGTCTCGAGCCATTCTCAGGACATTTTTTATCAAGTATTTTCTGGGGTGTTACAGGCCATATGGAGTGGTTGTCTGGTTTAGCGGCATTGGAACTCAACCTGTCCTAATGGGTTTTAGGAAGCAAATTGAAGATTTGGGAAGGGCAATGAGTTGTTTCAGTTGTTTGGGAGAAAATAATATGCACAGAGCTGCTAGTACTAAGCAATTCTTTGAAAATAATTCAACAGGCATTAATCATAGTTATCTGGCCAAGGAATCTGTGCCAAAAGGTACACGGCCTGTAACTATCCAGCCTATCGCTATCCCTGCCATTCCACTAAAAGAGTTGAAGGATGTTATAGATAATTTTGGTACCAAGGCTTTAATTGGCGAGGGCTCATATGGAAAAGTATATCATGAAATCCTAGCTAGTGAGCAGGCTGCAACCATAAAGAAATTAGATTCCAGCAAACAACCTGCCCAATAAATTCTAGCATAGGTCTCAATGGCAAAAAGGGAACCCAACCCTTTTTGTGTTGATTTTACCTCAATCAAAGGTAAGGTTAGTTGTAAGAGTTTCAAGCTGAACATGTGTGGTGAAATGCATCAAGAGACCATCGAAACTGAGGAGCATGTTTTTCAAATGGCAAGACACAAAAAATTGTTGCATCAAAACTTGGGTTGCCTTTGGTTTTCAAATCAAGCTTCGATAGAGCTAACGGAACATGAGATTGGTGTATGCAACAACATCCCTTCATGGTGTTAGTATTATAAAACATGAAGTGGTTATTGGTACAAAGAAAATTTTGATTTTTTACCCAGGGGTTGAGACAGTTGTGGGCAAGGAAACTAGCACATTGTGGATAAGGTGCTTCTATGGGGATGGTTTGTCACAATCCATGAACGGAATAATGGGCCATGGGCCAATTTAATTTCATTTACAATTTTATTTACATTGATGCTACCTGTTATTTGGATTACAATATAGCTAGTGGGCCTTGGGCCTTATTTCTATTTTCTTGTATGCCTTTAGTGTGTTAGTCTGGGCCTATGTAAGGGTTATCTCATTTATGTATGAGCCAAGGACTCTAGGGTTTATCATCCAAAAACTTAATAAAAAATTCTAATTTCCTTCTCTTATCTTCTTCATCTTTCTATGGAGGTGCTCCCTTCGAAGTAAGTAATTTCAATATATTTTATTCCTAAGTAACGTGAGGTGTGTTATATGGGCATGCTTGCTGGTCTGTAGGTGGGACTTGGTTTGCCAGAGAGCTGGCTTGCTATGTTTGGTGAGGGAAAAACAGGGGATGGGCCGAGTTTGTTTGTTGTGGAGTTTCACTTTTAGTGGCTGTCGTGGCTTTGGAAGGTGGTTGCTGGTGGTGCTTTCATGACCTTGAGCGGAGGAGCCGTGAAGGGCAATGGGATGCTGCTGTGCGTGATGATCATGTGGTATGTGTATCATATGTATTTGAGGCAACCCTAGTGCAGAAGGAGAGGGACTTGTGCATGGGGTCTGGTTTATAGGAAACGGGTTTGGTTTGATCATGTGGTTTTTGGATCTTTATGGCAGGTTGAACGGTGGGTCCTACGGTTCCACTTGGTTCCGTGGCAAATCCGTCGGACTATTTGGGGGCTTTTAAAAATCTCCTTGAGCTTAACCACTTTAATGAGCTTAACCAAATTCTTGAGCTTGTCGATATTTTCATGAACAGATGAGTTATTTAAGAAATTCTAATGTGTTGGGTCTTTGAGTCTAAAATAAGCTCAACTCGTGAAAAACATCTTTCATTAAGACCTAACCCATTAAATATTGGGCCACTTGTTTTATAAAAAATTAAATGGAATTTAAACAAATTACTAGGCCTGATAAAAACCCTTAATCCAGCCTTTGGACCAGACGGTCTATTCAAAATTATCCAATAAACATTGGTTGGGCTTCTCCAAAATATTGACATGTTAATAACATCCAAAACTATCACATAAAATATCAACGCTTTAAAATAAAGTCTTATGCATATGGGCTACCTTAATAAATTCATGGCTCATGAGTTTATTCATATGGTCCAATAAAATTAATTAAAATCTAATAAGATTATCCTCATTTTATTTCTAAAGGAAAATTCTATATACTACACTATTATCTCACTTTCATCTTACTATATAAGATGTGACATTTATCATCGTTAGATGATTTTTTATTGGATAATTCTTTATCACTCAATTGTAGCTTACATAGTAGGATGGAAGTGGGTTGGGAGTATAGTGTGTAGCATTACTGGTTCCTAAAATATTGGTCCAATTGTTACAGGCAAGTCATGGACTCAGATCCAAAATAGTGCTTGTGTCAACATGATTCTTGACGGTTGGAGATCACCTTCAAATTCCTGCATTGAAATCAAGTTCTCATCGAAGGATCAGGGGCTATATCTCAAGACCTGGCTTTGTCAGCCTTATATGCAAGAATTGCCACTAGTACATCACTTCCCACGCCCTTGAACATCACTTGTTCATGCAAATTTCCATAAACTTACCATTTAGTGTAATACTTTATCTGTCAGTAACATCACTAGTAGACAATTTATCTCCATAACAGATGCCTCTTCCTTCTGTTGAGAAGTCTCACATAGTTTAAGAATAAACTCATTCTGGTCTTTATAAAGAGTTACTATACTCCTATTAGACCTTTCATGGAGAGAAATTAGTGTTTTTATATGATATTAAAGCCAGGTTAACCTGTGACTGATGATGGACTCCTGCAACCTACCCACGATGATGTTACCAGAAATTCAGGTCCAAACGTGAGGGAGCGTATTGAGAAGTCTCACACGGCTTAGGAACAAACTCATCTTAGTCTTTATAAGGAGTTACCATGCTCTTCCTATTATTACGAGGAGAAATGAGTGTTTCTATACCTTCAAGCAAATCTTCATCAATCCGAGCTTCTTTTTGCAATATTTCCTCCTCCATGGAAGAGTTACAGTAAGATGTAATAATAGGACGCTTAAATTCGGATCATGGAGAACTAACCAAAGTATGTAAAGTTTTGGGAAAAAACTGAAGTTATCAAAACAGATAATCTTGTACGGAGACAAGAAAATACACTCTCACCAAAGCTGAAACCACCAGGAAGAGACTCTACAGCACCGAATTGATAAAAAGAAAGGCATGGCCATAGTTAATCGTATAAAAAAAATGGGACCAGTACTACATTAATTTACAAATCCTTGCCTTAGTTTTATATTGGAGATCATGGAGGAGATATTCACTTGCCAAATCGAATAAGAACAATATAATGTACTGAATGATCTAGTTTTTGAAAAGTTCGGTGCAGATTTTACAAATCCCCCGTCTGTCTGTTGGAGAATCTTTTGCACATGTTTCCAACCAAGCCCAATTCTAGTTCACAAAAGCAAAAGCTAAAAAAAATTCCTAAATTATATAAGAAATTAACCATGACCATCCCTTCCACTTGATTCAAATACAGCACGTCTCGTGGTTTTTCTTCCCAACTTCAATTTTATTTTGTGTATATTTCTCTTGCCTAGCTACTGTTTCATTGTTCTTTACATGTACCCAAAAAAAAGATATTTTCCTTGAAATCTATACATCAGCAACTATTCACTTTCACATCCTATACCTATAGTTTTTTTTTTCATAGAGTGTGTGGGTGTTTTTCATAGAGTATGGGGTATTTTTCATAGGGTATGGGTATGAGATAAATAGTGACTGATGAGAAGATTTTTTCCTTCCCTTAAGGGTTCAAAACGTAGTTCTTTTGCATAAATCAATTTATTGATAAGCTGATGATTAGATGTAAAACAATAAGCCTCGTTTGGTTACAAATTTCATCTCATCTCATCTCATCTCATATAATCATTACAACTTTTTCAAACTCTTACACAAATATAATAAACAATTCAACATTTTTAAATCTCAAAATAAAAATAATATTAAAAAAATTATATTCTAATAATATTTTATTCAATTTTTAAAATTTATCTCATTTAATCTCATCTGTGTAATCAAACCAAACGAGGCCAAAAGAAAAGAGGGTTAACTAGCCCATTACCAAAATTATTAGAGGATTAAGCTAAAATAGTTTGAATTTTGACACCTACGTACCTTCCCTAAGGTTGGGGTGGGAAGGAACTAATCTTAATGTGTAGCTTAATATTTGAATAAAATTTAAAAAAATAAAATAAAAGGTGGAGACGACATAATTTGATGGAATCAATAATGCTCCCAACAACATGCACATGGCCATGCTCCACCTTATCCATCACTCCCGAAATAATTGCCTCAATAATAAAGGCATGCACAGTACATAGAATCTCATCATGCATTCGTTGAGTCATGACAACAAGAAAACCTTGACATTATTAATCATGCATACAATCCATTCAAAATAAACAAACTTACACATGAACACTAGCAAAGGTCTTATGAACATCTTCTATATTATTGCTTCTTGTTCCTAAAAGTTCTCGAATATGTCTCTCATATGATTACAATGGAAGAAACAAAAACAAAAAAACCGAAAAACATGGTACAGAATTATCCAAACTCAGTGCTTGACCGCACAGGTTTGAGAAAAAGGGGGAAAAATGTTCAGCTTCTGTTCTTGCATTTCTCTACTGCTCTCGGTGCTGCAGAAATTTGATAATTTAAACGAATATTAGTGACAAATTTTGGGGAATTTAAGGTTTCTCTAAAATTGGAATTACTTTTGACGCGCGCACTGCATTTTTTTTTCTTTTGTAGCCTTATTTATATATGCTCATATAATAATTAAGACCAGTTGCCATAAACTTTATGTACCAAATGTTTGAGTTACTAACCAAGTCCAATGGCTTCGGATCCTTTCATTATTCGCAAACGCTTGCAAGAATCAACAAACATCCTGCAAAAGTACAAGACCAGAACTTGATTACTGTATTCCTTTATCTAAGATCAAGATCTCTTCGCTCATTATCATCCAACGAAAAATTATTCTCATCAGTCACTATTTACCACTCTACTCTATGAAAAACACGCTCACTCTATGAAAAATTATTCTCATCAGTCACTATTTACCACTCTACTCTATGAAAAACACGCTCACACCCATGAAAAAGCTACAGATGTGAAGTATGAGAGTGAATAATGACTGATGCATAGCATTTCTCTTATCCAAATATGAGAGAAATAATTGCATAAAATAAAATAGGTCTTACAAAATGTCGTAAAGACTTTTCTTTTCCTTGAAGCCTTTAAATTCGAAGATCTATTTTCCAAAAGATTATTTAATGAGGAACAAAGAACTTACTCCCATGGCACATCGCCTACAAGCATCCAATCTCCGTCCTTGTCCTCATAAGTGGGCACGTACTCGGAACCATTCAAAAGATCTATCAACTTGCTCTCGTTCATGAAATCCTTCATTAATCCTTGTGACCCACAATTACCTAATTCATTCCAAAAACCAAAATACACCATTAATCAAATTAAAATTAACTCAGTTTATACACACAAATAAATAAATAAATATCCTTTTAAGTTGGAGAAATTTTCTTCAAGTTAATTACCAATGGTAAAGGAGCTGAACATTTTGCCCAAGGCAGCAGAGAGTTCCTGGTAGCTCTTGTACAGCTTCAAGTCCACTTTACGTAAATATGGTGCACCATCCATGCTAACCTTAACAAAGGCAGCAGCACTGCTCACGCTGCCCTTCTCGGCTGCTTCGTCTCTAGTGCTACTGTTCTTCTGGACCGCCACGATGTTCTTTCGGAATGTTCGTACGGGTGGCCAACCCACAACTTGTGCCCTGAGATCCAGATCGGTACGTAATAAACACGATTAATATAAAGTTATTTTTTCAACTAAATTAATAATTCATAGTCTATTCGTAAGTTTTCCAACTTGTTGTAACATCTAAACAATTAATTTTTTTTTTTGTCTGAACCTTTTCCCATTACAATCTATTAAAGCCTCTTTTATAACGGTGTATCGTCTCCTTCCCTAAATATAATAAATAATTTATTTTTTTATATTTTAAAATAATAATATTATTAAAAAATAATATTCTAATAATATTTTATTTAATTTTCTACTTTTATTTAAAATTATCTCATCTCATTTATCTATCTAAACAGCAACTAACTCTTTGTAATTCAATTAATTAGTTAATCACTTAGGTCGTGCGACGACCTAGTTGTATAGCCTGTAATTGAGTTTTGAGTATCTTTTCCCTTGTCGTTGCTTCACGCCATCAAATTGTTTGGCTGTCGACAAAAGTAAAAAGATTCCAAATGTTTTGTTTTCTTCCTACATCTGCCCGACAACTTACCAAAGCCTTGAAAAAGGCCTTTGAACTGTCACGAGTCTAGATGCAAGTACATAGATGGTTAGGAAAAAAAAGCAAAGACGTAAGTACATAGATAACCGAGAATTGAGTAATAATTTAATAAGAATAATCATATATAAATACCAATAATAAATTTTATTATAATAATAGCAAAAATGGCACAAAGGCCGATTTCATGAATTAACTCCTCAGGAGTTCTCAACCTATTCTTCCAAACAGATAATAAGTCTTGCCTATAATAACACTGTTCATTGATTTTCAACAACGATCCTATAAACTCGATTCAAACAATCTGGATTTCCGATATATATATATATATGCATTTATTTACGAAAAGTGAGGATTTCAAAGATGCAAGCCCATCAAGTACGTACACAATAAAAATTAAACAGAAAATAAAGCTATGAAATTTGAAGAACAGGTGTGTAGATCTATGTACGTACTTGGCTGCTGGGGGCTTTGCAGGATCAGTAGTAGTAGTAGTAGTAGAGCGTGGTAGAGCAGTACTCTTCTCCTTCATCTTTTCAACTTCGTTCTTGGCCGCGGAAGAAATCTCTTTGGAGGAAAGATTAAGCTTCAAATCAACGGTTTCTGAAAACCCTCTTTTCGAACTATTCTTGACTGCATCGCCATCATTTCCACCTCCGCCGGGTAATCCGAGACGCAGTTCCGTCTCTTCGAAATTAATCATGCTGTACTTGTCGCGATGATCCACCGCCAAAATGCTACTCATTTTTACACCAAAAACCTCCAATACTAGCTAGCTGGTTCGATGATCCTCTCCTTTTTCTTTTTTCCCTTGTCTCTCTCTCTCGCGTTCTTTTTTCTTCGTCGCAGCGTTTCTTATTCTCTTGCTAATGTCGGTAAGAGAGGGTACATGTGAAGTATGGGAAATATGAGAGTGTTGGAAGAAGGCCCGAATCAGGGGTATTGTGGGATAATTATATTGTTGTGGGTGGTGATGATGTCGGGTTGTGGGGGACGTTTTGACGGTGCCGATTTTGCCACGTAGAGGTGTTATCGTTAGATGGACCGTCCGCCGTTGGTCTGGAGATTGATGTCATGGATGATGTCATCATGCTCAGAATGATTGTGGCAAGGCAAGTGGACAGATCCAGTTGGCCAGTAATCCAAGAATAGTTTGTTCATGGTTACCTCCTAACAGCTTCAGTAATCATCGAACTCGTATAGAAATCAGAAAGATTCTTTATTTATTTTTATTTTAAATGTTAATTTACAAATTTATTTATTCATATTATTGATTTAAACTTTATCTCATTAGAGCATTCTCATTGGCTTGACCAAATGAGAAAATTATCTAAAATTTAGATAACTTGTATAAAAAAACTCTATATTGGATTGGTCATCTTCAAAATAATTTACATTTTTGCTACAGTAATTGGTCAAATATAGAGAATCATAATTGGTTCTCCAAATATTAAAATACTAATTTCTCACTCCAAACAAACAAATTAAATTAATTAGAATATAATTACCATTTAACATTTAGAATATAATTATTATTAACATTTGATAATACTTTTTTAATATTAATTTAATTAAAATATAATTATTATTAACATTTAATAAAAAAAATTTTAATATTAATTTAATTAGAATATAATTATTATTAACATTTAATAATATTTTTTTTAATATTAATTTAACTAGAATATAATTATTATTAACATTTAATTGGTAGAACTATAAAATGTGATAAAAATAAATTTAATTAATTAATTATTAAAATAATAATATTTTAGTATTATATAGAATGTGAATGGCTAATCCAATGTGGAGATTGAATTTAAATGGAATAGACAAATGTAAAAAAGTGTGTTATTAACTAAATTTTGAATATGCATTTGTCCAAACCAATGAGAATGCTCTTAGTTAGTATATTATGAGCCTATAACATTGTTAGAATTTCGAATAAGAATCTATTTAGATAGTGAAATGAGATAAAATGAAATGATTTGTAAATAATAATAAAATTATTAATTAAAATAAAATAAAATGAGATGAGATCTGTATCCAAACAAGTAATTAAATTTATCTCTTTTAAATAACTTCAAATTTATCCATTTTTTGTTTTTTTTTTTTTTTTTTTTGGATACTTTTTAGCCTTACATATTTTTAATTTTAATTTTATTTTCTTCAATTGTTATTGTTTAAATTATTTAAATTTTGTGAAATTTTTTACACATGGAGCATACATGGCCAATCACATAACATGTGGCAAACTATCATTGGTATATTGAACTGGTGTTTCTAATAATTTGCTAATGGAATTTCGAACAATTGACTAATTTGTTTATCTTTAAAATCAGATATGATTAAAATGTTCGATTAAAAGCATAAGAAATAATTTTATTTTAAAACCAACCATATTAAATATCAATGATCTATATTTAACCGCGTTCACTCATTAAGTAATAAAATAATGATATTCATACAATTACTTTGCAACCTGCATCCAAGATGATGATGTCACTCCATAAAAAAATAATAATGTTTTTATGTGAATTAAATTTTACATAAATACTCCATATTTAAGAACGATAATAATAATAAATAAATAAAAAGTTCCCCATGTATATCGTCACTCTAAAAGATAATATTTAGTGAAAATTAGTGCTACACGCGTACTCATAATTTTACTTATACTTTTATTTACAAGACTCATTTTATTAGTTTTTTTTTTTAAATTCAAAGTTTAAATTTTAAATTTCATGATTTTCAACATATCAATAACTGAAATGTGGAGAAGTAAGTTTTTTGTAAATTTTTCTTAAATACATCTAACATTTTCTTTTGATAAATATCCTTTTTATTCTCATGATCATATATGATTTTGAAAGTTAATTTACTACAATTCACTACCTTTTTACAATTCTATATTGAAGGAATGATAATTTTATGAAATTGAAATTTATTTTTAATGAAAGTAGCATATTTGTATTTATTAATTAGAAAATAATAATAAAAGAATTATACGTGCATCATTGCTCTATAGTTTTTGCTTGGCATGTCGGCAGCATGGACATAAATGAAATCTTTTATAAAATTAGGGGACTTGATCTCTATCCATAAATATCGATCACCAAAAACATAACATTTATAGAAGAATGTGATTACTTCAATGATGTCTTCTCGGAATATTATTGATAAATAGTTCCAATCTAATCAAAATAATTACTTAGAGAGATAAGGATCTTTCAAGATTACCTTTATTCTCTGTATTCTTATCCCTTCAATCCTCACTATGAGTGGCTAGAAATGGAAGCACCTTCACCCTTTCATGAATGGGTCCAAATGTTCCTTCACAAAATGGCAAAACATTAAAACCTTTATCATGACTTGCATACAGCCCATCAATACATTATGGGAAAATCACTATCAAGCATAGTTAAAGCTCTAGATAGATAAGGTTTTGCAATCTCAAGTTCTTTTGGGTTTTTTTTTTTCCCCCTTTCTTCTTTTACCAATAAGATTGATCTATTTCCAAATTAACATCCCACAACTGTCAAAGCATATATAGTAAATTTTTGGATAAGGTTTTTCAAGAAGTAAGATTGATCTGAAGAAAGATTGCGAAGTGATTGAAAGTTAAAACAAACATGCATATCAGGTTGCATTTGAGTAGTGAGATATTTTCAAGTATTCTTTAAATAGTAATGAAAATGAAAAATTAATAATAAAATATTAAATAGTAGTGAAAAATATAAAAATAATAATAATAAAATAATAAATAATAGTGAGATATTATCAAAATACCTTAGCACTCAAGTTAGGCCTTAATTCCTCGTGGGTCCTTGTAGTTTTTGACAAAGTCCTTTTACTTACAAATCTTGTATATATCCTCCAAGTTGCTGATATTGTAAGAGTTGATTTAGCAAAGGAGCTTAAAGTTTTGAATTGTTAGAATTTTTAATATAACATGAAAGTAAAGTGGAGAGTGTGTCCTAGCTCTACATGATTAATGAGAATAAGTCTATTATCATCTCAAATGATTTTTTTTTTTTAACTAAATGATCATTTTCATCGTAAATAATTTTCATCACAAATAATCGATATAAAAGACGTACTTTTTTTTTCAAAAAGCTTGTTCGCCCAATTGACTTATATACAACCAGATCATTATCACTTCGATATTAAAAAGTGACAGGGTTCTTTGATTTTTCCATGGAAAGGATAGGAGAAAGCGTCGAGAGAGCGACTTTCACTGATTCAAATATCATAATATTAATACTTTATAGCACTGCAACCTAACTAGTTTTTTTATATTATACAATCATGACCAGGTACCGGCCGGTAGTGAGATCCGTACACTAACTTCGTTAATTGCATGGTTTTAGATCATAATTTACATTATACGACTATATATATATATATATATATATATATAAATGCTAGGAGCAAGTCTTGCACCACTCACATTTATCTTTTTTTTTTTTATAAAACGGATGTTACCTTTCATTAAAAGAGGACTTATAAAGTTGACTTGATAAACAAGCCAATTACAATCGATAGTATCTTCCTAGTACACTTTCGTGATTGACTTAGTCTAGTCTAGGCAGTAAATCTCTAAAGACCTAGATCTTAAAGAAAATATCATCTATGTCCACAATAGAGGTTACAAAGCCCCATACTCCGATTAAGCAAGATAGGGTATACCAAACCCCGTCAACGCGGAGGAGGGACTACTACTCCATTCGGACCAAAGTTCGAATGCACTATTTTTTTTAGATTTTTATTTATCTAGAAGTTACATTACACAAAAGAAAACTACAAATAAAACACTGCACAAAAAAAAGGATAAAGCAATGCACAGAGGCTGCTGTGGCGCGTGCAGTACACGCGCCACTCTGGGAAGAGAACCGACAGTCGACCTTGGAGATCCCGGACTCACAGACTCCAGAAAAGCCGCGCATGGTGTTGACAGAGGGCTCCCCGGTGGTGCGTGAAAGCAACGTGCCAAACGAAGCAGGAAGCTTCGACCCGCACATGTGGGCTACTCGCCGCTCCGTTTGGTGCCGCATTCGATGGTCTTAAAGATCGGCGGCTGGGCAACATCATGGCAGGGCGTGTGCTGGCTGTGGGCAACATGAAGACCCAAATCTGCGATTCTCTCTTATTCTGCCTGAAAATACACAAAAATAAAACACTACATAGAAGAGAAGAGAGGGAGGAAGGTGGAGGAGGGAGGGAGAGGAAAGGAGCCAAAACTCCCTCCCCTCTAGCCGGAATCTGTGAAGTAAGTTTTAGAGAGAAGGACATAGTTTTTTTTTTCAAGTGCCGCATACAGTTCGATATCCAGTCACTCACATCTACCTAACAAATATGTGATGAATTATCATTTTTAATTTGTATTTTATTTAAATATATACATATTTAAGAATTAAGATAGAATGACAAAAATGATAAATCACATAGTGATTAGATAAAAATGTGCGGTGTAAGGCTTCCATATATATGTATGCGCGCTTGATTTTTCATATTATTCAATATATAATAGTCCTTTAATATTTACATGATGATGAAGATCATATATAGCCTCCATTATCAGAAAAATATTATACCCCTATCACATGATGGATTAAATGGAAATCTTCATACTATATTACGACGACCCAAATTATATATTATTGAATTATTCTATTTCTATTCATTTGGATATTACAACGTACGACTACGATATATATTGGATATAAAGTTGTTCTTAATTAAGACAGAATATTAATGCTTATTAATCTGAGTCAAAGAAAATTAATAAAAGATTATTTTGCTGGTGTCTGGTGATATATATTAATGTGACGATTAGAGATTCTATTTAATTCTTTGTCCAAATTATAAAAATGTCAATTTGAAGATAGATAAATATATTAGTGTTATTTGAAAGTTTTTACATCATACAACATTTATATGATATAATTTGATTTGTAAGATTCAACTTTTTAAATTTATTTTTTAAATCAAATTATGTCACGTGATCATGTAGACATAGAATCAAAATTCATGAATAGTGTGTAGTGTAAAGATTTTTAAATAGAATTATTCCATTATGCATAAGATCACGTACAACAATATTAATTATGTGATTCATGAAGACCCTATAAAAATGTATAATTAACATCGTGTCTGTCACTGCCCAAATTGGGCCATTTTATTTGGATAGATAATTACAACAGATCATCTCAATTTGTATTTCACGTCACTCTCTCAAACACATCAAATCAAAATCAAAACTAACATAAATATTTCAAAACATATTATTTTATTAGAAGGTCGTAGAAAAATGGTAAAGGGGTAGTTGTTTAATCACTTATCTTCTCTCCAATTAATCAAACAAGTTTTCAAAGCTTGAAGTGAGAAGGAGTTTAATCATGTAAATGTAAAAGTTAACAATATTAATGGCTAGCAATAATAATATTACTAGGAAAATGCATAGGATATCGATGCATTGGAGGGATAATATTTGTTTTAATTTTTAATATTAAAAAAATAAAAAATAAAAACTATCAATACGATGCATTGGTACCCGTTGCATCCCTCATATTACTATAGAATAATTTTTCTCATCAGTTACTATTTACTACCTCACACCCAACATTCTATAAAAAACATCTCACATTCTATGAAACAAAACTGCCAAATGTGGGATGTGGAGATGAATAGTATTAATTGATGTATAATAAAATCCATTACTATATAGTACTTTTGTGTTATTTGTAAAACAAACAAAGTTAATCTCTAACTATTTCTTAAATCTATTAGGGTAATATTAAAATAGTCCCACATTTAATGGGACTAACTACTTTAATACCATTCAACCCAAATTTATTTGTATAATTGTTATTCTTGTAAACATCATAGCCTCAGTGACATTTTTTTGGAAAGAGAGGCGGGGGCAATTATCATATCAACCTTTCTTGAGCGTGATTATAGAAGTTCTTGCTCATTGTGAAATGTTCGATTTGAGTTACAACTATTGCCTTAAAGGTGAACCCGTCATCACAGCACCTTTAAAGTATCCAGCTAGTCCAAAATCTATCCACATGGCTCAAATGTCATGTTTTACTATTACAAGTAGTTTCAATTTAATTATGTCCAGGCTTGAACTCCTAACTTTAAGCTATGGAAACGCATTGAAAACGATAATAGCAGAACCATACAAGCATGTGCTGGATTTTATTGGGCACTGACCCACTTAGGATGCTGTAAGGCTAACCAACCAGATCGAGTTTTCATGTCAACCAGCTTCCCCCATCCATCTTCCCCATGCATGTGCTGTGTCTTACAGATAAAGAGTACTGCTTCATGGCTCTTTGAGTCTTTATACCTATTCCATTATAAATGGAAGGTGCATGCATGACATGAACAGGTTAATTAATGAAAAGGCAAGTTTGCCTGGGGTTTCACGGCTAGACATGAGTTTTTAAGATTTTAAATAGAGTCAAAATTATTGCAATTTTCTTTCACAAATTCTGCAAATTAAATTCTGACAAAACATGTACAGAAAGCAAGAAGCTGAAAGGGACATTGCCATGGACTCCAAACAAAAAGACAGGCCCCAGTGCCAACCTATACACACTCACAGCCCTCGTGCGGGGCTGGACCCTTACCGCAGACCGTCAACGTCCATCCTCTGCCCCCATGCCCTCTCCCTTTCAGCCTCACTGTCTCTATCTATATTCACTGTATACATAAGCCAGGGAGACACCACACGTGTGACATTTAAGAGGTCGATGCTGATAGTACACTTTCTCAGCAGTTAGATTACAGTACTGCTGTTGCTCGGTCATCCTCTCATGCATCTTTTTCCACAGTACACTGTTTTCCTCCGTACTGTCCTCTATTGGATTTTTATTTTGTGTAATTTATAATTAAATAAGACCATCAAAATAAAACAAATGGCCCAAACTCCAAAGTTTCCAAATAAGTAATTCTCGTGAAGTTGAAGTCAACATGATGAATGACTGCTTGGCACAATTACGAATCCCTCCACGGTTAAGAACTTAGAAGAACATTGTACTTCATGCCGCATGGATTGGTGACTAATCAAGAAAAAGGGCGAGCAGAGCTTGCCATTGGCCAACAATGGTTGGCACGGAAAAGCTCCGACGCTAAAGTAGTACTTAGACTTAACTGTATTTTTTTTATTGGTTCAACCAATTAACAGCCAAAGATAAAAAAATGCACCAACTGTGACATTCTTTTAATTAAAGTCTGCGCTGATTTGGATATTAAAACTATTTTAAAAGGAAAAAATTACTTTGCTCTTTCAAGCTTATCGTTTCATTTGATTCGCTTGTTAAATTTTTTTTATTTAAAAATTAAAAAAATAATTTTAAATATATTGATATATTTAAAAAAAATAAACTAAAAATATATAAAAAAAAAAACAAAATGTGAAAGAACAGTTTAGATTGAGAATATTTAAATATTCTCAAATAATAGTGAAATAATTTATAAATAATAATAAAATAGTAATAAAAAATTTATAAATGGCAATTTGAGAATATGAGCCAATTTAGATTGAAATAATCTTATTATTACTATTTATAAATTTTAACTCTTAAATTTTATTATTATCTCAAACTATCTCGATCAACGCATCTTATTCCATCACTCAATCAAAAAAAATTGGAATATCAAAATAACTATACGCGGTAGATTTCATGCATTATTTTGTATTTTATGACACGTGTCAGGTGGAACGCGGTCTCTTTCCCACTCGCCTTCAGCCATTTCGTCATTTTACTTTCTATCATTTTGTTGTCGCGACGACCCCTCATACGCCAATCCCTTGTCATTTTGAATAGAATATAATGATGATGTACTTGTAAGAGCACTTCGTCCCAGGCCTTTCTGGGCCTTTATTTTTTTATTTTTTAAACAAGCTTTAGTTTTATATATAAAGGAAAAAAGAACATTCAATCCATGTTATTTATTTACAAATATATCTATTTTAAGGTGAGTTTTTATGGTTATAAAAATCTAACATGCAAAGAGAAATTTATAAAAGTGAAATATTTTTATAAGCCTATATTGAAGCTGTCTATTGTACTAAATTATGAGCGTAACAATTTTTATCTCGATGTATTTTTACAACTTTTTATGTTTTGAAATTGTCAAAAAGATATCTGATATCTCTGATAATATTTTGTATAGTCCAATCTGAAGCTTGCTTCTGGGCCTTACTCGACTATGGTATGGTGCTTCCTTTGATTGTGAGCACATTATTCCTATAAAATAATTTATAATATTTTTATTTAAAAGTATTTAATTTAAAAGATAAATTAAAAAAATTAATTTTTATAAATTATATTATACTGTAAAAATAATACTTGGTATAAAAGCCTTCAAATACGACATAGAACATATCTATGCAACAAACACGTCTCTCACGCGCTTCATGCGTGCCCTCGAAATGGTAGTGATAAACAAGTGGATGTGGTGGAGCTGTCATTGTGACGTGTCGTCTCCAAAAGTGGACAATGTAACGAAGAATTGAGAAAATAAGAAGCAACATAAACAAAAACGTAACAAAAAAAGATAAGGGAGGGTATAACAATATCGTGAAAATAAGAATATTATTTAAGAGGACCTATATTAATTAACTCTCCACCACTTAGAATGAATTAACTTCCCACCACTACTATTTAACTTAGAAAAGTTAATTAACAACCCCAATAAAAGTTTTACATATGTTAATTAAAAAAAAAAAGTGAAAAGTGAACGTACAAAATAAAGGCTCTCCTATCATTCTACAATTTTCTAGAGCAACCATCTTTATCAACTCTTGATCTTGAAGTGCAGAATTATTTAGGAAACTCTAGTAGCCTCCTAAGCAACGTAGAGGTGCAATCACCATAATTTGACTTGGGCTGTTAGATGAGTAAAGATCCGAACTTGTGAGAATTCCACTTCTTGAGATA
Organism: Juglans regia; assembly: GCF_001411555.2. Taxonomy (NCBI): domain Eukaryota; kingdom Viridiplantae; phylum Streptophyta; class Magnoliopsida; order Fagales; family Juglandaceae; genus Juglans; species Juglans regia. The sequence continues at coordinate 12,734,988 of NC_049911.1, read as the reverse complement.
ATTCAAATTAACTTTATTTACAATTGGTTCAGAGCCTATGCTACTTATTCTCTCCCATTTGAATATGATTACATGTTGTTCGATGCTTTAGAATGATTTTAAAAGCATGTAATTTGTGATATGCCATAATCGTTTAAGTTTCAGATTTTTCATTAGAGGCTATGCTATGACAAGTTTAATTGATCATCTGCATGAAAACATTCTTTATGATGTCAGAAACATGTTAGTTAAATTTGGTAAAATTTTGCTACATGTAGAAGGAGAAATTTGAAACCTTTATTTTAAAGTTTAAGTTCAGGTCATTACTTTGAGCCTATTTTTAACCAAACAAATTTTATCTTCTGGAAACGAATTTTATATGGTTAGAAAGCTGATTACATAAGCTTTAAATTGACATATCACGCGCTTGATTTAGATCTAACATGAGTAAGTTATGACCATTCAAAAATGGATGGTCAAAATCGAGAAAAACCATAAAAATATATTGAGGATGAAGACGATGAATAGTAATTTGTTTACCAGTCCCACTCTCGACCTTGGTGAGTGTAATCCACCCTTATACTTTGGGTCCACTTGTGCTAACGTTATCAACACACATACAGATTATGATGACATAACTTTGTGTTTTGGCATGAGAAAATATCAAAAAGGGCGACGGTGATATACAATCTCCATTGCAGCAAGTGAAATAGAGGCAAGAAGCCTCTTGAGCCAAAACGAAGCCCACATATGCAGGTGGTGCATTGCATTCTGCAGCTTCCACTGGCCATTTTCTTCACGTGTGGCATGTGTACACTTGGTTGGGTCTAAAAAGTTCTTACATATATTTTTTTTTTTTATTAAGACTGAGAGTTGAAATATGTTTTTAAAGATCATTTTTAGTAAAATACTTCAAAACAAAAAATGATTATTATAAAAATTTTTGGGACACTTCTTCTACTTTATAAAATCCAAATTTTCTGTGTTACATGATAATTATACAAATTATTTGTGGATGCATGTGTTAAATTATTATTGTGAAATGCATGTCCATATTGAATATGTGTCCCTAGATTTGATAACCTATTAAACCTTTCTCATTAGTTGAGAATGTGGATTCTCTATTCATTGAACCATCATGCATACTACTATGATTGCATGTTTGAGTTCATTGGTATTTTTTTCAAAATTAAAATGGATAGAGTTGGCATTGTTAATATGTTATGCTCATGTATAATGTATTTATTTATTTTTATGTGAATGGATAATGTGTAGCTTATAAGTATATTGGTGACGTGAAATTCCTATTTATTTATTATTTTTAAAGCCATGTAAAGGGATATGTTTTACGTCTATCGATATACTTTATGATCAACTTAACATAATCCACCAAATTACCAGTGAGGCTTTAAGTGGAGTCTATGCGCAATGTGTTTAGTGCAATAATTATGAATTTTTCATATTTGATGAATGAATTATATGTACATGAGTTTTGATGTGTTTTAAAGAGTCCTCTATAAATTTTATTCAAAATTAATTAGATGTGATATTTTGACTTATCTAGTGGGAGATAATTACTAGTTTTTTGTGAAATCTTCGATCTCACCATCTAGGATGAAATTCCATGATCTAGTTAAATTTTGGAATAAATTAAATGTGTGCTAATGGTCTAGTTAGCGCAAATGAAGCTTGTTTTGACGCACATTGAGAATATTAAGTCTTTTGCTGATATATCTTACCATTTGGAGGTAGAGACGGAGCATATAGATTCATACCATAGTACTCTTCTTGTTGAATAAGCTGGGAAGCGCAAGGTATTTACGTCTAAACGCAAGCGATATGAGAGATCTGCTAGAGTGATAAATAGTCTTGGGCCAAGAGATGAAAAAATTGCAAAGCGCTGCAAAGGCAAGTGTGCTGCCACAATGACAAATCCAAATTGAAATACTATAACCATAAAAAATTAGGACACTTTGCTAGTAAGTGCACTAAGACAAAGAATGTATCCACTAAACACAACTCTCTCATTACTTATATTTGTTTACATATGCCCACTCAATCCCTAAATGGATTGTGGGGTAACAAAACATGTAACTCGAGATCAAGTTGGGTTCATATATTATAGAAGAATACCAGCTGGGCGACAGTACTCTATATTGGGTAACGAAACTTGGGAGAAAACACTTGGAGTTGGCACCTACCAATTCAAGATGCATTTGAGGTTCTTGTTACTTCTTTATAATGTGCTTTATGCACTTGGTATTCAATATAATCTATTTTTCAGTTATTTCTATGTTGGAATTTAGTTTTACTTTTCATTTTGATATCCATTAGTTGGACTTTTATTTGGATATGACTTTGCATGGATATGGTTTTCTTTCGAATGGTTTCTTTATGTTGAAGTTAGATAATTTCTCATTTTCTTTTATTTCTACAAATGATGATGATGTTTTTTCTAATTTATTGAAATGACATACTAGATTAGGCCACATAGGAAAAGATAGAATGACTAAACTAGATAAAGAAGGCCTGTTGAGGTATCCTGCTAATTTAAGTCTACCTGTGTGTGAGCCATGTTTAGTTGGGAAAGCATACAAGAAGTCTTTTGGAAAGACTCATAAGCATCTTATTCTTTAGAGCTAGTTCATTATGATATTTGTGGACCTATGAATGTGAAGGCAAGCCATGACGCCTTTTATTTTATCACATTTATAGACGACTACTCATATTTTAGTTATGTCTATCTGATCTCCCATCGCTCTGAAGTATTGGACTACTTCAAGCATTTTGTGGCTGAGGTTGAGAATAAAAAAGAAAGGAATTTAAAAATTCTATAAACTAATTGGGATCGAGAGTAATTATCTAAAGAGTTTTAGAGACTATGTGAACAAAAGGGAATAAGTAGACAGTTAACGATTCCTAGCACACCAAAACAAAATGGTGTTATGAATAGGAGGAATCTTGCAGTACTGGAAATGGTTCGATCAATGATGGCACAAGCTAACTTATCAATATTATTTGGGAGAATGCTCATTTAGCTGCTGCCTACATTTTAAACTATGTGCCTTCTAAGTCTGTTCCTTCGACTCCATATGAATTATGGAATGACGCAAAATAAATTTAGAACATTTGTGGTCGTGGGCTTCCATAGGTTATGTTCATAGCACTTCCCATAAATATGATAAACTTGACCTTACAGCAAATAAACTTATATTTATAAAATATTTAGAGAGCTCAAAGGGCTATGTAATGTATGGTGAACATTCTAATGGATGAATGATTGAAATAGAGTCGCGTAATGTCACATTTATTAATAATGATTTTTCCAATATTGGTGAAGTAAAGAAATATTTTGAACTTTTTGAGTTACAAGAACTTGAGGGAGTTACATCATCTTTTGACGAGAATGGAGAATTATCATATTCTAAAATCACAAAAGATAGTGGGAGTGACTTGCCTCCTAGTAGGAATGTACTAGTGGGAATGTACTACTAGGAAGTGATTCACAAGAGTTTCAATTACGTAGAATCGAACGTGGAATCATTCATTGTCGTCATTTTGAAATTGAAGGAGAATCTTTAATGTGTGCTCCGTGAGATTTTTATGAGTCTGTTTCTTATAAGGAAGTACTAAGTTCACCTAGAGATTACTAATCTTGTAGATGAAGTCATTAAGATATACATTGATAGTATGACAAGTTTAGCATATGCCAAGGATCCCAAATACCATGGCATAACTAAACACAGATTTTTGTTTTCACTACATTAGAGATGTTGTTGGGTGAGGCAAGGTGATCCTCAACATATCTCTACAAGTAAGATGATAATTGATCCTCTTACTAAGGCTACTAGTGAAAATATTTTCCAAACTCATGTTAGGAGTTTGAAAACTTCGTCGGATTTTATATATGTTGCAGTAAGGATACCATAAACTTTATTTTAAATTTGACACTATTAGTATCTATTACATCAGTGAGATTATTATATTTATCTCATATTATTAATTAATTGATACTAAGGGGTAGGGCTGTAAATGAACCAGTCCATATGATTGCTCGCCTGATACTCGCTCAGTTAAACTTGCATTGAGCTTAACTCGTGAAAATAAAACTCGATAGTGAAAGCAGAAATCCGCTCAATTAGTAAATGACACATACTCTATTAAACTTGACTCGACTCGGTTAAGGCTCGCTCGCTCATGCCTGACTCGACTCGTAGAACTAAGCCATAAATCATTGAATCTATATAATTTATTTCCTTATATTATTATTCTTATACACACACATTTATATGTTTCTATACATATTAAATTTAATAATCACAGGCAAATATCAGTCTACTCACATAGATGATTACCTTGGCGCTTAAATAGCGAGTAAGATAAGACAAATTGATTACTTTGATGCTTGAAAAGCGAGCAAGTAAACATCTTAATACTTTTAGATCAATCAAGATAAATTTAAAAAATGTCACCTTAACTTGGCTAAGATGAGACTTACAAGAGTCAATATGAAGTATTTGCACAACTTCATAAAGCCAGATTAAAGCAAAATGTGAAATTTTAGGTCAATGCTAGATAAGTGATTGTGCTAAGAAACTCATGTTAGAGCGCATTTTGTGGCGACTATAATAAGACTCCTACGACGTTTGAATGTGACAAGCTCAATTGAGTGGAAGTTCCACCATAACATACATTTCATATTGTATGTGCTATAGACAATCATGTGAGTCCTAATGGATCAGTAGATGATCTATTCCTATGCCTTTGAACCTAGAACTATGTCATAAGATGAAAATTTGATGTTGCTACTTTAGCATGTTTTCTTAGAGCCATGAGTGATACGGTCTCGTAGAGCATATCTAGGAAAGCAGTCAAGTCTAATTGAATAGACATGAGTGTCTAGAGAAGATTATTTGAATTCTTACTTATTATTTTATGCCTCATAACCCGGGTGATTATGTTGTTTTGACTCTATATAATCATGAGCATATTATATAATGTGAGGTCAAGAATTGCTTTAAGTTATAAACTCATGAGGGATTAAAAGCCCTTGACCTAGTGAGATCAAATAGTATGGGGGTACAGACGAGATGTTATGAGTGATGTACTATATTATTAAGATAGTGACTTAATATAATATTCCTACTATTTATCTTCTCGTTAGGTCGCACGCTTCACTTTTTATATGAGAGATAATTGATTGAGATATCAGGAGAAGATTGTTAATAGGCATAACACTCATTGTGGATAAGTAGAAGATGTTAGTAGTTGGTATCCCATGATCCATGTTGTGTCTACATGGGTTGGGGAAGTTATTAATTAACTCTCTACCACTAGTAGTAATTAACTCCTCACCACTACTGCTTAGCTTCAAGGTAGTGAACATACAAAAAAAGGCTCTATTCTCTCTTTAAAATTTCCAAGAGCAACTATTTTGATTAGCTCTTGATCTTGAAGCGCGAAATTATTTAGGAGATTCTAGTAGCCTTCTAAGCAACGTAGAGGTGCAATCACCATAATTTGACGTGAGCCGTAAGACTAGTAAAGATTCAGGTTTGTGAAAATTTTGCTTTTTGAGATAATTCAAATTAACCTTATTTAACAGAAACTAAGTCCAGTCATCCAAACCAAGATGCTTATTATCCAAACTCGAACTGAAAGAAGATCCTGTGTTACAAGCAGACGTAGCAAGCCCATTATGCTGCAATTGATAGGTATGCAACATAACCTAACAGGTCTAGAAGAATATGGTGAACTTAATTTTAAAGTGCTTTGATACTTATCATCCTCACACACCCATGCACACTTATTTTTATTTTTTTTAATTTGTTTCTTTTTTTATTATTCTCAAATTTATTGAATTCTTCTACTCATTATCATCCATATATATACCATATATTTGGTAAGAAAAACAAAAGTGTGTAAAGACGATGAATAGAATTTTTCAATTTCAAATGTTGTTGAGTCCAAAAATATAAGGTTGCACGTTGTATGGACAAAATGGTAAGATCATCTTCTGCTTATAATGATAATTGCCCTTAGTACGGACAATGGATGAGAATGATATTCAATATCTGAATGTTGGAAGTAATTTGAATCAACAGTTGCATGTTGTGTAACTTCGTTATAACCTTCTATGGCATGATATATGCTCACCCTCCTAATTAATACTGTCGATTTCTGTAAGAAAATCGTCCTAACATTCATTACTTACTTGAATATTGTCACTTGTATAATGAGAAGGCAAAAAAAATCATCCACGTCACTTTTCCAAGCTGTTGATGATTATGGTAGACTTATTACCAAACCTCACACCCGTTACCAATCACAACCTAAACCGTGGTGGCTTTAAGGTCACGAGTGGTTTGTCTCCCTCCTACCTAGCCAAGCACATAATGTGAAAGCGATCATGATTTACTATTATTATTTGATGAATATTTTAGTCATAAAGTAATTTCATAACATCAAATTTATATATGGACGTGCAGTGATGTGGAACGTCAAACTATAAAATTACTTTTATTATAAAGTAAATATAACGTATCACATAAAAATTATGTTAGTTTGTGAGTTTACTTTTGTAAAACCTCTTTGAAGTTAGGTTTATAACTTCATTTTTCATCCCATTAGCATCGGTCTGCACTTACAATAGGACCTCTATCTTGGCCATTTCGTTTTTTCTCTCCAACTTGTAGAAAAGTATTCTTTCAAAATTTAAAATGGAAATATTTCATCAATCCCTCCCCAATTCTCTCAAAAAGATTAGAATGATCACAAGATTAAAGAGATTAGATGAGTATAGAGAGAGATCACAATCCTTATCAACTTAGAAGACATTAGAATCGAGAGCTTATAACAAATCCTTATCAAAGCTCTTTTAAAGAAAAAAATAATATGTTTGGTAAATTTATAAAAAATACTTTAATCACCTAAAAAAATTAAAAGTCTACTTTTTAAAAACACACCAAATTGAAGCTTTTATCGAAAAGTTCTTACAGATAACTATATATTTTTAAAAAATTAATGTAACTAATTTTAAAAGTGCTTTAGATATATATTTATTAAACAGTAAACAACTTTTAAAATATAGAGCTTATTATTTAAGTTATAAGCTATAAGTCTTAAAGCTACAAGTTATATTTCACACCACAATCTCAAACATGCATTAGATATACTTAAAGAAAAATTTATAAAAATTTTATTTTTCTACGTATCAATTATTGATACGTTGAAAATTATAAAATTTAAATTTTAAAAAAAAACTAATAAAATAAATTTTATAAATAAAATTATAAATAAAAATTTAAATACATGTAATACCACTAATTTATCAATTATATGTATATATAAAATAGTATCAGATAAGGGAAAGCTGTTTGAGCATTATTGGTTTTCAAGGGACCCATCCTGGTCGAGAGAGAGGTCCCCATGAATTGGTGGGATATGATTGGAGAAGAGGTCCCTCGGGCTAGAGGGTAATCTGTAGGTAGATTAATAAAGCTCTTAATAATGGAGTATCAATAAATCCCCGAAAGCAGTGGGACCCTTTAGTGGGACCCTTTCGTGTCAGTGGCTTTTACCTAAAAGATGAAGCTTTGGATTGTCTCGGCCTTTGAATCACATGAAATTTGCTGATTTCGTGCACTACCTGCAGGGCCACCTCCAAAGGAGGTGTCGGTGCTAACTGCTATATATTTAAGTAAACTACAAATCACATTTTATTACAACATTTTATTGCTTGGCATCCAGAAGAATTAAAACTAACAGTCTGCTTCTTTACCTTATAAAATTTATTTGCTGGAGGGGGAGCCTCCTCCTTCATTCATTCCTCCATTCACAAATTTTGTCTATTAAAATTTCATTCATTTAATTTAATTTTATCTTCTTCGAGGTCAAAAAAGATAAATCTATAACTTTCTGGTAACTACTAAGAGACACGCACTGCACAAGCAGATTCACAAGTCGAAAATCATTCTGGAGAAAGTGATAGTTTTGCAAAAATCACTATGTGTGGTTCTCACGCACCGCCCACATTTGTGCGTGGTTCTCACATGCCACCCCTTCCTACAACTCTTCTCTACACATGCACCAGATTACCGGATTCGCCACCACCAAACCTTTCAAATCTGATTTTTGTAGATGAAAAGAGACAAGTGTTTTGCTTTCACGGGCCGACACAAATTCTAAAGTCTACTGGAGTTAGTACAAACTGTAATTCCTCATTTTTCGCATCTATTTTACTGCTTTCTTTTTTGGTTTCTTAATTGTTAATTAAAATTTTTAAAAAAAGTTCGTAGAGGTTGAGTCATCTCTTTCTATGAAGGATGAGGTTGAGTCTCTGTTTAGGCAAAGAGAGTTGTCTCTTGGACATTTGTCCGTAGAGAGTAACAGCAATAGGGAAAACTAGAGTAGCTACAAAAGGAAATAGTGTACTAGTAGAGCTCCAAATGTATTATTTTGGTTTATGATGTCATGTTTGATATGAGGACATTCTAGAATGTATCCAGTCATGAATGTAAGTTTTTCTAATGAATGAATGATGACAATTTTCCTTTAAAAAAACAAAACAATGGCCATTTAGGATATTGGAGATCCAAAATAGGAGCCTCCTTCCAACCCCGCCCACCCGCCCGCCCTTTCTCTCGTAAAACATCAAGGGCTCTAGATCTGATTTTCGCTGGAATGGGAGAAGGCATCGACTTCCTCCTCCTCCTCCCTCTCATTCCTCCATTCACTCACCTTATCTATCAAGATTTATTTTGCTTTTTTCAAGGTCGGGAATGATAGATTTACAGCTTTCTAGCAACTATCGAGAGACACATGTGGCATAAGCATATTCACAGGTTGAAAATCATTAGAAGGAAAGTTGTGGTTTTGCGAAAATCACCATGTGTGGTTCTCACTCGCCGCCCACATTTGCGCGTGGTTCCCACGCGCCACCCCTTTCAGCAGCTGTTCTCGACACACGCCAAATCACTTGACTCGCCACCAGCAGACCTTTTAGATTTGACGTTTGTGGCTAAAAAAAGACAAGTGTGTTGCCTTCATGGGCCATCACAGATTCTGAAGTCTATCGGAGTTGGTCCAAACTATAATCTATCCTTTTTAGCATCTATCTTACTCATTTTCTCTTTGGTTTCCTTATTGTTGATTAAAATAATAATAAAAAAAAAAGAGTTCATTTTTCGGACATTTGTTTGTAGAGGGTTAAGTTCTCTCATTCTATGAAGGGTGAGGTTGAATATCTATTTAAGCAAAAAGTGTTGTATCTTAGACGTTTGTTTGTAAAGAATATCAACAATGGTGAAGACAATATCAGTCACAAAAGGAAATAGTGTGCTGGTGGAGTTTCAAATGTATTATTTTGGTTTATGATATCATTTTTTATATGAGTACATCCCAGAATATATCCAGTCATGGTTATAAGTTTCTCTGATGAATGAATGATGACAGTTTCCATTAAAAAAAAATGACCATTTAGATAAATAAAACCTTCAAGCTATTAAAATCGATACATTGCACTCCTAAAATACAGTAAAAAAAAAGGTCGCTTTAATCAATTAGAATTATTGAAATGAATGAAATGTAGATGAAGTAGCATAATCTTCATAGCCAAATCTTAATTGATGGTACAAAATATCAATTTGTAATTATATAAGAGTGTACTAGTACTGATTTGGATAGTGAGTTGAGATGAAAGTTAAATAAGATATTATAAAGTTAAAATATTGTTAGAATATAATTTTTTAATATAATTTTTATTTTGGGATTTGAAAAAGTTGAATTGTTTAAAAGTTTGAGAAAATTATAATGATTAGATAGGATGAGATGATTTCTGAAAATAAATGTGGCCTTAATGTGTCACTTTGGATAATTTGATGTGCAAAACTTTAAACTTTTAATAGTTTTTGAGTGCAAAGTGTAACACCCGAGCGCATTTGAGATTGCGAGTAAAATTTTTTTTTAGAAGAGAGAGCGTGAGCCTAATATATTTTGGCAGTATATATATATATATATATATATATATATTTTATAGGTTTGATATTTAAGTTTTAAAGCTTAATGAATCAAGTGGATATTCATCAAAATTTATGGGATAATTATATCTATATATATATATTTTTTTATTTTATTTTTTTTAGTTGATTAGAGACCCGAAGCTTTAGATAAAAGCACTGCATTAATCTCGTTCAGAGCCCAGCCGTGGGATCGCGCGGGGCCAGACTTCATCACACGGCGTCAAGCCAGTTCTATTTCATGCACGTCCAACCCTTTCTTTTTAATTAGGTTTAATCTACTTTCTACTTATAGCTTATATATAAGTCTAAGTTTTCCTCAACCCTAGACTCATTGCCGTTGCCCTCATTTCATGCCCTCAGAACACAAGAAACCGTGGCCATTGCAGCCAGTCCCTACCCTCCGTAAAGCACCAAACCGCAAGCCTTGTTCAGCAGCCCAGCCACCCGCACAGCCAGGCCAATGCGTCATTCTCCGCCAAACTCAGTCCACGCACACGGAACCCAAGCCACACAAAGCCTACCACTCAAGCCGTGCGCCACCACCCTCTCCGTGTAAACACCGCCTCTGTTGCACCACCGAAAAACAGAGGACCAGCCAAGCCATCAAGTCGCTACCCACCGGACCCAGTCCACGCGGAACCTCAGCCATTGCACCGTAACACCTCTGCTTGGCCGCTGCTCAGCCTCACGAAACCGAGAGTCATCCACACGCACGGACGCACTACTCACGAACTCCCCTGTTTTCCAGCAACCAAAACAGAGTCTAGTGTCGCACCTCCACAGCCAACAACCGAAACTTCTATCCTTCTATCGTTGTGCACCATAGCTCAGCCGAGGCACCTCCAGTTTGCTGCCGTAAGCCTGTATTCCCTTCCCGTGTTCTTTCCTTCCCTCACTCTCCGTCTCCCTCTCAGTGCCCCTCATACCGTTCTCAGTCTCGCTCGTCGCTTTCTCCCACTCAGTGCGCGTCCGTCGGGACAGCCCTTGTCCACTGCATCCGCCCAGCTCGCCGCCATCGTGGCTCCCTCTCTCGGTAAGTGCTGCTGCCGCCACTCACTGGGTGTTTTCCGAGTGTTGTGTGTGCAGCAGTTTTTGTTTTCCTTCTCATAAGTGATTTACGTACATACATATATTATATTTCATAGATATATAAAGTGGTAACTTGAAAGTTGATTTCAATTCCCAAATTTAACCCTTTACATTCCAGAAGTGTGTTTTCGGATGAAGGGTATTTATTATTTATGTATTTTTGTTGTTATGTTAAAATGAGTTTTGGTTTTAAGTCTCATAAAACATTATTTTTGTGTAGAAAATATTTTAACAATATTGTTAACAAAAAGAGGTAAACCTATTTTTGAGAGAGGAGTTTTGCATAGCGAATTTAACAAGATTTTTTAAAGTGGAATTAGTATTCTATTAAGTTATAATATATTGTTGGTACTTTAGATTTTTATTTTATTTTTTTCAAATATGACTCTTTATTGAGTTCGGTAAATGCATAAATACTTGCTCGATTAAATCTCTTATTGGTACGAATTTGATTAAGTGGATATTGGTGGCTTTAGAAAATGGTGGTATTATAGGAATTATTAGAATTCTAGGTTTTGAGGATTTAAATAGGTTCTTAGGTTCAACTATCGAAATACGTGATTGATTGAAAATTTACGAAATTTACGTAATTTTATAGGTGACGATTAATATTTGTTCGGCTTCGTTGAGGAATCTTGAAAGACTAAAGAGTTCCAGGTAAGCGGGGTTCCTATGCTAGATTTGCATAAAAATAAAATGGACTGAGGTTGATTTTTGAAAATGAACATGTTTTGTATGAAAATATATTTGAACTACCTCAGTTATTTGTTTCTGCATTACTCATGAGATTCTGTTTAAGAATAAAGTATTTTTAGCATGACTGGTGTAGACATGAGCTATTTTACATTTTGCTTCTAAACTCTGAAAAAGAGAGCGAATATGAAAGTTTGTGCATAAAATAATGTTTTGTGATTTCTGAAAATTCTGTTCTGTTCTGAAGATGGTCTGTACTCTGATATGATATGCTTTCTGAAAACTCTGTTCTGTTCTGAAGGTGTTCCGTATTCTGATATGATATGATTTCTGAAAACTTTTGGCATGACATTCTGAATTGGGATGTGGCTTGTGGATGGTGATCTATTTGACCTACCACGGGTGCTAATAGTGGCTTCTGTTTGGGTTGGTACCAACTGTTCTGTTTCTGGTGCACCCACTTTGGAAACAAAGTGGTTTTCTGGTGGTCTTTCCTGTGTGCACACTCGGGGCTCCGAGAATAAATAAGGGGAAGATTCACATTCTGTTTCTGCTCGGTTAGCTACCGGGGTTTGCACAACCCTACCACGGGGGTTAAACATGGCCTCTGATGCGATATGATACTCTGGTACGATGGTGGTCAGTTATGCTATGCCAAAAGAATTTTGAATAAGAACATTTTTGAACTTTCGCTCTGATATTTTGATAACATATTCTGACTTTGCATTCTGAAAATAAAGTGTTTTGTTCTGCATTCTGAAATCTGTAAATGCTCATGTTTGCATATTAGTATATGTTCTCTGCTTACTGAGTTGTTGATAACTCACCCCTATCTCCATAATATGTTTCAGATAATTTTGATGCAACAGCTGAAAATCAGGGATAGGGAATACTTGCAAATTTTGTGGATCATAGAAGACTATGTACCCTAGGGTACAATGACTTTTGGAGAGTCTTTTGGTAGCGTTAATATTTTATGTGGCTTTGGTATGTTGAGTATTGGATATTTTTAGTCCTTGTGGAAAAGTTTATCTATATCAATGAGACACCACTGATGTGCCCTTATGTAGGAACATGAATATTTGTGTTGAACAAATAGGTTAATATGTTATGGAGATTCTGGTTTATTTTTAAAAGTATTATTTGGAAATGATTTTTTAGTGATATGAGTTAACTCTCCGGACCCTCTGGGGTCGGGGCGTTACAGTTGGTATCAGAGCCAGGTTTGAGATTCTGCAGACTATATGGATTGAGATTTTAGGAATTTGAGGCTTCAGATTTGATTGGCTTATTTTGAAGGTTGTAGACATGATTTGGAGGTCTAGAATTTGAGGTTTACATAAATTTGATCAAAGGTTTGAGATTTTGTAAACTATAAATTATGAAGTTTTTGGATATCCGTAGGTTTAGGAAGTAATTCCATATTTTAGACGTCGGAAGTTGAGGATAGAGAGTTGATGATGTGGATAATTAAGATTTGAAATTCTGCAAACCAGAGTAGATATGTATAGGATTTATACAGATTTATGAGTTGAATTCATACTCCTTAAGGTTTAGACTATAGGTTTGTTTTACGGGTAACACTTTTTATTTTTCCAGGATGCCACCTCGCCGTCGAGAACGAAATGTGTCAGATTTGAATGCAACCAATAACGAGAGGGAAGCAAATACGAGTTCTTCCGAAGTACTACGAGCAGCAGCGCATCAACTTATAGACGATCTCGCACAGAATCCTTCGGGTCGTCAACGTAACAATAGTGAAGGAGGATGCACTTTCAAGCAATTTAATAGTACCCATCCCCCCACTTTTGATGGAAGAAGCGATTCCAATGCAGCTGAAGATTGGATGCAGGACATTGAAGAGATATTCAGTGTTTTGGAGTGCACCGATCAACAAAAAGTTCGATTTGCAGCTTTTAAATTAATCGGAGAAGCGAAGAGATGGTGGAACTCTGAGAAAGCCATCAGAGAAGTTGATGGAACTGGAGTAGTAAGCTGGCCTCACTTTAAGCAAAAATTTTTCGACCGTTTCTTTCCGAGGGCAGACCGGGAAGCTAGAGCCCGAGAGTTTGCTAACTTGGTGCAAGGGATCACGACGGTACGCCAGTATGCTGCAAAATTTGCAGAGTTATCACGTTTCGCCCCATATTTGATCCCAGATGAAGAGAAGAAGGCCAGGAAGTTTGAAGAAGGCCTGAATTTCCAAATATATGAACGGGTAACGGTCTTGCAGATTCAGAGTTTTTCGGAGTTAGTGCACAAGGCAATTCTAGTAGAACAAAATATTAAGAGGGGTGTGGAATTGCAAGAAACAAGAAAGAGAACTACTCCACAAGGATCCTCGGGTATGGATCAAGGGCCATGGAAGAAGAGAAATGAAGGGAGCAACTCAGGTCAAAAGCGAATGCAAGGGTTTCAATCGAATAACCTCTGCAATTTTTGTAATAATGCACACACAGGAGAGTGCAGAAAAGAAATGAGGACGTGTTTTCGATGTGGAAAGTCTGGACATTTTATCAAGGATTGTCCTTTGCTTCTGTCGGATAACAGGAAGCCTAACCCACCTCCAGTTTCCCAACAATCAAGTCAAGGAAATAATCAACGTAGAATGGGACCAGCCCGAGTGTTTGCTTTAACATCTGAAGATGCGGAGGACGACAACAATGCAATCACAGGTACCTCACTCTTTTTCTCCTTGAAAGCTTTATGTCTTAGTTGAGTTAGGATTTATCATGCTTGCTTGGAACGTATCTAGTAGTATAGCTTAGAATATTGAGGTTTGGTTGAAGAGGTTTGCAAAGGGTTTTAGACACAATATTTTATATCTATGAGACTCCTTTAGCTTTAGGTGTTTGATGGGTTAGTTTTTGTTTTGAAAGCGAGAAGTTAGGAAAAGTATGGTTGAAAGTAGATTCTTCTTTGGATTCCGGAATTTTGTGAACTGAAGTTGCTTAGAATTAAGTTTGGAACTTTGATTATATTATTCTTCGGAGGTTCTAAATATTATTTTGGGAGTTCACTTTTAGTGATTTGTGAGGTTAGCTGGGGGTGAAGTTTAGTTCTCTTTTAGTTATTATTTTTGGGGGCTTGCAATCTATGAAAAAAAAAAAAAAAAAAAATTCGTACCGTTAGGTTTGAACTTGAAGTCACGTTTGAAACAGACACTTGGATTTTGGAGATTTCTGAGTTGAGGAGTATTAGAAACTTAGGACTGTTGAAAAGATGAAGGATTGGTGTATTAGACGTGATTTTGAGTGCAGCAAATTTTGAGGACAAAATTTATTTTAAGGGGGGGAGGATGTAACACCCGAGCGCATTTGAGATTGCGAGTAAATTTTTTTTTTAGAAGAGAGAGCGTGAGCCTAATATATTTTGGCAGTATATATATATATATATATATATATATATATATATTTTATAGGTTTGATATTTAAGTTTTAAAGCTTAATGGATCAAGTGGATATTCATCAAAATTTATGGGATAATTATATCTATATATATATATATATTTTTTTTATTTTTTTTAGTTGATTAGAGACCCGAAGCTTTAGATAAAAGCACTGCATTAATCTCGTTCAGAGCCCAGCCGTGGGATCGCGCGGGTCCAGACTTCATCGCACGGCGTCAAGCCAGTTCTATTTCATGCACGTCCAACCCTTTCTTTTTAATTAGGTTTAATCTACTTTCTACTTATAGCTTATATATAAGTCTAAGTTTTCCTCAACCCTAGACTTATTGCCGCTGCCCTCATTTCATGCCCTCAGCACACAAGAAACCGTGGCCATTGCAGCCAGTCCCTACCCTCCGTAAAGCACCAAACCGCAAGCCTCGTTCAGCAGCCCAGCCACCCGCACAGCCAGGCCAATGCGTCATTCTCCGCCAAACTCAGTCCACGCACACGGAACCCCAGCCACACAAAGCCCACCACTCAAGCCGTGCGCCACCACCCTCTCCGTGTAAACACCGCCTCTGTTGCACCACCGAAAAACAGAGGACCAGCCAAGCCATCAAGTCGCTACCCACCGGACCCAGTCCACGCGGAACCTCAGCCATTGCACCGTAACACCTCTGCTTGGCCGCTGCTCAGCCTCACGAAACCGAGAGTCATCCACACGCACGGACGCACTACTCACGAACTCCCCTGTTTTCCAGCAACCAAAACAGAGTCTAGTGTCGCACCTCCACAGCCAACAACCGAAACTTCTATCCTTCTATCGTTGTGCACCATAGCTCAGCCGAGGCACCTCCAGTTTGCTGCCGTAAGCCTGTATTCCCTTCCCGTGTTCTTTCCTTCCCTCACTCTCCGTCTCCCTCTCAGTGCCCTTCATACCGTTCTCAGTCTCGCTCGTCGCTTTCTCCCACTCACTGCGCGTCCGTCGGGACAGCCCTTGTCCATTGCATCCGCCCAGCTCGCCGACATCGTGGCTCCCTCTCTCGGTAAGTGCTGCTGCCGCCACTCACTGAGTGTTTTCCGAGTTTTGTGTGTGCAGCAGTTTTTGTTTTCCTTCTCATAAGTGATTTACGTACATACATATATTATATTTCATAGATATATAAAGTGGTAACTTGAAAGTTGATTTCAATTCCCAAATTTAACCCTTTACATTCCAGAAGTGTGTTTTCGGATGAAGGGTATTTATTATTTATGTATTTTTGTTGTTATGTTAAAATGAGTTTTGGTTTTAAGTCTCATAAAACATTATTTTTGTGTAGAAAATATTTTAACAATATTGTTAACAAAAAGAGGTAAACCTATTTTTGAGAGAGGAGTTTTGCATAGCGAATTTAACAAGATTTTTTAAAGTGGAATTAGTATTCTATTAAGTTATAATATATTGTTGGTACTTTAGATTTTTATTTTATTTTTTTCAAATATGACTCTTTATTGAGTTCGGTAAATGCATAAATACTTGCTCGATTAAATCTCTTATTGGTACGAATTTGATTAAGTGGATATTGGTGGCTTTAGAAAATGGTGGTATTATAGGAATTATTAGAATTCTAGGTTTTGAGGATTTAAATAGGTTCTTAGGTTCAACTATCGAAATACGTGATTGATTGAAAATTTACGAAATTTACGTAATTTTATAGGTGACGATTAATATTTGTTCGGCTTCGTTGAGGAATCTTGAAAGACTAAAGAGTTCCAGGTAAGCGGGGTTCCTATGCTAGATTTGCATAAAAATAAAATGGACTGAGGTTGATTTTTGAAAATGAACATGTTTTGTATGAAAATATATTTGAACTACCTCAGTTATTTGTTTCTGCATTACTCATGAGATTCTGTTTAAGAATAAAGTATTTTTGGCATGACTGGTGTAGACATGAGCTATTTTGCATTTTGCTTCTAAACTCTGAAAAAGAGAGCGAATATGAAAGTTTGTGCATAAAATAATGTTTTGTGATTTCTGAAAATTCTGTTCTGTTCTGAAGATGGTCTGTACTCTGATATGATATGCTTTCTGAAAACTCTGTTCTGTTCTGAAGGTGTTCCGTATTCTGATATGATATGATTTCTGAAAACTTTTGGCATGACATTCTGAATTGGGATGTGGTTTGTGGATGGTGATCTATTTGACCTACCACGGGTGCTAATAGTGGCTTCTGTTTGGGTTGGTACCAACTGTTCTGTTTCTGGTGCACCCACTTTGGAAACAAAGTGGTTTTCTGGTGATCTTTCCTGTGTGCACACTCGGGGCTCCGAGAATAAATAAGGGGAATATTCACATTCTGTTTCTGCTCGGTTAGCTACCGGGGTTTGCACAACCCTACCACGGGGGTTAAACATGGCCTCTGATGCGATATGATACTCTGGTACGATGGTGGTCAGTTATGCTATGCCAAAAGAATTTTGAATAAGAACATTTTTGAACTTTCGCTCTGATATTTTGATAACATATTCTGACTTTGCATTCTGAAAATAAAGTGTTTTGTTCTGCATTCTGAAATCTGTAAATGCTCATGTTTGCATATTAGTATATGTTCTCTGCTTACTGAGTTGTTGATAACTCACCCCTATCTCCATAATATGTTTCAGATAATTTTGATGCAACAGCTGAAAATCAGGGATAGGGAATACTTGCAAATTTTGTGGATCATAGAAGACTATGTACCCTAGGGTACAATGACTTTTGGAGAGTCTTTTGGTAGCGTTAATATTTTATGTGGCTTTGGTATGTTGAGTATTGGATATTTTTAGTCCTTGTGGAAAAGTTTATCTATATCAATGAGACACCACTGATATGCACTTATGTAGGAACATGAATATTTGTGTTGAACAAATAGGTTAATATGTTATGGAGATTCTGGTTTATTTTTAAAAGTATTATTTGGAAATGATTTTTTAGTAATATGAGTTAACTCTCCGGACCCTCTGGGGTCGGGGCGTTACACAAAGTGTATTTATCTCAAAACGTAAAAAAGATTTACAACACAAAATGCTTATCTATCCGCTTTGACCAAACAAATCATCCAGTTGTCTGCAGGAACTTGGAGTTTATTAGATGCACAAAATCCATTACCATCTACCAACATGTTATGGAGGCCATTAATCCCTTGCTTAAAGGCTTACACAACTGGAAAAAAATAAAAATAAAAGAAAGTTAAAATGCATGTATTATATATATATATAGGATAATACTAGAGCCATTGCTAGAGGCTACGCTTGTTCTTTTTTTACATTTAATACTTTTAAATATTTTTAAAAAATAAAAAAGTTTTCAACATCATTAAAAAAAAATTTTCTTAATTACGAAGTAAAAAAAAAAAAACCCTACTGGAGCTCCCAGCATGGGAAAACTGTATTTGGATGTTGAACTGAGTTGAGTTGAGTTGAATTGAGATAATAAAATATTGTTAGAATATTATTTTTTAATATTATTATTATTTTAAAATTTGAAAAAATTGAATTGTTTATTATATTTTGTATTGAAATTTGATAAATTTGTAATGATGAGTTGAGATAAATTGAGATAGGTTTAGGAAGCAAACAAAGTGTTTTTTTACTTCATGATTAAGAAAGTATTTTTTCATAATGTTGTGAGTTTTTTTTTTTTAAATATTTAAAAATGTTCAAAAAATTTATGTAAAAAGAGAAAAAAAACACATAAAATAGCCTTGCAAGAGCTCTCAACGGAATTCTCCAACGGTGGCTCTAGTAATATCCACACACACATATATACACACATAGTGTGAAAGGTGTTAGTTTCCCTTCATAAAAAGGCAATGCGGGGCTTAATTATTTACTATTTAGCTTATAAGTTATATCTTTCCATTAATAAATTCTCATACTTAAAATTTGTGTGTGTGTTTTTTTTAAATACCCATATGGGTTTGTTTATTGATATATTTTCGTCGACATGCAATTATTCTGTCTTTCCAATTTCGTAATTTTTTATTAAATCAAACTCGATCGTTGTTGACCTATTAGCTGGATACCTTTTTCTTTTCAAGTAGAGATTATAATTCTTCTCTAATCCAATGAGATCACTAGCCTTTATTAGACATGTCGGCTTTCAGGGACTAGAGTGTTAACACCCTTTCAAACCCAAACCTGTTTAATTGATACTTAATGATCATATTCATTCATATGATATTTAAGTTCTAGTTAGCTGGAAAAAGACCTAAAACCCCATGCAGATCTCGAAAGAAAAACAACAAATAGCATATAATTAATTAGGCTGGTAGATTTATTTTATTATAAAAATACAAGAACCAGCCTTAGCTTTAGAGAGAGAGACACCTCATTCTCTCTAGAAACCACTGTCAAATCAAAACCTGCACAAAAATGGGAGGAGCTTCGGCTCCTTCCTCCCTCCTTCATCTCTCCTCCATCTCCTTTCTAGTTTTCTTCTTTCATTTTCTTTTTTTGGTTATTTTTTCAGGATTAAGGCTGTGTTTGGGTAACAAAGATACCTCAACACTTTTCAAGTATTCTCTTACTTTTGAAAATACTTCACATGCCAAACAACTTAAAATATTCTCAATGGGACCCACAAACCAACTTCAATATCTACTCATAACTATTCACAAACATTCTATAATACTTATCACTATTATATATACATAAAAAATAAAATCGCTATAATATTTATCACTATTAAATATAAAAAAAAATCATTATAATATATAAATAAAAAATAAAATCATTATAATATATAAATAAAAAATAAAATCACTATAATATTTATCATTATTAAATATAAATAAAAAAATCATTATAATATATAAATAATAAAAAATCACTATAATATATAAATAAAAAATATTTATCACTATTATATATAAATAAAAAATAAAATCTCTATAATATATAAATAAAAAATAAAATCACTATAATATATAAATAAAAAATAAAATCACTATAATATTTATCAAAAATATAAATAATAAAATCATTATAATATATAAATAATAAAAAATCACTATATATATAAATAAAAAATATTTATCACTATTATATATAAATAAAAAATAAAATCACTATAATATATAAATAAAAAAGAAAATCACTATAATATATAAATAAAAAATATTTATCACTATTATATATAAATAAAAAATAAAATTGCTATAATATATAAATAAAAAATAAAATCACTATAATATATAAATAAAAAATAAAATCACTATAATAATATATGAATAAAAAATAAAATCACTATAATATATAAATAAAAAATAAAATCACTATAATTAAATATAAATAAAAAATAAAATCACACTATAATATATAAATAAAAAATAAAATCACTATAATATTTATCACTATTAAATATAAAAAAAAATCATTATAATATATAAATAAAAAAAATCACTATAATATATAAATAAAAAATATTTATCACTATTATATATAAATAAAAAATAAAATCGCTATAATATATAAATAAAAAATAAAATCTCTATAATATATAAATAAAAAATAAAATCACTATAATATTTATCACTATTAAATATAAATAAAAAATAAAATCATTATAATATATAAATAAAAAATAAAATCACTATAATATATAAATAAAAAATAAAATCATTATAATATTTATCTCTATTATATATAAATAAAAAATAAAACCACTAAAATATATAAATAAAAAATAACATTACTATAAGATTTATAACTATTATATATATATAAATAAAATCATTATAATATTTATCACAATTATATATAAATTAAAAATAAAATCATTATACTATTTATCATTATTATATATAAAAGTAAAATAAAATCACTACAATATTTATTAATATTAAAAAATCACTATAATAAAATCATTATAATATTTATTACTAAAAATAAAATCATTATAATATTTATGGGACCCACACATTTTTCAACTACCTACTCAAAAGTCAACAACTCAACATACTTCACACATCCAAACAACTCAAAATACTCTCAATGGGACCCACAAACTCACTCCAATTTCTACTCATAACTATTCACAAACATTCTCAACACTTTTCAACACTTTTCAACACCCAAACGTACCCTAAGTGTGGAGGAAGGCCGATCTGTTGCTCTCCAGCATCCGACGACCACCACATGCCCTACCTCATGTTTTCCAAGGCGCCAATACTTCAGATGGGCGAAGAATTTCGCCGAACGGGGCTGTGCATGAGTCACATGAGCGGTTCAAAGTTAGCGAGTGAGCCATACAAGCATCCATGCACCACCGCTAAGGGTGCTCTTTTGCCACCTTGTGCGGCTTTTCTGAGTCTAGGGCCATCGGTTATTTCAAAACTGACAGATCGCCATATTCCTAGGGTGGCGTGTGACTCTCACGCGCCATCACAGTCACTTTGTTTGTCTTTTTTTTTTCTCTTAGGTTGAAAATGCGGTTCTATATTTTTCCAAGATGTAATCCATTTTTTTCATGTATCTTTAATTTCTGTTATGTATTTTGTTTTAGAAAATAAAAACAAAAAACATAGTCTCTTGGACTTTTGTCCATAGAGTGTGTCCTCTATTCTGTTTTAGACGGAGTATGGGGCTTGTAAACTCTGTCTTGGACAGAGTTGTGTTGTCTCTCAGATAGTGGTTTGTAGAGGTTTGCAGCATGGACTAAACCATGTCAGTTACAGTTGGATATTGGGGAGCTATTAATGTTGTAGTTAACTTGTTATGCATGTTTCAGGTTAAAGTTGTAATGTCTATTATTAATAAATGCAATATGTTTTATATAAAAAAAATAATTAGGCTAGTTCCCCACCCTCACCTCGGCCCCCACACCCGCTTGGGTGGGGGGCAATTTTTGCACTGCACCTCAACACCGACTCTATCTCATTCCGCTTGCATTCGTTAAACGAACAAGCGTATTTTTTTTCGTAAATCCATAACAAATACAATAAATATGCCCCACTACAAAAATGACAAAGAAGGCAAGTGTTAACGTCGTGTTACGTACGTCTTTGGGCCAAGTTCCAGCAACTCAATTCTTCGGAATTGGGCCTGCAAAAATAGAGAAGAAAGCAGCTGGGAGATGGTTACTTTGGAGCCGGGGAGTCTCCAATGCCAAAGTTAGTATCGTATTGTGAAAGTTTATAAATAATGAAAGAGTTTAGGTGCCAGAGAGCTTTTTTCGTATCTGGAAGTTGCTATTTACATTGGAACCTGGACGGGTGAAAGATTATGTTTGCCCCCATGGAGTCTGTGCCCTTTTCGTTGTTCATTTTGTCATAGTCCTTTAATACAGCATGCCTCTGCAACAGTGTCATTAATGTGGCGTGTAGCTCGAGTGGTGGTGCCATTAATGCGGCGTGGTTTCTCGATTTGCTTTATTTTGTTGGTATCTTCAGTGGTTCGTCGATGCTCCAATGTCAGAAGATCAAAAGTTATTCATCTTTTCCATTATACCCTATACAAGTTCCCATGAGTAGAGTTCGGCCGAGCGACGTCAGACCTATCCGTCCCATTAGCCATCATTGTTTACTTTCCTTGCAGGCGACTTACTTTATGGGCAGGTTTGGGCCCTGGGGCCAGGGTGTCGGGTTGAAGCCCAGTATTATGAAGTGGGGGAAATTCCCTTACAACGAGAATAGATGCTTTGATGACCACGAAGTAGAAGTTCCACATAAAAATGAAAAAAAAAAAAAGAGAACAGACTTTTGGAGTTAGGGTTATGATAAGTGCACCGTTAACAAAATTTGCTCGCCCCACCTAGGGTAACGGGTTGGCTAGGTAACAAGTTATGGGCAGGCTGAGTAACAAGTAACGGTTAACCCATTATCAAGCCCTATAATTAATACCAAATAATGATATGGTATTTTTTCCAAGACTCGTTAGAACTTCCATTCTCTAGATGGAGACAATTTAGGTAGAATTTAAAATTTAAATATTTTTGATAAAGTAACACTATCAAATTTGTTAGTTATAAAATGAGCAGTAATATAATTTTATTTATATTATTATTCATTAATCATACTTTTTTTTAATAAGGATTATTTCTCATGAAGATCCAAACAGAAGTTAATTAATTGCTCATGGAGAAAACCCTTAATACTTGAGACAAATAGGCTCTTATGGGTTTGAGGCTTTAAGGATGCCTGCCCACATGTTATACCTGCCCGGCTGCCCCTACTTCGGATTCAATTAAAGCCCTTATAACCAACACCATGCCTTGCCCATCAACGACAGCCCATATGCAATCTACCCTGATTCTTCATCAAAGGGTCCTGATTTATTTTCTGTGATTCAAATACTTCATCTTATCCGTATGATTGGGAATCACAAATCTTCAATATGGGCGGCTAAGCTGTGTCCCAAACTTGTCCCCATAATGTAAGGACATGGCCTCAATTGTGCTGTTCATGTGAGAAACACCCTTAGCTGCCCATGTCCAAATTCACAAGGTAATTAGATACCTTTGCACGCCCCATGCCAAGTTGCCAACTGCTCTCCCCCGCTCCTTTTTTGGTGCGTGAATCTACAGTCTACTTTCTAACCAAAGGGAATCCAAAGTTTCCAAACTCCTTAATAAAAAAATAATGATGCATCCTCCGAAAATTAGATGCTAGAATTACATTATCAAATGTCTAGATCATGATGACAAGTGGTGAGGAAATTAACTTCATTATATTATAAAGAACTTAAAGATTATAATATTAATTAATGCAATTTTCTTACAAACTAGCTTCATCATTTGAGATAGTAGATAATCATGATCTACATATATGTTACTTTTGCGATGTCATGTATTATATGAACTTTGTGATAAATTCATCAGAAATGGAGAGTTCTAATTTATTAATAAGCATGACAATGATGGTACTTTAAGAGAAAGATGGGTGATAAGCATGGCACTCGAGAGGTAAAATCCCTTTTGGTGAAGTCAAAATCATATGAGAACTGATACATCCACAAATGAATTATACAAAATAATGATCACATAAACTAATATGATTTCATCTGATCTAATAGATCTATTTTATAATAAAATAACTTTACAATCAGATGAATCACATAAAATTAAATCAGTTTGTAGAATTTCTTTTATTTAATCACTTTGTAGTTAAAGTATTTTCCAAATCATATTTTATACGGAGGGTAAGATCTATTTGAGAGCAACTAATGTGCCATGCACGCGCTTCAAGTAGAGATGGTAATGCGCATTTCTCTATTTTCGTAGACAGTTTCCATTAATTAATCTTCATCACTGTCTTTCCATCTCCAACTCTATATAATACGCCCTGAGTACCAATATTAGGCATGCCAAGCATTTCTCTGCCTTTTTCCCCTAGGAATTATATTCCCAACCTCGCCGGAACATAGAAGAATTTATTGTGAAGTTGCAAACTAAATCTGGTTTTGGTATCATAACCGATTATTTAGTTTCAAAATTTGATAGAAACATCTTGATCAAAAGTGGGAGGAAATTAAAGTGTTTCAATATCTAAGTTCGTCCCAAAATGGAAAGATGTATGGCGTTCGACAAAGAACTCAACCTTGAGGCCACAGAGCTTAGATTAGGTCTACCCGGCATCAAGGAGTCAGAAAAGCAACCATTTAGTACCATCAAGAGCAACAAAAGAGCATTTCCCAACATGGATGAGAAGTCATGTGGATCTAAGGACGGTTCTAAAGCGTCACACGCACAGAAATGCAACCAAGAAATTGCTTCACCAGCCAAGTAAGCACTGTTTGTGTTCAATTTTGATATTGTTACATGAAACCTGGTATTATATAATATTGTTTGTAATTTATGAATAATATTACAGTTCTTATGTTTTGACTACAAGAGCTAGCTAATCTGGTTGATAGATATGTCTTATTATTATATATAGGGCACAAGTTGTCGGGTGGCCACCTGTGAGATCTTACCGGAAAAACTGTTTCCAAGCAAAGACAATGGAGTCTGAAGCCACCAGCGCGTACTTGAAAGTTAGCATGGACGGAGCTCCTTATCTAAGGAAGATTGATTTGAAGGTCTACAAAGGATACCCGGAGCTCCTTAAGGCCTTGGAAGACATGTTCAAGTTCAGTGTAGGTATGCATCTTCATCTGAACTTACATCAGTGCATGGTGGAGAAGTAAGAAAATGGTTATAATTATAATTATTCAACTTTTTTTATTCCTCATTTCCTTTCGTTCCTTCTTGATCAGGTGACTATTCTGAGAGTGAAGGCTACAATAATGGATCAGAGTTTGTGGCGACTTATGAAGACAAAGATGGAGATTGGATGCTGGTTGGAGATGTCCCATGGGAGTAAGTTCTCTTCTTTAGTACTACCTATCTCTCGGTTTACAATTTCTTCTAAAAAAAAACGAAAAAAAGAAAAAGAAATGACGGAAAATTTAGTCTAATAGTCATTTTGGTTTGATTGCAGTATGTTTATATCCTCGTGCAAAAGGCTGAGAATCATGAAGGGGTCAGAAGCTAGGGGCTTGGGTTGTGCCGTGTAAAGTCCCCTAATTTTGAGCCAGTACTATTAAGGACGGAGAAGAAAAGGAGATCCATTTCTCTGGAAGATCACCGAACGTTAACTTTATATCCATGAAGAACCTGATCAGAAAGGGAAAAGAGAAAAAAGAAAACAAAAAGTGCATGTGTATAGTTTCCTAGATTTGCTTTGGGATGAATTGTATAAAGTTTCGAGAAATATACATGTATAATTACTACATACGTACGTTCCACGGTTTCTTTGTTCCACGTTCGACTATGCATGAAGGAAGTTGTAGTCCAAAACTTGTGTTACAAAAAAAGTAATCTCAACGCTGTGGGAGACATGAAATTAATCACATCAGAATAGGTCCATTTTTTGGGTGTGGTTGTGTCGAAAGATCATAGCAGCATCGATACTAGCTATATGCGTAATCTAGCACCAATGAGACAGCGAGATCAAGGATAGTGAGATACTTGAGACTGCAGAGATAGAAAACAGGAGAAAACGGAGATGGAGATCATCACGAGGGAGACGAGCACGACGAGGGAGACCAGAGAAGAAAAAAGAGATTCTTAGATCGAGAAGTGATATTGACAAAGAGATGTCGTAAAAGGAAATTCATAAATTGATTTTAGTGAATGCTTGAGAATGAGATAAGATAAGCATTTTATAAATAGTAATAAGAGGGTTTATGAATAGTAGTGAGATAATTTGAATTAAGTAATTTTTTGGATCTTGAAAAAGGATAGAGAAAAAATTGAATAAAAAGTATTAGAAAATTAATTAAAATATTGTTAGAATATAATTTTTTAATATAATTTTTATATTGAGATCTGAAAAAATTGAATTATTTTTTTTATTTTTTGTTTAAAAATATGAAAAAGTTGTAATGATTAGTTTGAAAATGTTTGTGATTGAGTAATGTTTAAGAAGAAAATAAGATGAGATAAGATGGATGAGATGAAAATAGTTTCCAAACCCTAAAACTATATATTGTAACATAGATTTAATATATCATATGAAACTATATATGTCAATTTATAAATTTATTTTTATAAAATCTTTTTATGATTAAAATATTTATCTTTTATATCTGGCTTCAACACATGCATCCCTATAACGAAGCAAATTTTATTTGTACGTCTAGTTAGGACAGATAAAAAAAAATTAAACCCATCTTATTAATCAATCAGGAAAAGAAAAAGAAAAATAGTTGTATAAACAACCAATGAACCCAAAGCAAACGAGCATTCAAAAACTATATGTACACATGATTTAACAAAATAAAATAATTAAATGGAGCCCATTTTACTGAAAGCAAAGGGCCACTCGAAAGCGCAAACAAATCATCATTTATATAGAAAGCGAGTTTGCCGCGATGTCTGATTTTCAGGCTGCATTAACAAAAGAGTAAAGCTACTCTAGCTGCTGGGGGATTTTTATTTATTTTTTCTTCTTCTTTCTTTCTTACTTAGTAATTAAGTAATTATTTTTTAATAATATTTTGATATTTAAAAAAAATATTTGAAAATAAATATAAAAAAAACACAATAATTACACTAACAATAGCTTCTAAAGCCGTGGCCGTAGAGCCACCTTTGACAAAATGCAGTAAAAATCCACACTAGCCAAACCTGACAGCATCAAAACCAATACCCCACCCCAAACGTATGAGAGGTAAACAAGTAAAACATGAATTATTATGTTGATGGATTTTTCCGCTTTAAAAGCATGGTCGGACCCTCTATTCTTATGTGACGGTCCTTAGCGGTGGTGTGCTTGAAGTGCCCTTTCATAGTTTGTGTAATAATAATTAATTGTTAAAAATAGAAGAAGAGTATTTACGTGGTTTGACACTTAGACTTACTTATACAGGTCTTGGGTGTAAAATTTATTATAAACACGATTAAATACCAGCTCTCTATTCTCATCAAGCTCTCTACAATTACTAAGCTCTAGAAAAGTAGCCTCGAAGCTCTCTAGTACAAGCGTGAACGCAAAAAAAAAAAAGAAAGAAAAATATAACTAGTTATGTTAATTGAACTTGTCACTCTTTCATTGAATAAAATTAGTCAATTATGGCATCTATGTTGAATCATTCAACAATTTCATTCTCAATATAGACTATCATATAATCTCCAAGAAAGTTATCCTTTATTTTATTTCGAAGCCTTGTCTTAACGATATGTTCATAGGCGAAAAAGCTCGCTTAATAGTTGTAACGTCCCGGTCCCGAGAGGTATAGAGAGTTAGCTCTTAATACCTAAAAATCATTTTCCAATCACATAATACATACTCCAATTTTTCTCTATCGCACAAAATACTCAATAATTCACATCAATTACTCCAGTATAATTATTCTAAGACAATACAAAATCTTAATATAAACATCAACCTCTTAACAAATCACATCATTAGAGCACAACAAGCTTACTGAATAAAAATCCTCAGTACTCATATAAACCTTCTATGCTTACTCCATCATTCTTAACTCATCTCACCCATGCTCCATATTCTTGGTCCTCACCTGAAATATTCAAATCATTTGAAAAATATTTGGAGATAAGGGGTGAGTTATCAATAGCTCATTAAGAAGATGACATATACTAGTGTGCAAACATGAGCATTTACAGAGTTCATAATGCAAAACAAAATATTTTCTTTCAGAATGCATAATCATAATATTGTTTTCAAAATGCAGTTTTAGAACATGTTATCAAAAATATCAAAGCGAAAATTCGAAACTATTCATAATCAAAATCCATTTGGCATAGCATAAACTGAAATATCACATCTTATCTTATCATATTAGAACAAATACCATGTTTAACCCCCGTGGTAGGGTTGTTCAAACCCCTGTAGCTAATCGAGCAGAAATAGAATGTGAATCTTCCAAAGTACTTTGGCATAACATATCTGATTCATCATCATCATCATATCAGAGCATTATATTAGAACAGAGGCCATGTTTAACTCCCGTGGTAGGGTTGTGCATTTGCGGATAACCAAGCAGATGCATATCAGAACTGAAACAGAATACCACTATTCTTTCCCATGGCAGGGCCATATCATATCGGAACAGAAGCCATGTAAAACCCCCGTGGTAGGGTCTCTAACTAAACAGAGCAGAAATAGAATCAGATGCAGAACCAGATAGTCATGACAAAGGTTTTTCAAATGCCACATCTTATCAAAACGAGTACCGAACAGAATCAGAACAAAACAGAATTAGATCACAAAAACATAATTTATGCACAAAATTTCATATTCGCTCTCTTTTTCAAAGTTCGGAAACAGAATGTCAAAAATAAGCTCATGTCTACACCAGTCATGAAACAAAATAATTTCTTCTTAAACAGAATCTCATGAATAATACAAAATAAATAACTGGGGTAGTTCAAATTTATTTTCATAACCAAATATTTATATTTTCAAAAAATCAATCTCAGCTCATTTTATTTTAATGCAAAATCTAATATAGGAACCTCGCTTACCTGGACTTTTTAGCCTTTTAGAATTTTCTTAAAAAATGTCGAACAATTAACGATCGTCACCTATAAAAATAATCAAGTAATTCTCGTAAATTTTCAATTAACCACGTATTTCGATATTTAAACTTAAAATACTAAAGTACCTATTTTAAATCCACAAAACCTAAAATTCTCATAATTCCTAAAATATCATCATTTTCTAAAACCATCAATATCCACATAATTCCTCTCACTATTATACTCTTAAGTCATTTCTAAATTGCATAATAATATTATACAAAATACAACCATGCCACAAAAATACATCTCTAGTTTAAAAAAATTCTCTTAACATAATTATAACAAAACTAATAAAAAGTTAGGAAGTAAAAATTTCATTTAATAAAAAAAGACTAATTAGTTTCTCTTTAAAGATCTCTAAATAAAATTTTGCACTTACTATGTACTTCTTAAAATTTATATATTATCACTAATAATATCTCAAATCTTTCTCTATTTCCTTTATAAAATCTTGTATTTTAAAACAAAACCTACTAATATATATAGACCAAAATATGATAAACCTATAATTAGTATGATGATAAGGGTATTTTAGGGATTAAACAAAACATATAAGGACCCTTTCAGAAATGACAGGTTCATATATATCACAGTATAAATTCGTATGGAGCCATACTCACCGAGCGATGGAGGGCACGAAGGCGGCGAGCTGGGGCTTGCTTGTTTACGATGGTGGGGGCAGCGGCAGAACACTGGTTAGAGAGAGAGAGAGCAGCTAATGAGAGAGAGAGGAACCTTACGTAGAAAAAGAGAGAGAGACGGAGAGAGAGAACGGAAGAATGGCGAGGAGGCCGTGGCACTCTGAGAGCTTACTAGAAGGGATGCGACGTGATAGGAGTGGCATGAAGTGACCGTTGGAGTTCTCTGTGCCGATGGTAACGACGTGGAGGCGTTGGCACCGTGTGTGGTGGCTTTGAACGACAAGGGCATCGGCTGTGAGTTGCTTTGTTTTCGGGGGCAAAAACAGGGGAGTTTTCGGTTCACTATGTAGGTGGTTATTCTCAGCACTATGGTGGTGGTGCAGTGGTGTACGGCAGAGGAGCTGGAGCTCCAGTGATGGTCAAGTGGAGAAGGCTGAGGGGGGCAGCAACTATGTTTCAACTGTGGGAAAATGAGAGGAGAGGGGGAAAAAGGAGAATGGCTAAACTAGGTTTTTGTCGAGAAATGAAGAACGTGTGTATTTATATGTGATGCGAAAACCCTAGAGAGACGAGGGAGACGTGCATGCGAATGAAAAATAGAGTCGTGCATGTGCATGGAGTGGAGTGGATAAAAAAAAATACACTAGAGACGTGCAAGACCATGCATGCTGTGGACGAGAGGAAGACTTAGGGGTGAAAAAGAAAATAAACGGAAAAAAAAAAGAAATAAATAAATAAAAATTGAGCTTGATTGGGTCCGGGTGTTACAATAGTTTCATTTGAAATTGGGAGTGTCAAGACAAGGTGAATCAATGTGATAACCATCTAATAAACATTATCATTTCCCGTAGTTTTTAATACTCGACATAAATCAGAAATTGTAGAAAAGTCTTGTGCATCTAGATGATAAGGCATATCGTGCTTGTAGTGTTGCAAGCAAAATGATAGTTGATCTTTCTTATTCAATAAAATCTTATGTATAAAACTTCTCTATAAGACCATATATATTGTTAATGTTAAACGATTGATAAGTATTTTTGGGATTTAGAAAAGAACTAAGGACGATAAGGGTGTTAAATTGTGTTAACATGTCGTATTTGTGTCGTGTAAAGGCATGTATATTGTACTATATGGGTCAACTCAAACACGACCCGTTAAGCTTACGTGTCAAAATCTCAAACTCTAACACGACCTATTAACATAACAAGTTGTGTCGTGTCAACCCATTTTGACCCGTTTGTAACGCCCCGTTCCCGAAGGTTCGGAGAGTTAACTCTCAATACCTAAAATTAACTTAAATAATACAACTATAAAATACAGAAAATCCCATAAAATATTAATCCCTTTAATCAATTCAAATATCTAAGTTCCTCCATGGGGACAATAAAGAAAATCTTAATAACATAAATTAAAAACTCTCCAAAACTCGAAATTATCCTTCACTCATCAAATCAAAATACTCGAAAAATAAAATCTGTTTACTAACTACGACTCTCAAATAAGCACTTGTACCCTCAAGCACTTATTCCATTTCGATCATCACACCTTGCTAAAACTTCCTACTCTTGTTCTCCAGCTGAACCATCAAAATTATCTGAAAAATATATGGAGATACGGGGTGAGTTATCACAACTCAGTAAGCAGAGAACATATACCAGTGTGTAAACATGAGCATTTACAGAAATCAGAATGCAGAACAAAACATTTTCATTTTCAGAGTGCGAAAGCAAAACATGTTATCAAAATATCAGAGCGAAGATTTAGAAATAATTTTATTCAAAAATATTCTTTGGCATAGCATAAATGATCATCATCATCATTAGAATATCATATCAGAACAGAGGGCATGTATAACCCCCATGGTAGGGTTGTGCATCTGCGGATAGCCAAGCAGAACATAAATCACTCTATCACCAAGGTGTGCACTCAAAATAGAGACCACTACTATAACCCGTGGCAGGGCCGTATCCACTATTATTACCCGTAGTTGGGCCGTATCTACTATTATTACCTGTGGTTGGGCCGTATCCACTATTATAACCCGTGGTTGGGTCGTATCCACTATTGTAACCCGTGGTTGGGCCCTATGCCACTATTATCACCCGTGGCAGGACCGTAACTGAATAGAGTGGAAACATAATCAAATTCAGAATCAGAGAGTCATGCCAAAGGTTTTCAGAAATCACGTCTTATCCAAACAAAGTATTGAACAAAATCTTCGGAATAGAACAAAATCATATCACAACATAATTTATGCGCAAACTTCATATTTTCTCTCTTTTCCAAAGTTCAGAAACAGAATGTCAAAAATAAGCTCATGTCTACACCAGTTATGATAGAAAATACTTTCTTCTTAAGCAGAATCTCATGAGTAATGCAGAACAAATAACTAAGGTAGTTCAAATTTCTTTTCAAAATCAAATATGTATATTTTTCAAAAATAACCTCAGCTCATTTTATTTTAATGCAAAGTCTAGCATAGGAACCCTGCTTATCTGGACTTATTAGCTTTTCAGAATTTTTCTCAAAATGTCGAACAATTAACAATCGTCACCTATAAAATAATCAAGTAATTCTCGTAAATTTTCAATCAACAACTTATTTAGATATTTAATCCTAAACTTCTAAAATAACCTATTTAATTCCTCAAAACCTAAAATTCTCATAATTCTCAAAATACTCTCTTTTTCCCAAAGCCATCAATATCCATTTAAACGAATTCGTACCGAATAAGAATTTAATCAAGCAAGTATTAAAATAAATATAAAACTCAATAAAAATTAATATTCAAAATATTTAAAATACCAGCAATATTTTATAAATAAAAAGAATACATTGGTTACTAAAATTTCCATAAATAAGTCATGAAAAACTCACCTCTTAAAAAAAATAGGTTTACTTCCTTTAATTAAAAATATTATTAAAATACAAATATAATATTTATTGAAACTTAAAACAAAACTCATTTAAACATAAACCCCAAAAATAAAACTTCTCACCCGAAAACATTAGGTTAAACCTACCTTCCATTTATATATATATATATATATATATATATTAGGTCAAAACTAGTAAGTACCCAACCTAGGTTAAAACTTTCCATATATATAATCTATATATAAAGTATGTATATATAACTTATAAGCATAAACCAAAAAACAAACACACAGGATTAACACATGCGGCGGCAGGAACTTACCCAAGGGAAAACACGTGGCAACGGGCGACGCAGCGAGGGCTAGGTAGACAACGGTGATCACGGTGGAGCACTGGAAGCGAGAGAGAGAGATGAGCGAGAGACCTCACATAGAAAGAGAGAGGGACGAAGAGAGTGCTCGGCGTGAAAGAGAACGGAAACTCACCATGGGGCAGCGAGGCTTGCGACAGTCTAGGGGTTGGGCGTCAACCTGGGTAGTGTCCGAGGGTGGAGGCTTGTCCTCCGGCGTCTTTTGATGGCAGTGGCGTCGAAGTTGAGGGGCTGACAACATGGCTCACGGTGGGGATGCTTCCCCTGTTTCGGCGTGTAAAAATAGAGTCCTTCACGTCCCAAAGCATATCACCATCTTGGTACGGAGGTGCAGGGCAGAGCAGCTGCAATCATGGTGGTTTTCGTGGTTGAAAAACCGAGGGGCACAAGGAGAGGGAGAGGCTGGTGGAGGAGCTCAGTGGAACGGCTTGAGCAAGGACTGCTCTATTTTTCAGACCCAAAACAGAGGAGTTTCGGATCACTCCGTAGATGGTTGTTCTCGACACTCTGGTAGTGGTGCAGTGGTGTGCGGCGGAGGAGCTGGAACTCCAGTGATGGTCAAGTGGAGGTGACGCATGGCGAGGTGGAGTTGCGATCCATGGAGATGCAATGCATGCACGGTTGCGTCGATTTTTGCATGGGACAGTGAGAGTTCTCGGTGGTGAAAAGACATGGTGGTTTCAGTCGTGCGGGATGTGGTTTGAGTGTTTCAGGCTGGGTTCGGTCGTGGGAGTGGCTGGGGTGCTGCGCGGTTGTCTTCACATTGCACTACGATGCAGTGGGTGATCTGTGCAGCGGCGCCACGGGTTATACCGTGTTGCATTACGAGCTTGGCTCTTTTGGGGCAGTGGTTCAGGTGCTTCACAGCTATGCTATGGGGAAGTTTGCCTGGCCGAGGTCATTAAAGGAGGGCAGCGGCAGCTTGGCTTCATCATACACGAGGGATAAATGTATCTGTGTGCACATATATATATATATATATATATATATATATATATATATATATGTGATGAGAAAACCCTAGAGGGATGAGGGAGACATGCGTGCGGATGAAAATTGAGTCGTGCGTGTGTATGGAGTGGATAAAAATACACTAGAGACGTGTGTGATCATGGATACTGTGGGCGACAGGAAACTTAGGGGTAAAAAAAAAACTATAGACAGAAAGAAGAAAAAAATAAAAAAATAAAAAATAAACATGCAGAAAAAAAAAGTAACGTGTGAAGAAAATATAAATATAAATATAAATAAATAAAATGAGCTTGACTGGGTCCGGGTGTTACACTGTTAGTGAAGAATATGAAATAGGTTAACACAACACGATCCGACTCGTTTCAACTCGTTTATGGAAATGGGTTGAACAGACCCGGAATTAACCCGTTTGACCTGATTAAGTTTAATAAAAAAATATAAAAATAACTACAAGTCCAAAATTACAATCCAAACAATAAAAATATCGAAATTAAAATTCCAACAATTTTACTTTTAAGTATAAGGGTATAATTGTAACTTTAACTTTTTTAACGGGTCATAACGGGTTGTGACCCGTTATCAACCTGTTAAGCAATCTTGTATTAACGGGTTCATCCGTTTTGACCTGAACCCGTTAAAATTAAACACAAACCCGTTATTATTGTGTCGTGTTCGTGTTGGGTTAACGGGTCGTATCACATATTGCCTCCCCTAAAGTACGAGAAGCTCCATTACTTTTTCACTAGAGTTACTATTTATCTCTTGCAATTGAGAGTCTATAGTAGCAGTGAATATGTCCACTATATAAAGATATTGTCATTTCTTGTAGATTACGACAACCGTGACCAACAAGAAAATGAGCATTCGGATTAGGGATTTCAATCTCATGGTCTTTACAAAATAACAACACACTTTGAAATAACGTATTCCAAACATTTGTTCTTAGTTTTTGAATAAGGTCTTTTTTTCTTTAGACAAATTCACAACATTTAAAATGTTTAGAGGTTTTCTTTGTAAACATTGACAATGACTATTAGTGATCCCCATGATTTCCTTCATCAAATGCAAGATAAATATAAATTCATATGATGTTATCGTATATAAGCCTAGGAAGCATTCCATGTTGGCTATAAGTGCTTCCTTCATCAATAATATTTTTTAAAATTGAACAGGTTGGACAAAACATTCTTATCAAACTACAAACTGACTGAAAATGGAAACCTCACCTTGTATCTCCAACGCATTGTAATGTTCCAATTTGATTCCAATCTCAACTTTATTAATTGCAATCAACTTGGCAGCTTCACTTGCTTGAGGAGCATAATTCATCATTATGTTTACAGGAAGCTCCAATAATATTAACAATAAAGGTAAACTTAGAGAAAAGCTGGTGGATGGGGATAACCTCCCTTGAGGCTACAATCAGAACTAATTGTAGTCTGTGTGCTAAACAATGTTTGTAATATCCATATGGGCAATCACGTAAAAATAGTGGTTGCAAACCATTCCACTCACCTCACATATTACTAGCGCCATCATACTGTTGACCTTGGATATTTTAAATGTTGAGATTATAATGAGATAAAATATTAGATATCTCATTCTTTAGAGTTGATGCTATAATAGTTTTAACATGAACAAATCATTCTCTATCAAAAAGTCTTAAAACAATAGTTATATGATCTTTGTTAGACTCATCACGTCTTTCATCAACATTAATACAAAACTTTGCATCCCCAATATCATCATAAATCGTACTTCTAACTTTTCTTGTAAAAAGAGACAAAATCTGTTTTTCTATTTCTGATGAGATATATTTGGCATTTTGTTGGGCATTTTCAAAGACAACTTCATCAACATTTTTATTATATGAGGTTAAAAATCTCAAGATCTTAGTAAAATTACCTCGACTCTTGGAATTTAATCTTTAATCCCAACCTCTTAAAGCACATGCTTCAAAAGTGAATCATTGAATAGCATTTATCGAAGCCTTAAGCTGAATTCAATTCTTCAAAATTTATTGTGTTGTTGGTCTATGTATCACTTTGTCAGTATGTTGCAATTGGTTAATCAAATCTTCACAAGATTTTGTAGCAACATTATGTGGTGAAGTGAAGTCTTTACCCACTTGACACAAAAATGCAGAGTCTTATCCATTGTTAACCTTTTTCCAAATGCAAAAACACTCTACTGTATTTGTATTTGAACTAGAGAACTATGGGTAGTTTTGGAGAACGTTGCATGGTAGAAGCAAGTTCAACTTGTGAAATTTCTACATCTTTTTTTTTTTTTTTTGAAAAATGATTCAATAGTTTTTTGTTTGTCCACATCGTTTAGCCTAAATCCTTCAAAATGGCATAAATAAAAATGACCAAATAACAACTCATAAATAAAATGTAAAACTAGTTTAATCAATGTTTTATATGGAAAAACTTATATATTTTTAAATATTTCAAATGCATATAAGACACACCTTTAGCAACTTAAAATCTATAGGGCTACTTGACCAATTTCTTTCAATTCATGTCCAACGTCAATTCTATTAAAAAGGATAATGAAATACCAGTCATAATTAAAAAGAAGTAGATGCTTAAGATGTTCTGTTTGGCATGCATTAATTAAAAGAGTAACAAGAACAACTAAACAAGGTAAAGACGTGAACACATTTAAAATAAAATTATATAACTATTCATCAATAAATACTTCTAATCTATGAGTTTTAGCCTAATGTAAGCCTTGATAACTTTATTTGTGGTACGGTTACCAAGGCCCAAGGGTGTTTCAATCCAAACCCAATTTCAAGGCCTAAGTCCATAAAAAAAACCCTAGAAATATTTTATTTTCCTTCTAACCTAGTGGAACTCCTTTACGTATGGTAACACACATACAGCTGGTGTAGATACTTGTATTGTGATACGGTAATCAGTAGGAACATAAGGATCAAGGGGAACCGTATAGCACCCATATGGTCACTTTTATTAACCACGCTTAATTATTGAACATGATTCCAAGTTCATATATTTCACGATCATGTTCATGTTATTTCAAGTTCAAGTTCAGTTTCATGTTCAAGTTCATGTAATTTCAAGTTCAAGTTCAGTTTAAGTTCATATTCAGTTTCAAGTCCAAGTTCATCTCATTTCAAGTCCATGTTCAAGTTTAGTTTATCTCACGTTAGTTCAAGTCATGTTAGCACATGCCATGTTATTTGTTAAGTCATGTCAAGCTCATTTACGATCACATTATGCATTCATGCTTTTATTGTCATGCATGCATCTTTAAAGTGTCAGTTTAAGTTGTTTGTTAACTTGCTGAGATTTATAATTAAATCTCATAGTGATAGTCCTAACTACCATTCCACCCCAGAATGGTAGACCATGAGTCAGGACCAGGATTCAAACCGGAGGTTGACCAACTGGAGACGATCGAATAGGCAACGAAGGCATGGCGCTGAGCTCATAACATCCATGCTCCAATTTAAAGATAGTATTATAACATCTTTGACTAAGTTGCACGAGCTACTCAATGGATTAGCCTAGTAGATATTTTAGCATATGTTTGTACTTAAGAAGCTCCGTCTCCTATACTCTTATGATTACAGACCTTTTAGACTTATGATGTAATCTTGAATGTCTATGTTTTGGGATATATCTCGTTTGGGTGCATCGTATTGCTAAAAAAAAAAAATTATCTACTGTGAATATTGCATATTACTATATGCATACCAGGTGCATTGCATGTTTAATTGTCATGAAAGGAGTATGTAACCTTGTGTTACATGTCTTGATGCTTTAGAGTCTATCCGATCCCAAAGGGAATCGAGGGGCGTCACACAAAGCCATGCCCAAAACCATGGGCTACAACACACTGTTTTATGCCTTGAAGCTGCTGTGTGATGGGGTGATGGTGAGGTGGTTGATTACCCTCCCATCAACTGCTATTTGGGGCTGACATGGGCAGTGGAAGTGCACTCATGCTAGTGGGAAAACTTTCCCAAGAAGCCACTGAGCTAAAACCACTTTCATTTAGGGTTTGAGAAACCATTTGGGGTTTTGGGGTTTTAATTGGATTCCAAATATTTGGAGTTTCACTAGGGTTGAAACTCTCTTTGGTTTGACATAGAAATGAGTGATTGGATGGAATAGTGTTTGACTGTTTGACTTAGGTGGCACGATCATAAAATTTGATTTTCCTTCATATTTTCATCTCATGGTTCATTTTGGTCCCAAGTGTCCTATATTGTAACAACTCTCCAGAAATTCAATGGATGAATTTTTTTAGGCTTTAGAAACCTCGTGAAAATCCTGGAAGTTTTGACGAATTGACCAGTTGCCTAAGTTTAGTCTGTTAGCATAGTTAGTCTTACTACTTACTATAATGCTAGAAACACCATTTTATTTATTTAACGTACTTATGAGTGTGAGAATGAGAAACAATTTGTACCATTAGTCTTAGATGAATATTTAGGATTTTATGGCCCCAAAAAATGACTTTTATTTTCCGAACAACAATTATTTGAAAAAACATTTTGAAATGTTCAAGGCACTTGGGATTTGAATTTCATGAAACCAAGTTTTCTCCTAAGTTTCATATGAATATTTAGGATTTTACAGTGCGAATTTTATTTTTCATTTTTCGGAGTAAATAATAGCCTCTATGTTAACACCTTGATTAGTGTTTTTCAAAATCATAGTGTAGAAAGTTCAAATTAGGTTAGAGAAGTTTTATTTAGACACTTGGTAAAATCTTAGCCACACTTGGTGAATGGTATTGGACACTTAACACCAAGAGGAACCATGAGGTAGAAATGTGAAGAAAATCAAGTTTTGTGATGATGCCACCTAAGCCAAAACACTATTCCATCCAACCATTCAATTTGTGCCAAACCAAAGAGGGTTTGAACTTTGAACCCTAGTGAAACCCCAAACACTTGAAATCCGATTGAAACTCCAAAATCTTGGTGAAAACTGAAATCCCAAATGATTTCTCCAAACCCTAATTGAACCCAGCTTTAGGTTAGTATTTAATCATTTGATTAAATCAATTTACTCAAGTTCATGTTATTATATCCTTATTTATTTTTTTAAACATTGGTAATTTTATTAGATCAAGAAAAATTGAATTTGGGCTTGATAGAAACTAAAACCCCATTGAAACCCCAAATGGAAACCTATTCGGTTAAG
The DNA here is from genome assembly GCF_001411555.2 of Juglans regia. Lineage (NCBI taxonomy): Eukaryota > Viridiplantae > Streptophyta > Magnoliopsida > Fagales > Juglandaceae > Juglans > Juglans regia. Next base: position 12,695,727 of record NC_049911.1, on the reverse strand, counting down.
GCCCATGAAATTGCACCACTAAGACAATGCAAGTGGAAGATGTTTTCCCCCTGCCATGGCAGTCCTTTCACTGCTCAAGTCAGCCCCAAATAGTGGTTGATGGGAAGGCCAAAAGTGCCCTCACTACCACACTTCACTTGAAAGTTTCCTTGGCTAAAACCATGTGCCATAGCATATAGTATTACCCATGATTTTGGTTGCCACCCCATCACCCAAAGTGTCTTTCACACATCTCCTATTTCCCCTCCAAATGTTTAAGTGTCGTTCTTGTCTATTCCAGTTGTATTTGATCACTTTTGAAGCATTTTCTTAGAAAGGAAACCAAGGAGACTATCAGACAGTTTTTCTAGCCTACCTTGATCGATTTTTTCAAAGTTGTTACAAGTGTTTTCTTACAAAGTACCCTGCATATAAGTTGTTCATCTTCGAGTCAAGTTTCTGTTGGTATATTATTATAAATTTTCATAATCATTTAATAGATGAAAATTTTGTTAAAACATGAAGAAGTAATTTTGGGCGATAAACTAGACAGTGTGTGATTTTTTGATTTTGTTGATAGTCTTCTTGACAAGATCTTAGTCTGATATTTTTATAGATTATAGTTAACATACTAATATACAAGTTTGATAAAGATTCATTGCATGTTATAAGTTTTTTAAAATATTTTTTCAAAGATCTAAAAAGTCTAAAATTGGGAGGTTAAAAGTAGAATCGGTTTAGAATAAGCTTGAATATATTGTTGAGAAAGCATGCTCCAATAGCTTTAATATTCACATATGATGTTCCGAGGACTTTGATTTAATTTTGAAATGTTAGTTTCAGGATTGATGCTATTAGTTTTAAATATATGAGTTTTTATGCATGCAAAGGTCCTAATTGGTCTTGTATTTGAGGTTTTCGGATATATCTATGTTTTAATGCAAATTTTTCCATGTGGTCTTAGGTTTGATGCTTAGATATACACTAAAAATTGATTATTAACCATATTATGATGATCTTTTATGATCTATTTATAATATATTTTGGATCTAAGGGTATGATCAAAACTAAATCACAAAGTTTTTGGTTTTGGTGAAAGGGTGAAACCGAATGTATCAAGTGTAATTTTGTCACTTTTGTGGGTTTGACTTGATGATTCAAAGCATGATAGTTCTTTTGAATGTGTTATGAATGCATTAAGAGTATGTTATTGAAGTCTTGCAGTTCTTGGAGTTGTTTGAAAATAGATAATGGCTTGAACATCAATGGTTGTGCTAAGGTTAAAAACTTGAAGTATTGTATTGAAGAAATTTGTGGTTTTGAGATGTGAGTTTTATTGGTTATTCTAGTATGTTATTTGATCATAAGATATGATTTTTTGTATGTTGTATATTTCGGTTTAAGCATGAGAAATGAGGTTGGATAGAATTGTAATAAAAACTACCAAAAAATCTCCTCTATCATCCCTTACAACCCCTCCCCCACCACAACTACCAGGATTACCCCTCAAGATCCATCCACATTTAATTTCACCCATCCATCCCTCGGTTTAGCCCATACAACTAACTTCGACGTCTTTACTATAACATCCTGCACAAGAATTTATAGTTTCGCAAGAACACGTCAATCCATATGAGAAAGAGAGCTAACCTTCAATAATTTTGTTGAAAAACTCTGCAACCAAAACTTAATCAACATCCAAATTGTATACATCGTATCATATCTTCCTTGCATTTTTGTTGTTTATCGCCACTGCCATAACCTCCAAGAAATCACAAATGGAATTAACCTGATCAACATACCTCGTTGAGAAGATTTTTTTGCACACTGAAACCAGCAACAATAGCGCACCCACCAGGAGTTGAAGTTCATGCATTGAACACCCAACGTGCATGAAGCTCTCCGCCATATTGCTTTTGCTACATTGGTTGTGCATAAAATGTGATCTCGATCCTCTATACTACCGTCTAAGCTGCAAACAAAACGTGAAGCTAAAGGTATACCCATCGACTGAACCTTTTCATCAACTGGGAGATAATTAAATATGGCCTTCCACATACAAACATACATCTTCTTTGGAAATAGATTACACCAAATCCAATCCATCCCTTCCAGCTGAGGCCATTTAATACGAGTTACCTCCCAAGCCGTTTTAGTAGAAAAACTTCTATCTACACAAGGATGCCAGATATAAATGTTACAACCTGGTCTTCCACATGGAATTTCAAAAATAATTCCATCTGCCTCACTAGCATCAACTAGATTAGAAAACAACTCCCTGTCCCACCTATCCTCCACCCAACAATCCCTCTCCTTCAGCCTTAGCTGAGCAACATTAGGCATAATAGCTGCAAGGGGCCCCCACTCAAGCCATCTATAGAACCAGAAAGAAACTGCTCCCTCCGGAACTTTAACCGACATATTCTCCATCACCTCTGGCATCACCATACATATGGATTTCCAAAATATGGAGTCTGAGCTTCTAACTTTAGATTCCAGAAAATGCTTCCCCTTTAAATACTTTGTTTTAAAAAATCGAGTCTACAAATTGTCTATCGACAGCAACCACCAAGCAAACTTCATGTGTAAAGCTCTTTGGACATCAGAAAAATCTCTAACACCAATCCCCCCTTCCAGGATTGGCTTACACAACTTCGACCACACTTCATGTTCTTTTCTTCCTACCATGATCCTCCCCCCAAAAAAATGAAGCTAGAATAGAATTCAATTTTTTCAAAACAAGCTTTGGGATATTTAAAATCGCAAGCAAGTGAGACGCCACACTCTCTAGTACATGCTTGAGAAGAATCAACCTTCCGCCTTGAGATAATAGCTTAAACTTCCAACTAGCCACTTTGTTGTGAAATTTCATGACTAACGATTCCAACATTCTCGCATTCACCCTCCCAACAGTAAGCGGCCACCTAAATAACAAGTTGGAAATTTCCCCTCAACAAAACCCGTTAGCCGACGAAGAGATAGCCTTCTAGCTAAATAAATTTTCTCTAAAAAAAATAACGCCTGCTTTTCTTTATTGATTTTTTGCCTCGACCACAGCTCATATGTATTCAAAGCATCTAGGAGCGCCTTCAAAGACTTTCACTTGATCTCAGGTCAAATTATCAACTACCCAAAAAAAACCACACATGCACAGAAATTGCCCATGATATAGCATGTTGAGAATGACATGTTGCACATGACACTTATCTTTTTGGGCCATTAAAATTTGAAAATTTTTTATATTTTCTTTTAGGGGCATAATACCTTCTTTCATTTAAAAAAAAAAACTTTGATAAGTTTTTGTATTACAAAGCATAAGCATAAGGACCTTGTAATAGAGAGGAAACAAAAGTTCAATGTTATAAATTGGGGTTTGAACTTTCACTCCCCCGTTTCTTGTTGCTCTATTTTCTTAAAATATGCATAATATAAGATGAAGCCTTAGATGAAATCAACACACAAATAACTGATTTGAAGATGTTGGTTTTATTGGGATTAAGATGGTATTTGGATATGTACTAATGTCAATGTTTTAATGGGATTTTGAATTCAAAACAATGTGATGTGCACAGTGAGTAATTGTCAAACTGACTGTGAGCTTGACCCAAGGCAAACGTAACACACCTCAAGGGATTACTGTAAATCTGCGAAGGTTCTACTCACTTCGAGGGCAGTGGTCCTCCAGAAAGAGATGAGAGAAAATGATAGAGGGGAAAATACTATAGAATTCTCATTAATTCATTTTCATTACACGTTCCACTACTTATATTTTGTTTACTACTAACTGCTTTCCCTCCTCGTTACTTTGCTACAGTGCGTACAACATGTAAAGACCGAATATGAACTGGACTTAAGAAGAAAATAACTACTGGAAATTGGGCTAACTAGACTGAGGCTCGACCCAACACTAAATGACTTAAAAAGGCTAATTTTATTATGCACTTGCTTCATTCGAATTCCCTCATGCCCATGACATGCCAAGCCCACCAAGCCCACGACCATTTCCACTTCAAGCTTCTAGGTTTCACTTTCCACTTTCTGTCTTTCTCTTCCCGAACTCATGCCGCCGTCGCCCATCTCCTCTTCTTCTAACCCTAAGCCCTTTCAACATGTTACAGCAAACAAGGTACAATTTGATTCATTAAATATGGCAAACAAAGAAGACAAACAATGAAATTACCTTAAAGATTGCATAGTCATGGCCCATGGCATTTTGGCTCATTGACTTATTCTTTGTTTTTGGGTATATATGCAATAATTTCAAACATTCCAATAATTAGCAAGAGAATACTTATATAAAAAAATTAAGTATCAAGAGAATCAACAATTTGGTTTGCCTCACAGTACTTATATATATTTCTTTCTTCCAAATAACCAAGCAATCTAAACATTATAACTACTACTTTATGTAATTGTAGAGAAATTTAAACATTTTTTTGGTTATCAAATGTGTTAACATTGTGTTTTGTACGCTTTTGGGCTGGGTTGCAGCAACTCGAGTCTTGGTTCCTTATACCTGCACACTCAAGAAAACAAGGAGAGAGGGGCCTTGGTGGAGACTGGGAAGTCTCTGATGCCTAAGTCAGCACATCTCCTTAATAGTTTGTGCTTGAGTGTCAAAGATCAGAGAGCCTTCATAATACTTGGGGGTCAGCTGTTATACAAAGTTTTTGGGGGAACATCTTGTACTTTGCCTTAGAGGCTTCTGTCACGTCAACTATTGTTTAGTTAGAAGCCTTTAATGTTGCGTGGCTTCTCGAGTGGGCCATAGCGAGCGGGTGACCATTGTCGAGCCTCACCATTCCTTCTATCAGGAGATCAAGGGTTCTCCGCACCTCTAGAGTGCTTGTCTATGCAGGTTCTTGAGTGTTAGGTGTCGTTGGGTGAGTGCTACGGCGGTGAGTCCCATTCGTCCTTGTCATTGGTCTTTCTTGCGTGGGGGTTGCTTTGCAGATTGGCCTAAACTTATGGGCCAAGTACTTCCAATCGGGACGTTTTAACCCTTCTAGAGAAGAGTCATTGGGTCAGCTTGGGCCCTTTGTGGTCTCTCGCGGGCCTACCTCAAGGGCTTTAGAGGAGGTAAAATCCCCTTACAAAATGAATAGTTGATGTGGAGGAGCATGGGAGTCTATCAACACCTTTATCCACATATACACAACACCCTACTAGTTCCATCCCACTTTTACCTAAGAAATCTAAAAAAACACCTAATAACCAATTGGTAGTTTGGGAACACATTACTAAAATGTAACCTATTGACCACGATAACCCAAAAACTCAGTGCAATTATTTCGCTAAGCTATACAGTTGCTACTACAAGAATGATACTTCATTTATGATACACCAACTCCAGAATGCGTGTGAAACTTCCTCTCTTTGAGTTAAAAGAGTTGGAAAAAGTCAATCCTCTAGTGTTAAGAGGGAAGCAGAGGGAAGAGTGTGTAGCCCACAAGGTCTAGTGAAGTATGATGGAAAAACACTTAGGGTGTCAACCGTTAAGTTTTTTATTAAGTATGAATTGCCTTTTAGGCTAGTGGAGCACAAAGGGTTTGTTGGTTCGTGAGTCTCGATTTACTTTTTCATCCCGAATCACTTCAAAAATGAATTGTATTTAAGTTGTATAATGAAGAGAAGATATAACTAAAGAAATTGTTGGATGGTCAAAGAATATGTCTTACCATTGATATCTGGACGTCAGTGCAAAATAGGAACTACATGTGCATTACCGCATATTTTATTGATTGCAATTGGAGATTGCATAAAAAAAATACTTAAGTTTTGCCAAATTCCTGACCATAGGGATGATACTATTGGGAGGGTATCAAACTTGGGATTGCATAAATTGGATGTTGATAAAATTTTGACCATCACAATTGATAATGCCTCCTCAATTGATGTTGATGTTGGTTACATGAGGAGGAGAATAAAAGACAAAAATTGTACTTTATTGGGTGGTGAATTTCTTCACATGCGGTATGCTGCCCATATATTGAATCTGATTGTTATGGATGGCTTGAAGGATTTTTATGAATTTGTAACAAAGATTAGGGATGTTGTCAGGTATGTGAAATCTTCACCGTCAAGATTTTCCAAATTTGAGACTTGTGCAGCAAAGGAAAAAATCAGTTGGAGGATAATTTGCTTTGATGTTCCTACTAGATGGAATTCCACATGTTTGATGTTGAGTTCCACTGAAAAACATAAACAAGTTTTTGAACAATATGTGTTTGTGGATGAACAATTCGTGAACCCCACTAGTGATGATTGGAAAAATGCACGAATTTTAGTAGAGTTGCTGAATTTTTTTTATGATGTTACATTGAACATTTATGGTTCTTTGTATGTGACGACTAATTTATATTTTCAGCAACTTTGCGCAATTGAAGATGCATTAAATGATATTTGCTTGAGTAATGATATTATCACTAGTACTATGAGCATAAATATGAAAAGTAAATATGACAAGTATTGGGGTAACACATATAGGTTCAACTTGATGATATATGTTGCTTTTGTGCTTGATCCACGATACAATATGATGGCAATGAAATTTTGGTTGCAAAAGAGCAAAGGGGATGAGTTGGTGGATAAGATAGAGGACAATGTTAAACTCCTTTTAGGCCGCTTGATCGAGCAGTATAACACATTTCGTGTGACTAGTGGGGTAGTTCTAATGTGGCTCAAGGGAGGCAAAACACTACTAATACAAACATTGGTAATGAGCCCACACCACCTTCAACTAAATTTTGGATCATGTTTACCAAATACCTTGAGGAGTGGGGTGTTATGAAGTTTAGATTGGAGCTAGAGATGTATTTATTTGAGGCATGTGCAAAAGACTCACTCGGTTTTTATATCTTACATTGGTGGAGTGTTAATGCCGCCAATTATCCTGTCCTTCTTGAGGTAGCACATGATGTGTTAGCCACCCTCATTATCACTGTTGCCTCGGAGTCCGCATTAGTACTAAAGGATGCATATTGGATCCTTTTAGGAGTTCATTGTCTTCAGAAACTGTCAAAGACCTCTTTTGCACTCAAAATTGGTTAAGGACCAAACCTATCAACATCCGGGAGTTGGAAGAATATGTAGAGTTGATGGACCTTGAAGGTAAGTTTGAAAGTTAAAATCTTTTTTTTTTTAATATCTATCTAACTTGATTTATTTATATCTAACTCAGTTTTTAATATTGTTTTAGATGATTATCTAGCTTGATCTTCAACTGAGGCTGCTGTGAGTCTCCCTTCCCATTCATGCTGAAAAGTTTAGATTCCGTTCGTAGAGAATATGTTCAGATTCTCAGATGGCAAGAGATTTGTGCATTCTTTTTTAATTTTGGGAATGGAGTTGTTTTTCTTGAACAATATCAAATAATTGTTATTTTTCACGCTCAAAGTTAACATTGATATAATTGATTTGATCTTATCCTTTTCAGGACCGTATGCTATGGTTTGGGTGTCATTACTAAAAGGAATGAAATCAGAATTCACTTAATTCACTTAGTTGTGCATCAATCAAGGACATCAGCCCACGATCACAACAATCCTCCCAAGATATCTCAGCAATCTTCTCAAGTCAACTAGTGTATATTCTTAGGAAGTAAATCACTTGTATTAGCTGTGCATTTTGTATAGTATTCTTTCCATTTCTTGTAAACTTTCCATAGATAGATATAAGCTTGTACATGCTACTATATATATGAATGAAGACACTCTCTATCTCAACTTGTGAGATAGTGTTTCTCCAAAAATCTTTATGGTATTAGAGTATAGGGCAATGGCTTCCACAGTAGCTGAATTAACATGGATTTCAACTCTACTTTGAGACCTTGGGGTGCCACTCGTCCAAACACCTATTCTTAACTGTGACAATATGAGTGCCTTATTTATGATAGTGAAGCCAGTTCTACATGCTCGAATAAGGCACATAGAACTTGATTACCACTATGTGAGGGAAAGAGTGGCACTTGGCTCATTGGAAACAAAATTTGTCACATCTCTTGCTCAACTTGCATATCTATTCACAAAGCCCCTGCTTAAGACTCCATTCAAGCAGCTGTGTGACAAACTTGGCCTCTGCTATCTTCCACAGCCAAGTTTGAGGGGGAATAAAAGGAATGAAATCAGAATTCACTCAGCTGTGCATCAATCAAGGACATCAGCCCACGATCACAGCAATCCTCCCAAGATATCTCAGCAATCATCTCAAGTCAACTAGTGTATATTCTTGGGAAGTAAATCACTTGTATTAGTTGTATATATCATCTGATTAGCTGTGTTTTTCGTATAGCATTCTTTCCATTTCTTGTAAACTTTCCATAGATAGGTATCTGGTTGTACATGCTACTATATATATGAATAAAGGCACACTCTCTATCTCAACTCGTGAGATAGTGTTTCTCAAAACATCTTTAAATACTTCCTCTAGTTGTAAGAAACTTATCATAAAATTATATGAATATGTGTTTATGTGACGCCCCTAACCTCCACTTGGGATGGAACAAAAATTTAGAGTGTCGGGCAAGGGATAAGAATAAGAATTCATTGTGTAATCCAAAATAAATAGGTATTAGGGCAGGGGATTTCATCATATCTAGGATTTTAAGGGCGCCCTTTTTTGTGACAACTAAGAGCATTAATTCAAGAAACAGTTTCCTTTTCTATTTTGTGCCAACCCAAGGAAGGTTTCCTATGTCCCCAATGTCAACAATCATACTTCACAAATCATCACCCCCACCACTCCAAAGAAGAAAAGAAGGAAATGGGAAGGCAAGAAATCCCCAAGAGAAGTCAAAGAAAAATGACGTGAAACAAGAAACCATGGAGTTATGTGGACAGATGATAGTAAAACATACAATAGAAGCCCCACCTATTGTGGTTGCCTTCCAAAAGAAACCACAACCTATTGGACATGCATACACATTCATTAGGACCCACTATTAAAGAAATCAACTGTCAGGACCAGAGAACACAGGTTATTGCTGCAATCAACACACATACATTTAGAAAGGAAGAAAACACAACAAAAATTGACACTAATTGAGCTTAGACAAATTTAAGTAATCCGCCATATTCAGAGCTACAATGGAAGGAAGGAGGGAGACGACATGTAATGTGTGTACAAGAGAGGGATGAAGGGTGGGACGGGGAAGATAAACTTGAATAAAATATCTCTGCAGGTTGTCTAGTGATTGTCACGATAGACAACCTGCAATAAAACTCTCTACATAAGAAATCATTTTGTCATCTACTGAAAACTATTTAAGAGCATATTAGAGAATTGTTTGAACTTTGATAGAAGAGGGTACAAATTGACATTGTCTTATAATCTATGACCAAAGACTCAAATGCTCTCAGTCAAAGTGAATGGTAGCCTCGATGTTAGCACTTAGATTAGTGATTTTCAAAATTACAGTGTGTAATTTCCAAATTAGATTAGAAATGTTTTATTTGGACACTTGGCAAGATCATAGTCACATACGGTGAATAGTATTGGACACTTGGCACCAAGAGGAACCATGAAATGAAAATGTGAAGGAAATCAAGTTTTGTGATCATGCCAACTAAAACAAACACTATTTATCCGATCATCCAATTTGTGGCAAACTAAAGAGGGTTTCAGCCCTAGTGAAACCCTAAACACTAGGAATCCGATGGAAACCCCAAGATCTTGGTGAAAACCAAAACCCCAAATGGTTTTCCTAATCCCCAAAAGTTTCCTCCAAACCCTAATTGAACCCGGTTTTAGCTTAGTGTTTAATCGTTTGAGTAAATCAGTTTCACATGCTATTAACTACTCAAATTCATGTTATTATATCCTTCGTTATTAATTTATACCTTGGTAATTTTATTGGACCAAGAAAAAGTTAGACTTGGGCTTGATAGCAACCCAAACCCCATTGAAACCCTAAATGGAAGCCCACTCAGTTAAGACCCATTAAGGCCCACAAAATTGAGCCACCAAGGAAAGGATTGTGGAGGAAGTTTTCCTCTAACCATGACAGTCCCTTCATTGCCCAAGTTAGCCTAAAATAGTGGCTGATGAGATGGCTAAGAGCCACCTCACCCCTTTCTCTCTCTTTTTTATTTTATTTTATTTTTTTTATTTTTTATTTTTTTTTAATTTTATCAAAGAGTGAGAAATCACCTGTCCAATAGTGATCCCCACCCAATTTTATTAATAAGCCCTCACTTGTGGCGGAGGAATACCGTGGTAACAAACATATGTACTCGGGACTTTACAATAATAAGAAAGACCAAATAAGCCCCAAGCACCAGACACCAACTCAAAACTCAAATAAACAATATAAAGGAATATTAAGAACATAAGAGAACTAACACTCAATCCTAAATACAACCACACTACCTGAGATAAGCCAAACCACAGGAATCAGTTCTAAGAATACCTCTTAATAGATGAGGAACATCCGTCTGCCCTAACCACTCATGAGAGACCACATTACTACCCAATCGAGCCAAAAAATCTGCAGCCTTATTACCTTCCCTATAAATATGCTTAATAGAGAAATTCATCTCTGCCAACATATTCATAATATCTTCCCAAAAATCCTCTAGGTACCAGAGAGTACATCTTCTGTCCTGAACCCAATTAACAACCAAAAGCGAGTCCATCTCAATATTAATATTATTAATCCCCAAATGTTTACAATGTTCAATCCCTCTTCTCAAGGCAATAACTTCCGCAAGATTATTACTACCACTCCCAATGGATTCAGCAAACGCAAAAACCATCTTCCCAAACTCATTTCTTACTACTCCTCCTGCACCCAAAATACCAGGGTTATTAATACTACTTCCGTCCACATTCAGTTTAAACCAATCTTTATTCGGTCTCTCCCATCTAACTGCCATAGAAACCCCTCTTTTTTTAAAATTAATAGAAAGATTCAAAGACTTCAATATCTTTACATCCTTATCCACAAGCCGGGAATCCTTATGAATCTTAATACCCACCCAATTAATCCAATACTTTATCAATCTCCATAAAACTTGAACCTTCTCCTTCCTACCTTCCATTCTCGTTGTACATCTCCATATCCATAAATTCCAAGTGATAATGACAGGAATAACTCCCATAAGAATACCTAACTGAGAGGACTTCGAAACTCTACGGAACCATGCCTCAACAGTTGCCCTCCAAGACCGATTCGGGACAAACGGAATACCCAAAATATTAGAACTAAACTTCCAAATAGCCTTAGCAATATTACCACTATATAACACATGATTAATATCCTCTATGGCCCCGTCCCTACAACATTCACATTTCGAGGCTAAAGGCACACCAATTCTCCTTATACGATCATCCACTGCAAGGCATGAGTTTAAGGCCTTCCACATAAGCACAGAAAACTTCTTAGGTAAAGCTGAATTCCAAATCCAATCCGACCATTGACAATTAGGATTATGAATCCGAACAAAAGATCAGGCAGTTTTGGTCGTGAAAGACCCATCCGAATTTTCCAACCAAATAAGCTGATCCTTACCCTTCCTCCTACTACTAACTTCATTGACAATATCCTCCATTTTATCAGACCCTACTAGCTGCTCAAGTTGCTCCATATCCCAATTATTATTAATCATACAATCTTTCACCTTCAATTCCGGATCACCCACCATCTGATACTGCTCCATAAGTGGACCAGAATTTAGCCAATTGTCTCTCCAGAACGACACGTTCCCCTCCCTAATCTTCCACCTGGAACGTGAAAGAACAACAGGAATTTCTTTTACAATAGCTTTCCAAAACCTAGAGCCTCTCGATGGATTAAGCTCAATCGGATGCTGACCATGCAAGTATTTAGCACAAAAAAATCTTTTCCATAAAGAATCTGAACTTAACAAATTCCAGGCAAATTTAAGATGCAAAGATCTTTGCACATCAACAAAACTTCTCAAACCAACCCCTCCTTCATCAACAGGTTTGCATAATTTGTCCCATTTAATCCATTTCCTCTTGGGATTCCCATTAAATGAGCCCCAAAAAAAAGTGCTAAATAATTTATTAAACTGAAGCAACACTAATTTCGGAACCTGCATCACAGATAACAAATGAATTGGCATACTCGACAACACATGCTTTAATAAAATGACTCTCGCCCCTGTGGAGAGAAAACTCACCTTCCAACCTTTAATCTTCTTTCGAATTTTTTGAATAACATCCTGAAAATGAATTAACTTCAATCTACTTGAAACAATAGGCACCCCTAAGTACTTGACCAGGAACACCCCTTCCGTGAACTGTGTATTCAATAAAAGGTGTCTACGTCTAACAGAATTAATTCTTTTAGAAAAGAAGATTGAAGACTTGGCACTATTTACCTGTTGACCAGACCACTCAGCATAAATACGAAGAACTTCGACAATTTCCGAAACTGAAGACCTTCCTCCATTAGCAAAAATTACCATGTCATCAGCATATAAAAGATGAGAAATAACAGGACCATGCCTAGGATGAGAAAAACTTTTAATTCTCCCCATTTCAAATTTATTTTTTAACAACCGATAGAGAACTTCTTCTACCAAAATGAACAAGTAAGGAGATAGAGGATCTCCTTGACGGAGACCACGTCCACCCTTGAAAAAACCTTTGGCGACACCATTCATAACCACAGAATACCAAGGTGTAGTAACACATTGAGCTAACAAATGACAAACCTTCGGGGAAAACCCAAAAGCTTTCAAAATATGACTTAAAAAACCCCAGTCAATAGTGTCATAAGCTTTCACAAAATCAATTTTCATCATAATATTACCTCCTCTAATAGGCTTGTTTATATCATGAATAAGCTCCTGAGTAAGACTAATATTTTCAAAAATACTTCTACCAGGTAAAAAAGCACCCTGTTCCAAAGAAATAATCCTACTGAAAACTGAAGTAAATCTGTTCACTAAAATTTTAGAACAAATTTTATAAACCACTGAACACAGACTAATGGGCCTAAAATTCCCAAACGACGTAGGATTCTGAACTTTAGGAATTAAGACAATAAAAGAGGCAGAGTAAAACCTTGGTAAGACAGCCCCGCCAAAAAAATCACTAACTGCTTCCAATAAATCTTGATACACCAAGGACCAACAATGCTGAAAAAAACCCGAGCCAAATCCATCCGGCCCCGGACTACTATCCACCGGAATAGAAAAAAGTGCATCTTTTACTTCCCCAACCGACGAAATACTACCAAAAAATTGATTTTCCTCCTCCGAAACTTCCTCAGAAATTAACCCAACCAGATCTGGCACAGAACTGGTTGCTTTAGCTTTGAGGAAATCCTCAAAATAAACACACGCAGCCTCATGGATATCTTCAGGCGAGTTAAGCACTCTGCCATCAGAGAGCTTCATTTCTACTACCATATTATGTTTGTTATTCTGCAAAGCTTTAAAGAAAGCAGTCGAAACCTCACCTTGCGATACCCACTTTTGTTTAACTTGTTGAGCAATACGAGACTCTTCCCTTTGTAACCAGACATCAAGCTCAACCTTGTTCGCTAAAACATCAGCTTCTACATCCTCTGAGTAACATTCTTGAAGTCTTAATTCACCTTCCTCCACTTTAGCTTCTAACTCTTTAATATGCTTTCCTGTCCAGCCAAACACTTCCTTGTTCCAAGATTTAAGAACCAATTTTAACCTCTTCAATTTAGCAGCTAGCTTCCACAAACCCGTACCATTAACCTCCACCTGCCAAGAACTAGAAACACATCTCCAAAAATCTTCATGATTAGTCCACATATATTGAAATTTAAAAGAGGTTTGACCATACCTAGCAGATGAAACCAAGTGACCCAATACCATAGGGGAGTGATCTGAAGTCCTCCTAGGAAGATATTGAATTCTACCTGACGGATAAAGATCCTTAAACTTGGAATTACATAAAGCTCTATCCAGTCTAGCCCATGAACACGCCATTCCTAATCGACCGTTGCACCAAGAAAAGCCATTACCTGAAAAAGGCATCTCAACAAATCTGCCATCATCAATAAAGGAACAAAAATCCTCCATAGCAATAAGCATCCTAGGATTTCCCCCTCTTCTTTCATTATCATTACAAATGACATTAAAATCCCCAATAATCACATGAGGAAACTGTAAATTATTAACACCAAGTAAATTAGACCACAAAGGCCTTCGATCTAAAAACCGACACTTTGCATAAACCGAAGAGATCAATAAGCTAGAGTTAATAAGCATAGTAAGGTGCTGATCCGAAACACCCATAACCTCCACCTTCAAACCAGCCTTCCAAAAACACCAAAGCTTACCATCTGATTTGCATTAGAAAGATACTCATCAAATTCAAGAAACGTCTTCCAATAATTCAACTGAGAATCATCCCTAAACGGTTCTGCAATAAAAAGAATAATAGGCTGCAGCTCACGTACAAGCCCCCTCAAACGTTTCCTCGAGGTACCAAGGCCACGGATGTTCCAAAATAACAATTTATTAATCAATGATTCTACTTAGAGGGCTTGCTAGGAACCCTATAGGACCTACGTAACAAATGCTTACTTGGAGACTTCCTAACTACTAAATCAGAATCAGAAAAATCATCTTTTTGTTTACCTGGGTGGTGATACTTACCTTCATCCTCAGATTTGGACTCCATCTGCAAATCTACCGTGTCTATCTGCACCTCTCCTTCTGCTACTGGGATATTCCCGCTTGACACCAAGTCAATTTTGGACTCTAGCTGCATAGCATCCTCCGCTACAGATGATGTCTCGATGAATTCCACCCTTCTTGGTTCTAATTGGCCACCCACTACAGCATCGTCTTTCTGCACAGCAACATCCACTATTGGAATTGGCTCGATGAATTCCTCCCTTCTGGGTTCTAAATGGCCACCAACTCCAGCAGACAGCTCCTGAGTTATTATTGGTAAAAAGACCAACTCCTCCGCTGGTAAAGTCCCGCTAGCCTCTCCACAGATCAACCTCTGCTCGGGGGCCTCCATTTCTTCGATAACACTCTCAGACCCCAACTTCGACTTCCCTACATCCTTGCCACCATCCAAGACCGGCACCTCAATCTCAACATCTTCCAATGCCAAAACAGGGGACTCTGTGGTTTTCTCCGAATGATCTGTAGTCTTCGCATCATCTTCTTTATCTTTTGGCACCCAGACTTTACTTGACTTAATCACCTTCAAACTCTTGCTGCTCTTTCCTTCTTTCTTGTTTGCCTTACATGTCTTTACGTTATGCCCTTGCACCTTGCACACGGAACAAAATGCAGGCAGTGTTTCATACTCAATTTCTTGGAAAATGCTTGTAGGATGTCTCGGTGTCCCAATCCAAATGGAATGAATCAGCTCATGATCGATATTCATTAGAACACACACCCTTGCACCATCGGTACGAGTTGCACAGCGTGTCGCATTATCTCTCCTTAAAAAGATTCCAATCGGTGCAACTATATTCCGCAAGAACGCTTCTTGATAAAGATTTGGAGGTAATCCGGGCAACATGATCCAAACTGGAACCAATGATGGTTCGTCATCTTCAGTAAAATCAGTAGACCATTGAAAGGGTCTATAAGCAACCCCTTCAATATCACAGCTTTCACGGGACAATGATTTCAAGAAATCATCTTCATCTGAAAATCGCACAAAGACATTCCGAGCCTTCCGCATAGCTGAAACGACTGGCTGATTCGTTAATCCCCATCTGCTATGAATGAACCCTCTGATGCGATCCAAAGAAGGTCTTTGTCTTAAGAATTTTAAAACCATAGAGAACCGAAAAGGAACAGCCGAACGATCCAACTCCTCCTTAGTAAATTGCACAAAGAACTCACCTTCAACACATTTTGGAGGCCTGAATGGTATCGAGACCTCAGGGAGAGCCTGAGGAACCTGGGAAACCAATTCGGCAAACGTGCGTGTCTTTGCATGCGACATGGGGGGGGGGGGGGCTGGCAGCCCCCGGAACCATCCATGCACGTAATAGACTGACTAATCTAGAACAAAACTCCAAAATCAAACTTGAAAATCTTGGAGCATTCTTGGAGCATTCTTGGAGCATTCTTGGAGAAGACTCGGAATCTTTTAAACCCTTAGAGATACTTTTCCTCAATTAGCACTTTCTTTTGGGGTTCAGTTGAGGGGAAACCAAAAAAGAAATGGGTGAAATGGGAGTCATTATGTAAACTAGTTGATGAGGGAGTTGTTGGCCTACAGAATCTTATGGATGTTCAAAAATCTCTGCACTTTAAATTTGTTTCGAAATTGCTTACTGAAAGCTCTTTGTGGGCAAATTTTTTCACTTGGCAACAACAAGGCAACAAACCATGGGCAGCAGCACTTGGTTTTTCACC
The DNA here is from genome assembly GCF_001411555.2 of Juglans regia. Classification (NCBI taxonomy): domain Eukaryota; kingdom Viridiplantae; phylum Streptophyta; class Magnoliopsida; order Fagales; family Juglandaceae; genus Juglans; species Juglans regia. The sequence continues at coordinate 12,679,411 of NC_049911.1, read as the reverse complement.
TGGTTTTTGCTGACACCCTATCACTCAAAGTGTCTTTGACCCCTCCAGAAGCCTAAGTGTCGTCCTTGTCCATTCCCTTCGAAAACTAGAGGAGCTACCCTTCACATAAGTTATTCCTCTTCAACTCTAGTTTCTATAGGTATGCTTTGTAACTGCCATCTAGAAATTTAATGGTAGAATTTTTATAAGCTTTAGGAACCTCGTGGAAATTCTGTAAGTTTTCACAAAATGACCAATCGCGTATATTTTAGTTTGTCAGCATAGTTAGTGTTACCACTCACAATGGTGCCAGAAGCACTATTTTATTTATTTGAGATAGTTAGAAGTGTCAAAATATGATATGGACTACACCATCAAACTAAATGAATATTTAGGATTTTATGGCACAATAATCTCATTTTCAATTTTCGGACAAAACACTTGTTCGAAAACACATTTTGTTTATTTCGAGGCACTTCAATGTTGAATTTCAATAAACAAATTGTACAGTTAATTTAGTATGTATGTTTAGGATTTTTTAGTGTAAAATTTATTTTCACTTTTTTCGGAGCGAATAGTAACCTTAGTAGTAGCACCAAGTGCAGTGTTTTCAAAATTACAGTGTGGAATATCCAAATTAGGATATAGAGGTTTTATTTACACACTTGGCAAAATTTTAGCCACACTTGGTGATAGGGGTGGGCAGTGGGGGCCCGCACCATGCTGCCCTGCCCTCATCAGCCCCACCCCCACATGCCGGGGTGGGCAACCCTGCTCCGCCCATGCGGGGGCGGGGCCCTCCGCCCCACATCTAGAGCCCCTAGCAAAGATGGGGGGAGGGGAGGGCCTAACCCCACCCCAACCCTCTTACATTTATATATATATATAAACATAAATATGTATTTATATTTTACAAATGATGTATATATAAATATATATTATAATTTGTTAGACTTGTTTACAAAGTATCCACTAACAAATTTAGAAACTACCTAGTTTAAAAATTAATACACTACAACTTACACAAAATATACACTAGAAAATTTAAAAATTACATAGTTTTTTAAATTATAGTCATATTTACAAATTTTAAATTTCTAATTTTGGTCTAAAAATGTATTTTTAATCACTTTTGGACTTGGGAATAATTTTTAAACCTAGTTAAATGTAGTATATTGTTTTAAGTGGACGGAGGCGGGTAGAGGGTGGTTCCGCCCCATAGGGGGTGGGTAGCACCCTTACTTGGTGAATAGTATTGGACACTTGGCACCAAAAGGAACCACGAGTTGGATTGTGAAGAAAATCAAGCTGTGAGATCATGCCATCTAAGCAGAATCCTATTCCATCCACAATGATTTCAGATCACAGTGTGGAATGTCCAAATTATAGAGAAGTTTTATTGGAACACTTGGCAAGATCTTAGCCACACTTGGTAAATAGTATTGCATATTTGGCACCAAGAGGAACCACGAGTTGGATTGTGAAGGAAATCAAGATGTGAGATCATGCCACCTAAGTAAAGCCCTATTCCATCTACCTATCCACATTGTGCCAAACCAAGTAGGGTTTGAACCCTAGTGAAACCCTAAATACTTGGAATCCAATTGAAACCCCCATAGCTTGGTTGAGACTGAAACCTTAAACGGTTTTCCCAAACCCTAAAGTTGGCCTCAAAACCCTATTTGATCCGATTTCTAACATTGTGTTTAACCGCTTGATTAAATCTCTTCCACATGCTATTAATTTCTCAAATTCATGTTATGACATTATTATCAAACCCTTTAAACCTTGAAATTTTGATTGGGCCAAAAAAAAGGGATTTGGGCTTGATAGCATCTCAAACCCTAACCGAACCCTATCTAAACCCCAAATGAAGCCCATTTGTTTAAGGCCCATGAATTTTGACCACCTTGGCAAAAATTCTTGAGGAAGTTTCCATCCACCCATGGCAAGCCATTCACTGCTCCCAACAACCCCAAATTCATGCATGATGCGAAGGCCAAAGGCCACCTCACCACCACCCTTCTCTTGGAAGTTTCCTTGGTTGAAAACCACTCACTATTTGCATCTTTTTGTGACCTAATCACCATACCTCAAGATGTCATACGAGGCCATACCTCCCTTTTTAGAAGTTCTTGAGGCGTGTAGGCCACCATTTCCCTCACTTCACCACTTTTGACCCTCATTCTTTGAAAGAAACCCTTAAAAAAGCTCTTTTGGGCGGATTGCATATGCCTTTTAGAACCATTTTTAGAAACATGGGTCAGGACTAGGTTTCAAATTGGAGGCTGACCGACTGGAGATGATCGATTAGGCAATGAAGGAACGACTCTAAGCTCATAGCAGCCATGCTCCGAATTAAAGATAGTTATGGCATCCCTGACTGAGTTTCAATGGATTAGCCTAGTAGATATTTTCGCTTATGTTTGTACTTACGGGGCTTTGTCTCTCGGAATCTTATGATTAGAGAGATTTTAAGCTTATGATGTAATCTTGAATGTCTATCACTTTAAGTTCATGATTTACGTTTTGGGACATATGTCGTTTGGGTGCATAGTATTGCTTAAAGAAAAAAAAAATATCTGCTATGAATATTGCATATTGCTAGATGTATACTAGGTGCATTACATATTTAATTATTATGAATGGGGCAGGTAATCTTGTGTTGCATGTCTCGATGCTTCTGAGTCCGTCTGATCTCAAAAGGAATCTAGGGGCATCACACAAAACAATGCCCAAAACCATGGGCTACAACAGACAGTTTTTTGCCTTGAAGCTGCCGTGTGATGGGGTGGTGGTGAGGTGGTTTATTCCCCTCTCATAAACCACTATTTGGGGCTGACATGGGCAGTGGAAGGACTACCATGGCAGGGGGAAACATCCTCCACATGCGTTGCCTTGGTGGTGCAATTTCATGGACCTTAATGGGCCTTAACCAAATGGGTTTCCATTTAGGGTTTTAATGGAGTTTGAGTTTCTATCAAGCCCAAATTTAATTTTTATTGGGCCAATAAAAATACTATATTATAAAAGAATAGATAAGGGTGAAATGATATGAATTTGAATGGTTAATTGCATGTGAAAGTGATTTGATCAACTGATTAAACACTGAGCTAAAGTCGTTTTCATTTAGGGTTTGGGAAGCCATTTAGGGTTTCAGTTTCCAGAAGGTATTTGGATTCGAGTTTTAATTGGATTCCAAATATTTAGGGTTTTATTTCGGAAACCATTTAGTGTTTGACTTAGGTGGCGTGATCACAAAACTTGATTTTCCTTCTTTTCCTTCACATTTCCATCTCCTAGTTCCTCTTGGTCCCAAGTATCCTATACTATAATAGCCCGCCAAGAATTAAATGGATGAATTTCTTTAGTCTTTAGGAACCTCGTGAAAACCCAAGAAGTTTTGGCGAATCGACCAGTTGCATGTTTATTCTTTTAAACATTGGTAATTTTATTAGACCAAGAAAAATTAGATTTTAGCTTGATAGAACCCAAACTCCATTGAAACCCCAAATGGAAACCCATTCGGTTAAGGCCCATTAAGGTCCATGAAATTGCACAACCAAGGCAAGGCATGTGGAGGATGTTTCCCCCTACCATGACAGTCCTTTCACAGCTCAAGTCAGCCCCAAATAGTGGTTGATGGGAAGGCCAAAAGCCACCTCACCACCATCCTTCACTTGGAAGCTTCCTTAGCTGAAAACCATGTGCACTAGCACATAGTATTACCCACAGTTTTGGTTAACACCCCATCACCCAAAGTGTTTTTCGAAGATCTAAAAAGTTTAAAATTGGGAGGTTAAAAAAAATATTAGGTTTAGGTTTAAGCTTGAATAATTTGTAGAGATAGCATGCTCTAATGGCTTTAATATTCATATATGACGTTTCTAGGACTTTGATTTACATGTTGAGATGTTAGTTTCAGGATTCATGGTATTGGTTTTAAATATATGAGTTTTTATGCATGCAATGGTCCTGATTAGTCTTGTATTGGAGATTTTTGGATGTATCTATGTTTTGATGAAAATATTTCCATGTGGTCTTATGTTTGATGCTTAGACTATTCTAGAACTTGATTATTAACCATCTAATGTTGATCTATTATCAACTATTTCATAATATATTTTGGATCTAAGGGTTTCATCAAAATCAAACCACATAGTTTTCGTTTTGGTGAAAGGGTGAAAACCGAATGTTTCAAGTGTGATTTGTCACTTTTGTGGTTTTGGCTTGATGATTCAAAGCGTAATACTTCTTAGGAATGTGTTATGAATGCATTGAGAGTATGTTATTGAACTTTTTGAGTTCATGGAGTTGTTTGAAAGGAGATAAAGCCTTGACCATCAAGGGTTGTGCTTAAAGTTAAAAACTTTAAGTATTGTATTCAAGACATTTGTGGTTTTGTGATGTGAGTTTTATTGCTTGTTCTAGTATGTTATTTGATCATAAGATATGATTTTTTTTATGTTACATATTTTAGTTTAAGTATGAGAAATGAGGTTAGATAGAATTGCAGTAAAATTTAGGGTTTGGGCCTATGCATGTTTAACCTAGTTGAGATGTGTTTTAAATTTTTCTAAATTAGATATTTGGATTTAGGAAAATATGTACGTTAGGAATGTAAATTTGGGTAAGATTTGGAGTTACAATATGAAATCCTTAAGTTAGAGGCAAAATCGTAATTTTTCCACATGTTGATAGGTAAAATGGTAATTTTATTCTAATTCAGTATTTTTATGTTTCTAAACTATTAGTGAGGAGTTTTGGACGTTTAGAAATATCTCCTTACAGTTTTCCATAATTCACGCATTTAATTTGTCACCCTACGTTCAGTCTAAGTTATCTTCTAACTTATTGTCAGGATATTGTGTATGTGTTGGTAAGAGAATAGTTGTTCATATTTTTATGTTCTTATATATGCCATGTTATGACATGTCACTACAATGTTTGTCTGTTATACATTTTTTTATGTCACGAAATGTTTATATATTTTACGTTTTATCATGTCACAAAATATATATATATATCTGTTACACATTTTATCATGTCATGAAATGTTTATCTGTTGCACATTTTATTATGCCACGAAATGTTTATTTGTTACACCTTACGCCACGTCATGAAATGTTTGTCTATTTCATGTTATGTCATGTCATTCATCTCACAATCACATGTTACTTCAGGTCATTTGTCTTTTCATTTCATGTAATGTATTTCCATGTCAATCAAGTTTGTTTATATTTGTCATAACCCTAAGTGTTACGATGGGATAATATCCTCGTGAAACTCCTCTGTTTATTCTGGAGTGCCTAAATTAGCTTTAAATTTCCTGGTTTGACAAGGTAAAGATCAATAGGCATCGAATGAGGCCTAAGTAATTGGTCATTGAATAGAAGTCATGCACCAATGTCGATGGTGACACCCACATTTTAATTTCATGTTATACGTACTCGTGCAGATGCAGATACCTGGGAACTGATACGTATGTTAACGCACTCACAACTAGTGCAAATACTTGTGATGTGATGCGGTATCGGCAAAGACACAAGACTCAAGGGGACTCATGTAGTACCCATATTTCACTTTTAATTAACTAGTTTAATTATTGAACAAGATTCCAAGTTTATGTTCAGTTTTAACCTCAATTCATGTTCCGTTTCAGTTCAGTTCAATTCAGTTCATGTTTAGTTTTAGTTAAATTCACGTTTAGTTCAAGTTCAGTTCATGTCAGTTTCAGTTGAGTTCACGTGTAGTTCAAGTTCAATTCATGCTCAGTTTCATATTCAGCTTTATGTCATGTTTATTTCAAGTCAATTCATTTCTTTTCATGTTAGTTCACGTCATGTCAGCACATGTCATGGTATTTGTCAATTCACATCATCCTTATTTATGATCACATTTTTACTCATGCTTTTACTATCATGCATGAATATTTAAATTAATAGCTTAAGTTGTTTGTTAACTGGCTAAGATTTGTAATTAAATCTCACCGTGGTAATCCTAACTATCATTCCCCTGAATGGTAGGTACTGTGACATGATCGATGAAACCAAACTGGACCCGACTGAGGTTGGCATAGCCAAAACCAGGTATTACTAAATTCACTATAGGTGATCACTCCCGACTAATAGGTTGTTACATGAATATTACTATACTGCTAGTGAAGGATATTGCGGAAATTGTGGAGGAGATCTTAGAAATTTTGGGAAGTACAGGATGAGGACTAAAATATTATAATATGTACTAAGTACTTCTCTTTTGAGGTTTGAGAGGGCCCATATTGTAGGGACCTTACTTTTGGTCATGCATGGTTTGAACTAGTCTCTGAATGGTTTATGTGAATTTGGTATATGTAAATACTTATTGATGAGTAGTTAAGTTTGGAATTAGCATTCTAGTACTTCATGTATTGTTCAAAGAAAAAAATCATTTATCCCTTGCAAATATTGCATATTGCTAGGCACATTGTATCTTTATTTGTCATGAATGGGGGTAGATAACCTTATGTTGCATGTCCAGACGCTTCAAAGTCCACCAAATCCCAAGCAGAATCTGGGGACGCCACATATACTATTCACCAAGTGTGGTTAGGATCTTTCTAGATGTCCAAATGAAACTTCTCTAGACTGGTTTGAACATTCCACACTATGATCTGAAAACAGCTAGATTGCGGGCCACATGGCACTAACACAGAACTTACTATTCATCCCGAAAATAGTAAAAATAACTTTGCACCATAAAATCCTAAATAATCCTATGAAACTAGGAGTGCACTTCGTTTCGCAAATTTCAACTCCTAAGTGCCTCAAACAAATCAAAACGTGTTTTCAAATAGTTGTTGTCTAGAAAACAAAAATCGTTTTATTGCGCCATAAAACCCTAAATATTCATCTTAGACTAGTGACATAGACTTTTTCTCATTCTCACACTCCTAAGTCCCTCAAATAAATAAAATCGCTCTTCTGACACTTAAGTGTGTAAGAAACTAACTATGCTGACAGATTAAAACATACGCAATTACTCGATTCGTGAGACCTTTCCGAAGTTTTCACGACATTCCTAAAGCCTAATGAAACTCATCCACTGAATTTCTAGCGGGCTATTATTATCATTTAAAAGAGAAGATGTTGCTCACTAAGCCTATTGTCCATCACTGGTTATATAGTCACTAGTCAATGTGGGTGGGGGTGAGTCAAGGTCTACTATCATGGTATGCTAAGGCATATAGTACATCACATTGCTATTGGAATCGTAAATCATGTTACCAAAGTGCCTAGGGTCAATGTGTTGTTCGACCTCCTCGTCTTCATCGCCGAGTACATGACCCTGAACGAGGAGTCATCCTCAATGAATAGAAGACATTGATGATCCTGATGTCTCGAGCTTAGGATCGATGGTTGTGACCTGCTCCTCAGTTGCTCTGCTGGACTCAGCTTTGTCCCGTGACATCCTCGCTCTGAGACTATCTCATGACATCCACGTGGTTAGGTGAAGAGGTGGTAGCATTCCTCATCAGGTAAGGCCTTCCTCTCATAGCCTGTCTAATTCAATAAGTCACCTCCTACGGCATTCCTCGCTCAACGGTGAACTGTCTACTTTGTCTTTGTTTATAGAAGCGATAATAGATAAGTTCCCATGTGTTGCTGCCAAGGCAACTTGTACCCGTGGCGACAGTGAGACTAGGTGGCTACAAGTACACCCATTTGATTGAAGACAAGACTACATAGTAGCCTTCAACTCGCCTAAAGTAACTAAAAGTTATCGAAAGGACAATTGATCCCTCATAGCAATTAGGTGGAGAATACGAGGAACATCTTTCGAAAAGATAAAATCATACACATGCAGACGAAGGATTTAATAAAAGAAATCATATACACACACATACACCTATTCCTACGGTGTAGTGTTATACACTGGCAAAGATGGAAGCAATAGCACTCTTTAGGGCCTGATGATTGCACAACAACTCAAGTATCAAAGGTCTACCAATCATGTAGTTATCAAATCCATTAGAATACAGAAACAATGCTCAGTCCACCTAGCAATCATATAAAATAATAGCCCTATTAGTTTATGATTGGATAAAGTATATCCATCTGGAATTATGAAATCCAATTACAAGAGACTCACTGACACTAGCATATCAATTACAGAATTAATAATTCTTATTCCCTTTCTCCTAGGATCATCCTATCTGAATCAAGCTTCCAAGCCTCTCACCCTCTTAGTCTCTCTCCTTGTATAGAAAGTCAACTTTGTTCACTGTTCAGTAGTGTATGATCTTTTCCAGTATGGATTCGAAAGGCAAGCAGGGAGATGGGATGAGAACAAGAAGCTTTCATGAGGAGAACTACAATACTAGAAGGGTGTTCTTGAGAAGTTATCCTCTTCAATGGGAAGGAGATGATGAATACAACGAAGAAGATGTGGGGAGGGTCGTCGATAGGAGTCAAAAGAGACCCATGAAGAAGATTATCCTATCTATGTTTCATTGGTGTGGACACAGTTTTGTTCTTAAGGAGATTCAAATGTAAGCTCGTAATTTACGTCCTTGCATGTTTCCCGCCCGCATTAAGACCCCTACTGCCCTACTTTCAGCCTAATCTCCTGCTTTGTCTTCCTATCTTCTACCCAATCTCACTGTTTCATGAACAAAGGATGAATTTACATAATATGGTGAATCTAACCTCACCTATAAACACAGGACTTTTCCTTCATCCTCTTACATGCACATTAAGTATAGAATAACATGCCATTGTAGCATGCATCGATTACAAAATTTTATATTTTTTGCTGTTAAGTAGCTTTGAGTCTTAGAATCTAAAATATGGCAACATATATAGGTTGTGACCATACCAAACAGCAACAATAAGTATTTCATGCAGTGTTCATGTCATATTTCCAACTTAACATGCGGCTTGTTTAAGAAATCTATGATAACATACATCAAAAGGCTCTGATTTGGCACTTGATGCTTGTGCTATCATAACCATTACCATGACAAAAATGTCTATAAAGAATGATCAAGAGTTTCCATTGAATGGTTGAATTATGATAGAATAGAGTTCCAGAGAAGGGCTTTCCCATAATGAGTATGTCAACTAGGTCATGAAACAGAGGTTAAAGGTTCTCATCATACAAAACTTTCGTTATCAAATTTCAAGGAGTGAGTTTTGCCATATGAAGAAAGGAAAAACCAAAGGCCAAAGCTTACATATGAATATAACAATACGTGGCTTAGAAGAAGAGAATTGACACACCCATGGTGAAGCATCCAACAGCCACCCATGGACTCAAGTGCTCACCTATTTACAAAAACCAAAAAAGGAATGGTCAGCCCTTCAGATTGCAGATCAAGATAGCCTTTTAGTTCAGTTCATTTTCTCGTCCCTAGAATTCATCAAACAGGCTGAACATCAATCAATGGGCAATCTGCAATTCTTCAGACCCTTTGGTAATGATGCTACCAGCTGTATTGCAAACTCCTAAATCAATCTCTTCCCTTTGTAAATAAATCATAATTTTTTGGATCAATAACCCAAATTGGCATCTCTCTTTACTTCTGTGCTTAAGAATTTGCTGTGTAATCCAAAATAAATAGGTATTAGGGCAAGAGATGTCATCATATCCAGGATTTTAAGGGCGCCCTTTTTTGTGACAACTGAGAGCATTAATTCAAGAAATAGTTTCCTTTTCTATTTTTGTGCCAACCCAAGGATGGTTTCCTGCGTCCCCAATGTCAACAGTTTTACTTCACAAATTATCACCCCCACCACTCCAAAGAAGAAAAGAAGGAAATGGGAAGGCAAAAAATCCCCAAGAGAAGTCAAAGAAAAATGAAGTGAAACAATAAAGCATGGAGTTCTGTGCACAGATGATAGTAAAACATATAATAGAAGCCCCGCCTATTCTGGCTGCCTTCCAAAAGAAACCACAAAACCTGTTGGACATGCATACACATTCATTAGGACCCACTGTAAAAGAAATCAACTGTCAGGACCAGAGCACACAGGCCTAGGTTACTGTTGCTATAACGCCCCGGTCCCACAGGGATCGAAGAGTTACTCCCTATAACTTAAAACTCACAATTCATCAATATATTTATAGACTCCAAAATATAACGTCATCAGAATACTACAAAATCTCTTAATAAAATCCGCCACTTCTCATAAATCTTCTATGAGTAATCCACTATGCTTAAATAATCATCCCACCGATACTCCATAATCCTGATCCTTAGATGGATTATTAAAAAATCATCTGAAAAATAATTGGAGATAAGGGGTGAGTTATCAACAACTCAATAAGTAGAGGATATATACTAGTGTGTAAACATGAGCATTTTCATAGAGTTCAGAATGCAGAAACAAAACATTTCAGTATCAATATGCAAATCTCAAGAATACATATTATCAGAAAATCAGAGCGACTTTTCAAACATTTCATATTCAGAAACCAACTTTTCATATTCAAAGACTCCTTTGGCACAACATGACTGAACATCTTCGTCTTATTATATCATACCAAAACAGAGACCATGTTTTAACATATTCGTCTTATTATATCATACCAGAACAGAGACCATGTTTAACCCCCGTGGTAGGGTTGTGCATCCTGCGGAAAGCCAAGCAGAACATAAATCATCATGTTACCAAAGCGATTGCACTCAGAATAGAAAACCACTATTATATCCCGTGGTAGCCCAGAGGTCACTATTGTATCCCGTGACAGGGCCAGATGTCACTATTATATCCCATGACAGGGCCAGAGGTCAATATTATATCCCGTGATAGGGCTAGAGGTCACTATTATATCTCCTGACAGGGCCACATATCATAGCAAAACAGAATCAGAATCACCATATCAGAATCAGAGTCAGAACAGAATCAGAAAGTCATGCCAAAGATTTTTCAAGTGCCACATCTTATCAACATAGAGTACTGAACAGAATCAGATTGCAAAAACATAACTTATACACAAAATTTCATATTCGCTCTCTTTTTCAAAGTTCAGAAACAAAATGTCAAAAATAAGCTCATGTCTACACCAGTCATGACAGAAAATACTTTATTCTTAAACAGAATCTCATGAATAATGCAGAACAAATAATTAAGGTAGTTCAACTTTCTTTTTATAACCAAATATGTATATTTTCCAAAAAAATCAACCTCAACTTATTTTATTTTAATGCAAAGTCTAGTATAGGAACCCCGCTTATCTGGACTTCTTAACTTTTTCAGAATTTTCCTCAAAAATATCGAACAAAAATTAATCGTTACCTATAAAATAATCACATAATTTTCGTAAATCTTCAATTAATCTCATATTTCGATATTCAATCCTACGCTTCTAAAATAACCTATTAAATTCCTCAAAACCTAAAATTTCAAAACATCAATTTCTAAAATCATCACTGTTGATTTAATAACTATGATAAAAACATTTAAAAGTCAGACCTATTTATTATTAAAAACCAACTATAAAGTTTAATAATGGATAATATAATTATCCCAAAATATTTTAAAATAAACCATAACTATTTTTTAAATAGACTAAATCATATCTAAAGTGTAAAAACAACATTACTCCAATATTGTTTACTCTTAAAATAAATCTTTACTTAATAACATGTTAAAATACTTAAGTGATTTTCTGTAATCATAATTAAAATGTTCAAAATAAAATTTCACACTTACTGTAAAAATAATACGCTACCATTAGTACAATTTGAAAACCCTATTTATTTTCTGTAAATTGCTTATACTTTCTGCATAAACCATGTAAAAACAAATTTAATATAAACAAAATTTCAAATTGAAACCATCTAATAATAAGGGCAAAACTGTAATTCCATATCTAAATAATATGCAAAAACCAAGTTCACGTTGAATTTAAAGAAAATGCTTCCTGCAATCTCAGTGCAACAGTCGGCGAGGATAGGGGTGAGAGGTACTCACCGCGAAGGGAGGAGCTCGATGCGATGCGACGAAGAAGGTTACTGTGGTGATCACGGCGGAGCACTGGAAGAGAGAGAGAGAAACACTATGAGAGAGGGACAAGTCAAGATATAAAGAATGACACAGGGCGTGTGCATGGAGGTGATACCGAGAGAGAGAGAGAGAGAGAGAGAGAGAGAGAGAGAGAGCGGTGGTTGAGGCGGCGAGGTGCAGATCAGTGGCTAAGGTGGTTCTGATCCATGGCCATGAACGAAGGTGGTGTGGTGGCTGTGGTTCACGGTGCCCTCCAAGAATGCTCTGTTTTTCAGACCCAAAACAGAGGAGTTTCGGTTCACTCTGCAGATGGTTGTTCTCGGCACTTTGGCGGTGTACAGCGGAGGAACTGGACTTCCAGTGATGGTCAAGTGGAGGTGACGCACAACGAGGTCGAGTTGCGATCCGTGGAGATGCAGTGTGCACGAGTTGCGTCGGTTTCGTATGGGCTGGGCACGGAGGTTGCTGGTGGCAGTTCCACGGTGGCCCCGTGGTTGACAGAAAGAGATGTGGCTGCTGGGCTTCACACGACATGCAACGCTGGAGGATGACGGAAGGAGGGACAAGATTGAAACGGACGATGGTTTGTGGATGGAGATTATGTGCGTGCATGGGTGGAGAAAGCTGTGGGAGTTTTGCGGCAGCTAGGCTTGGTAAACCAACATGCAGGTACGTGCGTGTATATATATATATATATATATATATATATATATTGGCGATGAAAAAAAAACCCTAGAGATAAGAGAGACGTGTGTGCAGATGAAAGTTGAGTCGTGTGTGTGCATGCATGTCGTGGACAAGAGGATGACCTAGGGGAGAAAAAGAAAATAGACAGAAAGGATAAAACGTGCGGAAGTTAACGTGTGAAAAAAAAAATAAAAAAATAAAAAAAAAGAATTGAGCTTGATTGGTCCGGGTGTTACAGTTGCAATCAACACACATACATTTAGAAAGGAAGAAAACACAACAAAAATTGACACTAATTGAGCTTAGACAAATTTAAGTAATCCGCCATATTCAAAGCTACAATGGGAGGAAGGAGGGAGACAGCGTGTAATGTGTGTACAAGAGAGGGACGAAGGGAGGGATGGGGAAAGATAAACCTGAATAAAATATCTCTGCAGGTTTGTCTAGTGACTATCACAATAGACAACCTGCAATAAAACTCTCTACATAAGAAATCATTTTGTCATCTACTGAAAACTATTTAAGAGCATATTATAGAATTGTTTGAACATTGATAGAAGAGGGTACAGATTGACATTGTCATATTATCTACAGCCAGAGACTCAAATGTTCTTCAGAAGAGTGAAAGGAGATCAGCCAGCACAGAACAACGTGTGGCGATAAAAGAATTCACTCAGTATCCCACAAAAACCATGTCAAAACTGTACCGATTCAAAACTAAATCAATGTACAAAATTTGAGATTCAAACATGAAAAATGGCTTCACCATGTGGAGTTGTCCGCAAAGTTGATAACTTATGACAAAAAATGAAAAATATAACAAAATAAGCAGTATTATGGTTCACAAAATCTGATACACATGATCAAACACATGAATACCAAGCAAGTAGAAGTGATGCCTAAGGAACCTTTGTACTAAATATTCAAATTCATTACACTACCCTTTTTATTTTTCAGTTTGGAAACAGAGAAAGTAGAGTTTAACTCAAATGAATAGTGGTATGCTTTTCACTCTTAAGCTTCAATTGACTTTCCCTTTTTGTAAAAGAAAACCGAAAGGTTTTATTAATCACTATTAGTAAACTACCATGATAACTATGAAGACTATTGTAAAAGAAGTCCAAATCCACTCAAAAAGGGGTACTCAACTTCTGTTTTGAGGAGACTATTTTGTCTCTTTGTTGTATATTTCTCCTGAGAATACATTACCATTTTATCAATAAACAAACATGATAATTAATGTCCTACCCCACAAACGTTAAATCGTTGATATGGTGTTCAAATTATTGAGGCTCAAGGGCATTCATGGCTAGTAAAGTTGAATCATATAAAGTAGTACTGATCAGCCTCAAGAACATTGTGGATCCATAATTCTGTATCGGTCAGGGTTTGCCTTGGTTTTAAGACCGAACAGGTCCGCAGATACTGTGCCCTGAAACCGATTGAAAACTTGACGGCAGGATAGATAAATTAGGAGGAAATGAAAATCAAACAGACCCATCAAACCAACCCACGGATCTTAAAATAAACCCAAAAGCAAAAAAACTGGCTGTAGACCATAGGTGAAATTGTAAAGTCTTTTTCAAATAAAATACATTTACACATCAATTTTTTTATATCTAATATTTTTTAAGGATACTAATTCAATAGAGAAATCGGTGGTAAGAGCTAGCTACCAATTGGTCTACATGTTAACATATGAACACTGGATACCATAGAGATAGGCTGTCTGTCTTTAACAAAAATGCCCTCAAGATACAACGCCTATATTTTTATTTTACTTTTGAATATGAAAATATTCAATTGGTCTACATGCACATTGCTTTTTATGCCTTATCTGAAGCAGAAGGCTACTTTGGCACCAATTAAACAGAACTTCAAGTTTGCTTCTCGGAGGTTTGAATCCCCCAAAGTCCAAAACTGAAAGGCATATGTAAATACAGCATTTGGTCTCTCACTGCCGACATCATCTTATCAAAGCGGAGCTTAGCTGCCAACAGGATGGTAAGAAGCAAGGGGCATACCAATGCCTACATTTTTCACTGGTATACTTACAATTGATCAACATCAACAAATTCTGTCTGTATTTTTATCCAATGTCCCTTGCACAATCAAGAACAACTATTTTATTTCCCGTGTTGACAACAGCTCTATCTGCATGAAACTCAATTAACTATTTCATACAGTACAATTTCTACTTACAAACCAAACTTCTTTGGTCTTAAATAGGTAGAAGAACCTTGCCGCAGACCTGGCATGGAGACTTGTTGCTGCTGCTTTGCCCTCCTTTCCTTCTCCTTATTCTTCTTTCATCTCTCTGCTTCTGCTTGCACCTTTCTCAAATTCTCCATTTCCTCCTCCATGGCTGTTTTCTCTTCCTTCTGTCTCTTTTTCTGCTCCAACAATGACGTATCCGACTCCTTAACAGAGAAAAACATCGGTCCCAGCTCAGCTAGCCACTGAGGTTCCACTGCCGTAGCGCATTGCATATACTCCTTCGTCGTCAAAATCAACTCGTGATAAACCACATACTCTGGAGTGCAACCCATACCATACAAAGCACTGCTCGGATGTAAATGGCAAGGCATCCCATTTCTGCAATTTACGTACTCCCCCACACCCTTCAATCTTGCCACATTATGGAAGTATGCAGAACGGATGGCTTTTCTCACAATGTCTGAATCAGGCCAACAAGATGTCAAAGGGATTTTTAGAGTCTTAAGAATATCCAGCAGCTGGGATCTCACTTCTCTGGCCTTTCGTAATCCCTTAACATGTAAAAAGTTGTCGTTACACCAGTCTCCCCGATACTGATGTTGTTTCCATTGATTGTAAACATTGTATTGCGTTAAATGGTCAGATTCTGGCACGAAGAATCTTTCATGTGCAGCATCACTTTCCTCTGGCCTGTCCTTAGGACGGAAGCATACTGATGGCACTGAAAGCATTGAAACAATTGTCAATATCTCGTCTAAGCATCCTAGCTGTTCTTCCCCCCCCCCCTCTCCATGGCTGTTTTCTCTTCCTTCTGTCTCTTTTTCTGCTCCAACAATGACGTATCCGACTCCTTAACAGAGAAAAACATCGGTCCCAGCTCAGCTAGCCACTGAGGTTCCACTGCCGTAGCGCATTGCATATACTCCTTCGTCGTCAAAATCAACTCGTGATAAACCACATACTCTGGAGTGCAACCCATACCATACAAAGCACTGCTCGGATGTAAATGGCAAGGCATCCCATTTCTGCAATTTACGTACTCCCCCACACCCTTCAATCTTGCCACATTATGGAAGTATGCAGAACAGATGGCTTTTCTCACAATGTCTGAATCAGGCCAACAAGATGTCAAAGGGATTTTTAGAGTCTTAAGAATATCCAGCAGCTGGGATCTCACTTCTCTGGCCTTTCGTAATCCCTTAACATGTAAAAAGTTGTCGTTACACCAGTCTCCCCGATACTGATGTTGTTTCCATTGATTGTAAACATTGTATTGCGTTAAATGGTCAGATTCTGGCACGAAGAATCTTTCATGTGCAGCATCACTTTCCTCTGGCCTGTCCTTAGGACGGAAGCATACTGATGGCACTGAAAGCATTGAAACAATTGTCAATATCTCGTCTAAGCATCCTAGCTGTTCTTCCCTCTCCATGGCTGTTTTCTCTTCCTTCTGTCTCTTTTTATGCTCCAACAATGACGTATCCGACTCCTTAACAGAAAAAAACATCGGTCCCAGCTCAGCTAGCCACTGAGGTTCCACTGCCGTAGCACATTGCATATACTCCTTCGTCGTCAAAATCAACTCGTGATAAACCACATACTCTGGATTGCAACCCATACCATACAGAGCACTGCTCGGATGTAAATGGCAAGGCATCCCATTCCTGCAATTTACATACTCCCCCACACCCTTCAATCTTGCTGAATTATGGAAGTATGCAGAACAGATGGCTTTTCTCACGATGTCTGAATCAGGCCAACAAGATGTCAAAGGGATTTTTAGAGTCTTGAGAATATCCAGCAGCTGGGATCTCACTTCTCTGGCCTTTCGTAATCCCTTAACATGTAAATAGTTGTCGTTACACCAGTCTCCCCGATACTGATGTTGTTTCCATTGATTGTAAACATTGTATAGCGTTAAATGGTCAGATTCTGGCACGAAGAATCTTTCACGTGCAGCATCACTTTCCTCTGCCCTGTCCTTAGGACGGAAGAATACTGATGGCACTGAAAGCATTGAAACAATTGTCAATACCTCGTCTAAGCATCCTAGCTGTTCCCCCATCAACAGCATCTTGGCAAGTGGGGGGTCCAATGGAAACTCCACCATTTTCCAGCCAAGATCAGTCAAGCCCCCCACATTGTTAAGAGCACCTAAGACCCAAAACTGGTACATAGAATTAAGAATATTATCCTGAGGAGGTGGGTCCATGAAATCAAAATCCAGTAAGTTCTCAACTTTGAGAGATTTGAGCAACAAAACTACATTCACAAGGTTCGTCCTTTGGATCTCAGGCACAGGACTAGGCAGCGTTTCATTTAGGTAGGCACTCTCTCTATACAGCCGATAACATGTCCCAGGCCCAGTTCTACCAGCACGTCCAGCACGTTGGTCAGCAGCAGCACGGCTGACAGGAAATACTTGGAGAGCATCCATACCCATCCTAGGGTTGTATACTTTCATCTTACCATACCCCGTGTCAATGACATAAAAAATTCCGTCTACAGTTAAAGATGTCTCGGCAATGTTGGTTGCCACAATGCATTTCCGGGCCCCATCTTCAGCTTTCTGGAATATCTTTGCTTGCAAGTCAGCAGGCAGCTGTGACTATATAGGGAGTATCAAGAGTTTTGGAACTGCTTTCTTCGTGGATGACATGAGCTGTTCCACACGCTCTGCAAGGGCATAACAGGCTGCCCCAATCTCATCTTGGCCAGTCATGAAGATGAGGATGTCACCTGGAGGGCTGGTGATGTGGATGGTCATGGCCTGCTTCGCTGCAGCTTCAACATAATCTTCACAAGGAGTTTTACTGTAAAGGATATTAACAGGAAATGTCCTGCCGGGGATGTGGAAAATCGGTACACTGCAACAAATTCAGAAATTAGTAATTTGCGCAAGTGATGGGGATACAATGACATAATAGAGTTTTGGTCAAATGACAAGGTTACCTTCCAAAGAAATTTGAAAATTTTTGTGCATTCAGAGTTGCAGATGTTACTAACGCTTGAAATCACGATGTTGAGCAACCACTTTCTTCAATATCCCAAACAGCAAATCTGTGCTTAGTGACCTCTCATGGGCTTCATCCATCACAACGACACTGCAACAGCAATAACCTTGACAGTAAATAATTGTGTTCTGATGGTAATTGAACAGCTACATGTAAAGATAGACAAAATTTCCAACTTCCCATACCAGTACTTTTCTAGATCAGAATCTTTGAGCATTTCACGCAAGAGTACTCCATCCGTCATGTACTGTAATATTGAACTAGCAAAGATTTAGCATATAATCATATAAAGGCAATCTCTCAACTCATAAAATTCATTCCCTTAAAAAAGCATGAGTTATATCAACAACCATCAAGAATAATAAGAAGTTACAAAAGAAAATCCATTAGAAAAAGCAACAATTGAAAGTGCTAGGAATTTCAACAACTGTGCTTTTGAATACCCAAAAAATCACCTTAATGGTGGTGTTAGGCCCAGTCACATCCTCAAAACGAATAGCATAACCAACTTTGTCACCCAGCTCAGTCTCCATCTCTTCACTAACTCTTTTTGCAACACTCATAGCTGCAACTCATCTTGGTTGGGTGCAACCAACTATACCATTTGTAGTGTAGCCATCTTCATGCAGATACTGTCAACAAAATCCAAATATCAGATTTCAGTTTAGGAAAAAAATAGAAATAATGATCACAATAATAGTAGTTCGACTAATAAAGCTTGAAGGAACCTGTGTTAGTTGGGTTGTCTTTCCTGAACCAGTTTCTCCGACCACCACCACAGCCTGATTTTCGTGAATTACCTATCCAATATACATTCAAACAGAACTAGGACACATCAAAGAGTAATATAAATTGTTTGAAGGGTACTGATAAACAAGAAAATATACAAGACTCTGAAATACACTTGTAAAATGAATTCCAAGCAATGTATGCCACAAAATTAATTAAGGAAAAAAACAAAGAACTATTTTTTTACAAGTAATTCAATCTTATTAAGAGCACAAAGGGGCACAACCCTAAGTACCGAAGTATTATTTAACAGGCCTTTTTCAACCAATCATCAGATGATACACAAACTATTTTTTACAACTCTTTGCAAATCCATTCTAAATGAAGGGCAGTTGTGTAGAACTTGAATTTCAAATAAAAACTTTTAAGTATTTTTTATGATGTGGCACTACCACTGGTTGGTTGTAAAATTAGTCGAGACTTGATATAAAGCGAGCCAACCTAAAGTAGTTTGTTTATGGCGATACTTCAGCACCCTCCCCCCCCTCCCTTCCAAGAAGAAAAGAATTGGGTACCATGTAGTTAATATTCTAGAAAAAATAAAATTTTCTTATCATTCAAAGAATAAGATTAGACTAATTGATCCCCAAAACCTAGATTTTAAGAAACCGAAGCTCAATCACCAATTTCAAAAATAGATATTCCTTTCTGCCTCAATGACATGACTGCAAGCAGTGATCAGCCATTGGGAGCAAACATACATGTGCCAAGGGAGTAATGGCAAACCTGCAATAACTCATCTCGTACAGAATATATTGGCAGATACTGTCGTTGCTGCGCTAGTGTTTTTGACTTTGCAAACTCACTCACTGCTTCCCCCTTCTTTAAATGCTGGGCAAACCTCGCGTCTTCTTTAAAATCAATTTCACCTTCTTCACCCACTACAGCAGTATCAGCATCAATCTAGCATTAAGATAAAAAGATGAGTCTTAAGCTTGTGCCTGCTCAAAAAAAACAGAAGGAAAAAAATAGAAAGAGAATGAAGAGACCTTAAAACCTATAAAAGGGTCAAAGTCATATCTTCATTCAAAAGCACCATTACCTGTTCTGCTGTTTTTTCAACACCAAGAATATCACCAAGTTTTGAGCCTGCAAGCTCCCAGAAACGTTGGCGTGACTTGTTTGAACTTTGCTTCTCATGAATCTCTCTAACCAAACCAATCCTTTTTGTGAAATTATAGCCATATCTGATGTTGGGTCTTTTAGTGGCATGATTGGCTCTGCTTGTTTAGTAAAAGCAACTCGTCCATCTAGGAAAGGAGGTTTAGTATCTGTTACAAGAAAAGATGGGAGATATTTTAGCGCGAGGAGGTAGACATATCTTTTCTCAATTATCCCTGCGGCACTTGATGACACTGATTCCCTAAACGGCAAAGTGACATTCAATCCATCAACCAATTGAGAAGGCTTATTGTAAGTTTTCCTACCATGTACAAGAAGAATAACTTTGCGCTCCTCCTCATCATCAAATTCCGTCTGCACCTCTGTCCCTCTAACAGCTCCACATCTCAATAGTTGCCGGTCCTCCCACTGAGCATTATCAGCAGTGATCTGAGACATCCTTTTGCTCTGAGCAAGTGTCATCTTGGTACCATCTCTGCGAACCTGCATTGGAGATCACAACTCCTTATGGGGGATGACAAGAATGTAGATTTCCAACGTAATCACCAACTGCACTACTATCTTAAACAGTTTATACTTTTGCATTTATATTTGAGAGCGATAACAGGTAGACACATGCATGCACCAATAAATGTAACTGTGGTGTACAATATTTATTCAACAATGAAATCGTTCAAGCATATTTCCAGAAACTAACAATTCATTTTAAAATACCAGTTTTTTGGCCAGCTCTGCTTCTTTCTTCTGGAAAGAAGCCTCATCTCCTAGAAAAAATGATGAGGTATCCGCATCAAACATTGTATTACCTTCTTCTCTGTCATACCTATAAAATAAAATGTGTACTGGTCAAAGAAGTAGACAACTGCTTATCAATATAATAAGTAGACAACTAAGTAGCCCTAATAAATATTATAAAATTTACTAATAAAAAAAAGGAATTAATTTGAAATCAAAGATGGAATATTTACAAATAAATAGGGCTGTAAACTGAATATGTCGGTGCGGTTTTGGTCCAAAACCGAAACCACGCTGACAAGGAGAACTGTGCTATTCTCGACCGAAACCGGCCAGAATCCGACGGTCAGTACCCATCGGTTGGAATCGGTTTTCCGTTAGCAGACACCAAAAATGGACAAGCTTGGTTTTTCCATCACCAATTCACCATACACCAACAAATCCACAAAACAAAGTTACAAAACCATTAACTCAACACAATAAACCACTTGAAGTCCCAGATTTTTCCATGGGTGGTGAGATGAGAGAGCTCAGTGAGATGAGCGGAGGAGAGGGAAAGGGAGGGAGGAGAGGTTAACGCCTAACGGAGGAGAGCTACGCTCTATGAGAGAGAGGGCGAGATGGATGCCGTCGGTTGTTGGAGGGAGAGGCTGCAAGGCGTGAGAGAGGAGAGACTTGCAACAGCAATGACTATGCGTGAGAGAGGTGAGACAGAGTCTGAGAACCCTAAAGCCAAACGACGCGAGGGCGAAGAAGGAGAGGGGAGGGGAGGGGGGACGCAAGGGTATTAAACCCTAAAGCCAAACGACGCCGTTTGGTGTATTAAACCAAACAGCGTTGTTTCATTTTAATTATTTTTTTTTTGTAAACTGTAGGTGTAAAACGACGCCACTTCACTCACTTAAGTGAAACGACGTCATTTTACACAAGAGATATATATATATATAATATATATTATCGGCCGGTTCGGCAGTTTGGGTTTGGTTCAAACTGGGACCGAACCGACTGGCATTGGTTTCATTAAATGTATACTGCCGGCCAACCGGTTCTTTACCGGTTTCAGCCGGTTCTAGACTCCAAAGGCCACGTCGGCTTCTGTACAGCCCTACAAATAAAGTTAAATCTCTAAATGGGTCCTATTTTTTGGCTAGAAAAAGTCCTAGACGAGTTAGTTCTACATCGAAGAAAACAGTTAATTTTGTTTTTTTTTTTGTAAGAATAAAACTTTATTGAATCAATAAAAAGGCATAACCCTAGTCCACAAGAAGTATACAAGAGAAAACAAGAAGCCAATTAAATTTACTGCTTGGTCAAAGATTCCAATCTTTATAATTTTTGTCGAGTAAAAGATTCCAAAATATTGTGAGCATGAATTGCAAATTGAAAAAATTCAAGGCAGCAAAATGATGTCCAGAGCTTCATGTTATCATGCCTGTATCCTTTTATGGCAATCAGCGTCTAGATGTGGTCATGCAGTAAATACCAAAAAGTCAAATCTTATCAACTAAGAAAGACTTTAACGAATTACCATGCACGGTCTGAATTGTATTCCATCTGCAGACGCATACTTTCAGTAATCTCGTACTTGTTTTCTTCAGACGCATCAGACTTATCTGCACCTCCATCCTGCACATATGTTAATAATGAAAAATCCAGTAGATTGAAAGCATGTAAATTAATGAGGCAAGGAAATCCACAACCATCACCATTATTCAAGATGAAGAAGATAAAACATACTTTCTTGAAACAGAGTTTAACATGCATGACTCTTATTCCCCAGAATAAATTAAAGGAAGAGGAGGAGAAAACTTCCTCGACCACAAGCATAATACCTCAAATGCTTCTGAGTTTTCTGTAGAAAAATTAAGTTGATGGGACCTTCCACCTTGTCTAGAATTTGAGGATCTCATGGAGGATCCAGAACCACGTATTGGAACTGGAAAGGGAGAGACATGGTCCCAGGGAGAATTGGCAGAACCTGCGCTTAACAATTATTGAGCCAAAGTCACAGGCCCAAAATCAACAGAAACGGTCATAAACACCCAGTTCCATTGAAAGTAACTTGTATTTGACATGTACAGAGAATCATTCACATCTATAAAACATACCAGCAGAAAGAGGTGTCTGACCACCCAACCATGGGGAAACCAGTCACTCATCTGGTGATGCCCCAACTAGCATTGGGGATGGTGAAGGTTGATGGTGCCTACTGGTATGAGAATGACTATCCCGGCGTGGCGTATCTTCCCATTCCCATCTTCCATCATCCCAGTCAGATCTACCTACAATATTTGAATTAGATTGAGCAATATTGTACTTCTTCAAGATAACAGAAGTGTCCCCTCGATGAACTAATGCTAACAAATTGAATAGATAGTATGCATATGTTCTTTACTTCATTTTCCTTTTTACAAGTCCCTGTTCAATGAACTATGTGTATATTCAACACCTTATAGGTCACCTTTCCAAAGGCCAGTTTCTGGAACTGGTGAGGATCTTCAATATCAAACATAATATTCATCCATACCTTGTCCTCTTCCATTTTTCTATATTTGCAAGAATGAAAAAAACATTAAGCAATACCAAAGCTAAGTATTACATACCAGGTGTCCTCCTAGAACCTTCATATCTGCTTCGTTTTCTTCCATATTCTCCGTCATGGTCTTGATCATGCCGACCTCGTGCTTCCCTTCTATGATAATTCTCTTTATCGACACTGTGTCTATGACTCACTCTTCTTTCGCTTCTACTGTTATCCCTGTAATCTTTCTTTCAATATCTCGGTTATCTCCGTCATACACGGGACTCCTAGACCGATAATTCTGGTGACTTCTAATGGTATTTGAAGCCTTGAAATGGAGAAACAAACAGCAGATCAATTATATTTGTCAACAACAAATGCAGTAATATATTGTAGCATTTAATTAGAAGGAGCACATATTCTAAAACCAAGGTGAAGCAACCCAACAGTTTAAGCATCAAGATACAATCAGATTAATAAAAGCATGGACAAATCCATTTTCAACTTCAAGTGTGATGAATTTCTCTACACTACCACCAAAAACGGCAATTTGTATTTTTGAAGATGCTTACAAAAATTGTGAAGGCTACGCAGAAATAAACAAAAGATTTCAAGAACAAGAGGCAAGTAAGATGTGTTAACTTGAATCCTATACGCAGTGCATTGATATCGCTGTCATGCTCACATTCTTGTAGTTAGGTGTTTCAATGGCTCCAAGGATAGAACTTGAGACATAAAAGGCTTTTATATTGGCTAACATGTGCTTCGAAAGGTCTTTTTTACATAAATAATAATATCAAGCTGTGTGGGCAGTAACAGGAGTCTACAAACCTAATTAAGGCAACGATTTCCATGGGATGGAGTTGGCTGAATTAATAAGCTGGTTAGTACAACAGCGGAGGCTTTGATGTTACTCAGTTCCCTCATGAGAGATCAGGTGCATGTAGAGCTATGGCTAATTTATGCTTGTCCTTCGCATCCAAAGATTCGAGAGTAACTGGTATTCTAGTGAGGAGTAATATGCATGGCAGTTTGCCTCATATCACTTAGTATCACTACTTTTCAACTTTTAGACAAGCCAGTCATTTCAATACAAATGGGATAAAACGATATAATATCAACTTACATCTGAAGACATAGATTCACTCGAGTGATGAGACTGAGGTGTATCATTAACTTGTTCTTCTTGAGTCACTGTACTTCCTGCAGTACAAAGAATACATAGTTTTGGCTCAATAAAAATAGAAAAGGAAAACAGAAAGGAATATAACCGTTGCCACACACTGAATAAAGTGATACATGATGTATGCAATTGATGAATCAAAAGCATACCAAGTACATGTTTATACGAGAAATGCAATTTTCATACTTTTTTTAATAAGTAAAATAAAATTTTATCGAAACAAATAAATAGGCATAGCCCAAGTATACAAGATGTATACAACAGAGAACACCTAGTAACAAATTAGGAGCTACAAAGTGATAAAACATATACCTTCAACAATTTTCATAATTATGGCACAAGTCAAACTTTACATGGGTCACTATCATTCTGGAAAGAAGTTTTGGTAACAGAGAGTTTTTTTTTTTATCAATAATTTTGGTAACAGAGAGTTGGAGGGGTATACTTTTAAATGAAGGATTTGATGCGAGCCCCTTCATATCTCTTCTGAAAAAAATATACAACAGCAAACAACTATTGTTTCTCTCCTCAAGTAAAATTCATCTTAACTCTAGTAATGGTAAGTGTAGTTTTTGGGAAGAAGAATAATCATTCTTATTATTTTCCAACAGAAACGTTTACAATATAAATAGAAGAGGAAGGCCACCAAATCAGGAGGGCCACCTAATAAGTAAATCAAATCAGCAAATTCCTAGGCTATAAAACAGGAAACAGAAATATCTAAAATCTGAAATAGTTATTTCAGATTTTATCTAAAATAGAACTTCCTAATTTATCTCCTAGAAATCTGACATATTTAAAACAAAGTTTCCTAACTTATTTCCTAAAAATCTTTCCCAAATTATTTCCTAGAAATCCGCACCCCCCCTCAAGTTGGAGCGTAGATATCTATCATGCCCAACTTGTTTACAAAGAACTCAAAAACAGGTCTGAAAAGCCCTTTGGTGAAGATATCGGCTATTTGTTGAGTAGTAGGAACAAAAGGCATACAAACAGCACCACTATCAATCTTCTCCTTTATGAAGTGTCTGTCAATCTCTACATGCTTAGTGCGATCATGTTGTACTGGATTTTGAGCAATACTTATGGCAGCTTTGTTGTCACAATACAACTTCATTGGCATGTCCACTGCCATCCTTAGTTCTTCAAGAATTCTCTTTAGCCATAGCATCTCACAAACTCCGTTAGCCATAGCCCTATATTCTGCCTCAGCACTGCTCCTTGCAACCACATTCTGTTTTTCTTGCTTCGCCATGTGACCATATTTCCCCATACATAAGTACAGTATCCTGACATGGATCTCCTGTCAATAACTGAGCCTGCCCAATCTGCATCAGTGTATGCCTCTATGTACTGTTGTGTGGTCTTCTAGAAGAGTAAACCCTTGCCTGGTGTACTTTTCAAGTACCTACGAATTCTATAAACTGCTTCAAGATGTTTCTCATAAGGTGAGTGCATAAACTGACTTACTAAACTCACAGCCAAAGCAATATCGGGCCGTGTATGTGATAAGTAAATTAACTTTCCCACCAACTTTTGGTACCGAGTTGTATTCACTGGATCACCTTCCTTGTCATCTCCAAGTTTCTGATTTGGATCGATTGGAGTGTCTGCTGGCCTACACCCGCTCATCCCATTTTCCTTAAGAAGGTGATGTAGGATAGAAGTGAGACAAGAAGTAGAACAGAATAATAAGAAATAGAGAAGAGAAATGAACGAGAAGAGGAGGGAGGGAGAAGAAGAAGGCAAGCGGGACTGGAAGGGGCGGCTAGCGCATCAGCTTTGTATTCAAAATCAACTACTTCCAAAATTCCTTAAAATGTCTTTAAGTAGTAGGGCAACACAAACCCTAAATGAAATAACTAACACATTAATAAAATAACAAAAATAGAAAAATGTCTGTAAATAGTAGGGCAATACAAACCCTAAATAAAATAGACAAAACATTAATAAAATAACTAAAACATTAATAGGAGGAGATGTCCTCATCAACTCTCCCGGGGTGGAAAAAACTTGACTCTGTCGAGTTGATGAGTCACACTAAGGCTGCAATCAATCACCCAACCATAAGCTAAGTGGTTGAGCACGCTTCTTCCGACGGCCATAAACACGTGTGAGTGGAGGTCTGAATCTGGTGTCCCTACCCACTTCTCTAAAACAGGTGGCTGGTGACCCAGGCAAAGGAAGATCCTGCTGGCTCCGATAAAGCTCCAATAAATCTGGATCAAGCTGCTGTAGTGTCTTTCTGGGAATCCATGTACAGTCAGAATCTAGTCGATCGACCCAACGAACAAGGAAACGCTGAACCTCTCCATCATTGGTCAACACAATCTGTTCATCTAGAACAGTATCAATTTTATCTTTGTGTGCTGTGATGGATGGTAGTGGATTAGGAGTTACAAAAGGTTCAGGATCAAGGTTCACAGATGGAGGCAGAAAAGGATCACTGGAGGGATTGAAATGGCCTTTATAAGCAACTAAGTCCTCAACATTGAAAGTAGGGTGGTAACCAAAATGTGATGGAAGATCAATAATATATGCATTTGGACCAACACGCTTTAAAATTGTAAAAGGACCAGCACTACGTGCTTGCAATTTGGAAGCGGATCCAGGTGGACGCCGTTCCGGTCTAATTCGAATCATAACATAATCCCCAACTTTAAATTCAACATGTCGTTTATGCAAATCAGCTTGCAGTTTATATGATGCATTACTGGCCTCAAGTTGTTTATTGATCTCAATATGCAAGTCATGAAGATGTTGAACAAAAGCCTCAGCTGACACAGATACATGAGCATGAGGAGACATGGGAATAAGGTCTAAAGGCTTCCTAGGTTTGTAGCCATGAACAACTTCAAAAGGACTCATACCTATAGACCGATTCACCGAACTGTTATAAGCAATCTGAGTTGTAGGGAGGATCAAATCCCAATTCCTAAGATTATCCTGAACCAGACATCTTAATAAGTTGTCAAGATTGCGGTTAACAACTTCAGTTTGACCATCTGTCTGGGGGTGGTAAGCAGTGGAGAATTTCAATTTAGTGCCAACCATATGCCATAGGGTTCTCCAAAAATGACTTGTGAAACGAACATCCCTATCTGAAACAATGGTTTTAGGAAGACCATACAACTTGACAATCTCGTTAAAGTACAACCTAGCGACCTTAGACGCATCTGAAGTTTTGCTACAAGGGATAAAGTGAGCCATTTTCGAGAAACAGTCCACTACAACAAAAATAGAATCATACTTCTTCAGAGTGCGTGGAAGTCCCAACACAAAATCCATACTAACGTCTTGCCAAGGACAACTAGGGACAGGAAGGGGTGTGTAGAGACCAGTATTTTGTCGCTTTTGTTTGGCTAATTGACAAGTGTTACAGGTGCTAACTATCTTAGCCACATCTCTCTTCAAGCTAGGCCAATAGAATTGACGTTCAATCTCTTCTATGATCTTATCACGTCCAAAATGTCCAGCCAAGCCTCCGGCATGAACTTCCCAAACTATAAAGTCTCTAACTGAAGTCCAAGGGATACACAACTTATTGGTTTTGAAAAGATAACCATCCTCCAAACAGAAACCATCAGTGGTATCCGACTGCCCGCTTTGCAAAGCGAAAAAAGTATCCCTAAAATCAAGACAAGACTCATACTCTTCCTTAAGTCTTTCAAAACCTATGACCTTGACATTCATGATAGACAAAAGGGAGATACGGCGGCTCAAGGCATCAGCTGCTTAGTTCTCAACGCCCTTCCTATGCTTTAAAGCAAAAGAATAAGCTTGCAAATACTCAACCCAACGGCCATGCCTAGAATTCAATCTTTTCTGGGAATTGAGATAGCGGAGGGCCTCATGATCTGAATAAAGAACAAACTCCTGAGGTAGCAAATAATGGCGCCAATAGCCCAAAGCTTGCACAACCGCGTACAGTTCCTTATCATAGGTAGAGTACCGTTGTTTGGCATCATTTAACTTCTCACTGAAATAAGCAACAGGGTGGCGTTCCTAGCTAAGAACTCCACCTATTCCTACCCCTGAAGCATCACAATCGACCTCAAAAACTTTGGAGAAATCAGGAAGTCGCATGACAGGAGCTTCCGTCATTCGCTTCTTGACTAACTTAAAAGCCTTAGCCGCTTCCAATGTCCACTGAAATTCTCCCATCTTCATGCACTCCGTGATAGGAGCCATGATTGTGTTAAACCCCTGAATAAAACGACGATAAAATGTAGCCAGACCATGAAAACTCCTGACATCATGTATAGTCTTGGGCTCAGGCCAACCAACAATGGCCTGAATCTTTGTGGGGTCAGCAGATACTCCAGTAGAAGACACAATGAATCCTAGGAAGACAACCCGATCGGTGAAGAAAGAGCATTTCTTCACATTAGCATACAGATTTGTTTCACGAAGAGTGGAACAAACCTGTGTGAGATGATCTAGATGTTGTTCCTTAGTCCTATTGTAAACGAAAATGTCATCAAAGTAGACGACGAGGAACTTACCCATGAAAGGCCGAAGAGCTTGTGTCATCACTCTCATAAAAGTACTTGGGGCATTGGTTAGTCCAAAAGGCATGACCAACCACTCATAAAAGCCGTCCTTCGTCTTGAAGGCAGTCTTCCACTCATCACCCTGGCGAATCCTAATTTGGTGATACCCACTCTTTAAATCAATTTTCGAAAATATTGTGGCACCAACCATCATATCCAACATATCATCAAGCCTAGGGATGGGAAATCGATATTTCACTGTGATCCTATTAATGGCACGACTATCAATGCACATCCTCCAAGAACCATCTTTCTTAGGAGTCAAAAGGGCAGGAACTGCACAAGGACTTAAACTCTCACGGATAAAGCCTTTGTGAAGAAGTTCACCCACTTGTCTTTGGAGCTCAGCATGCTCAGTGGGATTCATCCTATAATGAGGCAAGTTGGGAAGGGACGCTCCTGGGACGAGATCTATGGCATGTTGAATATCTCGTAGAGAAGGTAAGTGGTCAGGGAGGTCTTCAGGGAAGACATCCCGAAACTCCTGAAAAAATGATTGGGCCTCATCAGGGACCACTATTGGAGATGCCAAAGGAACCTCCATAACAACTACAGCAAACACAACAGAAGCACTCACGAGTGCACGCTCAAACTCCATAGAGTTAATGATATTTAACCCTTTTCGTTTCACAATTTTCTTTGTTTGTTGTGAACCAACAGGTTTTGGAGGTAAAGGGTTAAGGTGAATCTTCTTTCCATTAAACACAAAGGAATATGAATTGGATCGACCATGGATAGTCACATCTAAGTCGAATAACCAAGGCCTGCCAAGAATGACATGACCAACATCCATAGGAATGACGTCACACCATATACGATCCTTATATTCTAAGAACTGGATAGGAACCAGACAACGCTCTTTCACAGCTATGGAAGAGGTATCAACCCAAGAAACACTATACGGCTGAGGGTGAGGCACTGGTTGTAATCCAAGACGGGACACAGTAGCCACAGAAACCGCATTAATGCAACTCCCACTAACCACAATAATTTTACAACCCTTATCATTGATTTTGATATAAGTATGAAAGATGGCATGACAGCGCCAATCATCAGCACCTTTTGGTTGGATAAGGGTGCAACGTACAACACTTAATCTGGGTGTGTCGGGAGCATGAGGTACAGAACTTAAATCCACAGGAAAGGTTCGGATACAACCTAAGAAGGTATCCTCATCATCACCTAAATCACCAAACTCCTCAAGCTTAGGCTCATAGACTTGATCTTCTAACAATTCATCAACTATACCCTCATGTTCCTCAATGACTAGGGTTTGACTAGGACAATTGGAAGAAATGTGACCAAAACCCTTACATTTGAAACACTGCAAGCGGGAGGAAGTCCTTGGAATTTCATGACCTTTACCCTTATTTTTCCATGCGGGGGAAACATTAGATGGTGGAGGTCCTAAGAGAGACTTAGGGGAAAGGGTGGGCGCTGGGGTGATGGAAGGGCGGTTGTCACCACGCCTTCCAAACGGAGTCCTCATGACCGACTCATAGTCTCGGACTAAAGAGTAAGCATAGTCAAGTGTAGTGACACCCCGAAGGACAAGCTCGCGTCTAAGATCATCTTTTAAGCCTTGTCTAAACCTACTCAAAGTCATGGCCTCATCCTCAACAATATGACATCTCATTCGGAATTCATCAAATTGAGTGACATACTCAGTCACTGGCCGATTGCCCTGTGTAAGGGCATTCCATTGGTCCAACAAATTACCCCTGTAAGATTGGGGCAGGTATTTCTCTTGAAGACGACACTTCATTTCTTCCCAACTCCCAACGGGAGGCGCATGACGCCTCTCAAGGAGATCCTCTACACTTTCCCAAAAGAGTTGGGCAGTGCCAGTTAGTTTCAGGCTAGCAAATTGAACTCTTCGATCTTCAGGGACTCTATACCAGGTAAAGAAACGATCCATATCCCTAATCCATTGAGTAAAAACTCGAGGATCTAGGCAACCATCAAAAGTAGGGGCCTCTAGCTTAATGTTTCTGAATAAACGCTCCTCATGGCGAGTAGGAGACTGAGTACCTTGGCGGTAATGGTCTCGTTCTCGCTCACGATCATAATCCCTACCCCCACGATCATGTCTGACATGTTGTCGATCACCTCGTCGACGACGATGGCGTCTATTTTGGGACACTTCAGAGTTGTCAGACGAATGAGGAAGTTCCTCAAAATTGTTCAACCTAGCAGCTAGGTCCCTGTTCTCCTCACGAGTAGCAGCCATCTCAGTTTGGACAGCCGCTAATTGAGTTTGTACATGTTGCTGGTTATTGGCTAGTTGAGCTAATTGCCGAGTTAGGGCATCAAATTGGGAAGGATCCATGGTAAAAGTACTAGAACTAGAGGTGACAAGACGACCACTACGCAACTGCATGCAATGCAACACCCGCTAAATGAAGTGCAATGGAGAGATCAATGAACAATAAATGCAAGCAATGAAAAATATCAACTGAACCAAATAATAATGTCTTCTTCTTTTTTTTTTTTTTTTGGGATTAAGTAAATTCAAAATACGGCAAACAAATAATACTGACGTTTAAAATAATAAAGCAATGGTCAAATGCTAATCGAACAAGTCCAATCACGTAGCAATGCTGATTTTTTTTTTTTTTGAAAAGACAATCAATGCAAAAATGAGAGTAAAGCTTCAGGCTATGGAAGTGAGAATGGAAACACAAGACATAGGAAGTAAAACAAAATCCAAGTGTCGAATAAATCTGGCAGTAGCAAATGCGGGTTTGGCTAAGTTCACTATGGTAATAGCAACACAGAGAAACAATTAATACATTTTCAAAACAAACC